>NC_072785.1:26529336-26870719 GCF_022539595.1 Amphiprion ocellaris | reverse complement strand
GGTCTATTTTGACTTTTTTAATTACACATCTGGTTCTGATGCTACAAAAGGAGGCTGAGTGTGTGGGTTATTTTGTAAGAACGTTTGTGCATCTATCTCGATCCCGATGCCATAAAGTCAAGAAAAAACATTTGTACAATGATGTCAAAGCGCAATATCTGTTCTGTACTGCAAAACTGGAGTCAACCAAGCTGTCCATGCTTGCAAATGCTGGCATTTTGGATTTATTTGTAAAGACTGAAGATCACTGGCTGCTCAGCTTCTCACAATTTCCGTGTATCTTATCTCAGAAATGATTATCTTAGTGGTATCTTACATCCCTGGTGCTCTAAGCTGCCCTCCTGTACTTATAATTTATCCTGCTATGTACAGTAACACATCTATTTTCACAGTAGATCCTAGATAATAGGGGACATAATAGGGTGAGATTATTTCTGTCAGACAGGGCTTTGAAAGAGAGACTCACAGGGAGAGATTTTTTGAAAAAAGATGCAATGCTTCAAGCTACAAAAGCACCACATGCTACACTTAAGAAAATGTAATTGTTGCAGCAGAGACTCAGACAGACATTATAACTTCAACACACACTTCAACCAAAACAAAAAACAAAATCATTGCTTTGTGCCATCTGACAACAAGTTTTTCTCCTTAATACATCTATGGTGTTTCCACTGCTGCCACGCTGCTTTTTACTAACCTCTGCAATTTACAAAAAACAGAGACTTCTTCTATCCTTTTGGTTCAAAACAGGACTTGATTCAAAGTCGAAACATGGTGCAGCACATCCACAAATGCATGAAATGCTAAATTATGACAGTGGATCATATGTAAGGAAATGACACGATTGAATGACATTTGTAGATTAAAAATGTCACAGATGTTAGTTTGTAGGGTGAAAAAGTTGTTGCAGTGAATTCATTTGGGTGTGAGTAAACACATTCTCAGCTGAGATGCTGTGAAGCCTGCAGTCATTTCAGTCAGTAACAAGGATTTGTGTGAGATAGTGTCTTTGATGAGCAGAGGGTTTTGTCTGCTGTTTTTGTGAAAGCTAGTGCACTGCCAGCAGAAACAGTTCACAGTTTTTTGTTGTAGTGATGCTGAATAAAAACCTGGAGCTGTCAATAACCAGAGTTTTATTTTTGTGTTTAAAAAAAGAAGGAAAAAAACAGATTTTCAATCAACAAATGTATTGAAATTCCTATTCTTATTTTTCTAATTATTAAATTATCTTAATGTTTATAAAATATAGTTCTTATATTTTTCTTACGATACATATGATACTTCTGGGATTACTCTATTTTTTGGACATCGCTGTTTCCATTAGTTTTATTTTTTGTGCCCCAGCTGCCACAAAATGACCACTTTTAAGTCATTTTATTTTTAGAAAATATATTCACTTAAACCTGAGATAAACTAGAGAAAATGTTAGCTGTTTTCAGTGACCGTTTCTCACACCATTACTTTCTTTACCGTTTTTCTGCACTACTTCCTCCCTTCTAGACTCTCTTGCTCCCACTGTTCTGTCTCATATTCTTTCCTGTCTCTTATATATTTCTTTCGCACTTTGCCATGGCTGGTTTTGTTGCTGGAGATCTAAGTGATTAACTGCCAGTGTGAAGCATGCCAGCAAAACTAGCAGAGACCCAGTGGCTTCAAAAAAGCAAGCCAGAACATCCGCAGCACGAGCCTCTAAACGGAGTTTGAAGAGCTCCTTTTTTCTAGTCTAATGGTCCCTGTGATGCTTCCTGGAGGCTGGTGATCGGCAAGGCAGAACGTTCAATGCAGCACTGAGACACGACAAAAGAATTTCCGATACCGACGCTGCATTTGATGACAAACACTATAGTTGTATTTATACATTAGCAGTGGCAGGATCTCCCAGATGTGATTACCCTGACACCCAGAGAGAAAGTTCACCCACTGAGGTGCACATAAGCACAAAAAACTTGCTGTGTCAGACTCTGCAGCTTCAGGATCTTGACGTTTTTAATGTGTCAGAAGTAAAACAGACCTGAAAGAGTCAGTATTTGCATAATCTTGCATAACTGATCCCTGAGTAATTTGAAAAGAATTAATATTAATCCTTTCCCGTGGCAGGCTGCCCTCTAATGCCTGGGGGAAAGCGCTGCAGAGCCACACTGCAGAGAACATGCCAAGATCCTCTTCAAGTAAAACCATTCAGCGTCTAGGAAAGGTGGCTAAAACTATGCTTTGCAGGGTTTGACTCAAGAGCCCTCGAGACGCTCGACTTCATGGGGGAGGTAATAAAGCAGAACTTCACACCATCCTTCAAATCCAGAACATTGTTAGGTTATGTTCACACAATGGACTCTTTTAAAAACAGCAGTGGTTAAGTGTGAGCTGCCACATGACAGGGAAGCCTGTATTTTGTTTTTCTGTAAAAGCTTGCACATGCAGTAGAGTCAGTTTGTTATGATGCTGAACCGCTTCAAAGTCAAATTTGTAAAGGTAATGAGGGGGTGTCGTTACCAGCAGCCTGAGGGCTCAAAGCATATATTGCATGAGCCAAGAGTTAATGAATAGTTAATAACACAGTAGGACATGGTTGTAATCATGCTATTCACAGCTGTGTTTTCAAATCAAACTGACATGTTCAGGACAAGGTTTTACCAAACACCTTTTACCTTAAGGTCCACTTATTAAAGTTTCTGAAGCTCTCGGATGCATCTCAGATAGAATCAGAGACAGACTGCTATAAAGAATGATAATTTAATATTTTTAAACAAAGATATGACTAATATACACTACCAGTCAAATGTATGGACACACCTTCTCATTCAATGCTTTTTATTTCTTTGTATTATTGTCTACATTGTAGATTAATACTGAAGATTAGCACTTTTTTGTTTACAACATAATTCCATATGTATTTTTTTTAAAAAAAAGTTTTGGTGATTTCAGTATTAATTTACAAAGTATAAAATAATTAAATAAAAACCACTGAATGAGAAGGTGTGTCCAAACTTTGGACTGGTAGTGTATATGAAAAGCATCAGCTTGTTGACCAGGACTTCCCTGTAGTTTGCTGCATTCATTTTATCCCTCTGCAAGAAGCATCCCCACATCATGATGCTGCCACCACCATGCTTCACAGTGGGGATGATGTGCTTGTGATGATGTTGGCCAAAAATAGTGTCTAGTCCAGTGGTCAGGAAGCTAAATTTTGGTCTCATCAGACCAAAGAACCTTCTTCCAGTTGACTTCAGAGTCTCCCATGTACTCTCTACTCTAGTCAAGATCTAGTATGAGCTTTTTCAACATTGCTTTTCTCTTTGCTACTCTCCATGATACTTTGACTGGTGAAAAACAGGCAACAGCTGTATTCACAGTCTCTTCCATTTTGACCACCAAAATCAAATCAGTTTAACCTTGAGGATGAGTGCACATTTGTGCCAAATTTTTAACAAAAATTTCCTCAGGCATTCCCGATGCTATTGCGAATAGAAAAATTAGATGGACAAAAGGTCACACTGACCTTTGACCTTAAACCATCACAATCTAATTAGTTCATTGTTTAGTCCAAGTGAACATTTGTACCAAAATTAAAGGAAGCTCCTCCAGGCTTTCTAGAAATATCATGTTCACTAGAATAGGAGGGATGGACAAAACAATGTAACGCCTCCAGCCATGGTTTTTTCCCGTGGTGGAGGTATGAAAATATTGATTATAGGTGCCTCAAAATCCTGATAACAACAAGATTATTGATAAACCACTTCTTAAATGTTTGATTCAGCTTATAAATGATAAACTGGGGCACTTAAAGTAAGATATTTCCATGGAGTTCAGTGAATATCTGTCAATAACTCTATGTAAAAACGTATTAACAGTATGAAAAAACTAGGTGAGCCTCCTTTGGAAACATAGGTATCCCTATTCCCTGCTGTTGGACGCCAGTGATGCTCCTGAGATGCATGTTGTCTGCTACAAAGGTAGAAGAACAAGGAAGAGTTAGGATATGAAACTTTTTCATAGTTACAAACTAAAATAAGACCAGTTAAGACCCTCAGGGTGAGGAAAAGTTTGTGCTTCTGTTTATAACAAAGGAAAGCATCAATTTGGGAGTGTTTGCCCTCCTCTGTTGCTAAGTGGAATATGTTTTGGATTCTATTTTCCCTGAATTGATTGCTGCTGGACTGCTTAGGATTTTCTTAACACACTAAACTGAAGTAACCTACTAATAGCTTTTACTCAGGGAAACTTTTTCTTTCAGGATCTTGTTTTGGGTTTTGGATTTTCCTTTAAGCTTATGACACTCGCACACAAGCAGTTAATTCCCTGTGAGAGTGTTAACAGTTGAGAGAGAGGCAATATTTTAGGCTGGTGTCTCCCAAGTGGAGTTTCTTGCTTCAAGTCTTGTTGATCACAACTTCTGGCTGCATGAGACCGAGGACCAATTTCTACAGTATCTGAGCGTTAATACTGTATTTCAAGACCTGTTAACTTCTTTTATCTATTTGTATTCAGAATCAAAATCCAAAATGTCTTTCAGGTGTATAATGAGGGAGAAGGTGCAGTGATTTTTACATAAGCTCAGACTCATTAGGTTTCTGTTTTACCGTGACGACACATGGAAGCTAAATATAAAGTAAAAGACTGGTGTGTTCAGCGGAGCCTGAATGGAGTAAAGAGATGATAAACCCTCCAGGCATGTTATACTACTCAGTTCAGCATTGCTACCTCCTGTATCTTCAGGTAACTCATTTTGCAGTCTTCGCTGCTTGGTCAGGAGCACAATATGAGGAAATTTAAAATTCAACATTTGCTGGGGAGAGCTCCTCCCCACCATCAAAATTAAAGCGCATACTCCTAATAAATAGAAATGAGTCATGCTTATTTTATGACCTTGGGCAGCTGTAATTCAAATTTGTAAACATGACTTACTTACCTCAAGGCTACAAATCAAAGATTCAAAACTTCTAATCTGTGACGCAATTAGCACAAAGAGATAACAATTAATGAATGCCCTCATTTCTGGAAATAATACACAGGATGTTTATGCAGATTTGTGTTTTGTTTGGGAAAAAAAGTGCCATTATTTTAAGAAAATTACCCGAAAAGGTTCAGCACAAAAACAGCCCATGAGCAGGAAATGGCAAAACAAAAGGTACAGCATGTGTACTTACAGGAAAATCTTCCTATAATTATGTTAAAACGAAACTATTAACCATATATTTACAATTCTGAGTCTTTTCTCTGATTTAACTTGATTGTGGATGTGAGTCATGCGGTTTGCAGCCACAGGACTGATGAAAAAGCAACAAAATAATAAGGTTTTAGGGCTATTTAAACACAATTTTCTTTTTGGCTCAACAGTTTGCACCAACGTCAGCAATCATACAAAAAGAAATCTATCACAGCCACAGACTGTATATAATGGATAACAGAAGCAGAGATGCCAGTTTCTCCTCCAGCAGCAACAGCTTTAATAGACCATGATGCAATTGAGAAGACATGCAGTGTTCGAGTAAAACAAGTCTTTCTTTATAGGAAAAAAAAACTGTCACTATCCTGGTCTCATTACACTGCTGTTACACCTGTCAGCATCACTAGTTCTCTCTCAGCTATAACCCACAGTTAAACTCAATGATTTCACCTTTTTTCCAACAAGTTGTTCAAAGTCATTTCAGGAAATGTAGGAGCGACTATTTGAAGTAACTGTAGACAAGAAATTTTGGGGAAAAGTGGGAAGAAAGTGAAGCAGAATATACTGAGCGTCACAAATTTGTGGCATGTGGTACATTTTGCTCGCTGTCATCCTCTGCAGTGGAAGAGATAATTGAAATAATGTTCAGAAGTCGCTGTGGATAGTTGAGGTGAAGAATGACAGTGTATTTTGTAAAACCTATTTCCAGTTTGTTGACTGATTTGAGCACATTTTTTGTATAAATAGCAAGTCAAATCCTGGTGCATGTTCTGGTTTTTGACTTCTTTAAATATAAACTGCTTTGCGTTCAGCTAAATTGCTAACATCATCATAGATTGTGCACAGTGACAATGCTAACTAGCTGATGTTTTCCAGGTATAATGTTCGTCCTGTTTTGTATTCCTGTTCCACCCCTACCTCATGTCAACCAGATGTCCTGTCTGTCTACCAGCCTCATTCTTTCCCACCCACCTCCTCTCCACTTAATCCACCTATCATTCTCAGTTTATTTATGCCTGCTGTTCTCACATTGATCTTTGCCAGATAGATCATTCGTCATACACGCTCATATTAACTCCCGATAGTTGATCCGCAGTTGTTGTCTAGTTTATGGTTGTTCTTGTTCTCTGTTTTCTGACTGACTGCCTTTCAGTATCAACCTTGCATTTTAAAATGAACCGCTAAGGCCTAGTCCACACATACACAGGTATTGGATGGGATTTTGACACGTTTCTTCTCAATAAAATAAAATCCTATCCACACACTAAACACAATTCAAATAATGTCAAGAGTATAATCCAACGATTGGTAATATAACCTCAATACTAAAGAGGTCAGAAATCCTATTAGCAAGGCTAGCACCAACTTTATTTTGAGCTTATCCATCCATCCATTCATCCGTTCATCCGTCCATCCATCCATCCATCCATCCATCCATCCATCCATCTATCCATCCATCCATTTTATTAAACTTATCCTAATCTAATCGTGATCAGATCATGGTGGGAGCAGGTGGAGCAGCTCATCCCTGATTTCCCTCTCCCCAGCAATGGTTTCCAGTTCCTCCTAAGAGATTCAAGCGTTCCCAGGCCAGATGAGATATTTAATCCCTCCAATAAGTTCGGATTCCCTGGGGTTTCTTCCCAGCTGGACATACCCAGAAGATCTCCCAAGGAAGGAGGCATGATGATCAGATGCCCAAACCACCTCAGCTGGTTCCTTTCAATGAGAAGAAGCAACGACTCTACTCTGCACTCCCTATAGATGTCCATGCTCTTCACTCTATCTCGAAGTTGGAGTCCAGTCGCCCCACAGAGCAGCACTACACAAAATCACCTCATGCAAACAAAGGACACAATGTCACAACCAGAATCTCAGTTTCCCCTGTTTACACGTCAGTTACAAATGTATTCTTGAAGGACTTCACCTGAAAGGATTTTTACAAAAAATCCACTTTTCAGCAAACCTAAAACTGTGTTGACAAAAGGCCAAAATATATAGAAAAAGCTGTTTAAAAAAATACATGTGTTCTTGCAGAGAAGGCCTAAAACAATTTGTAACTGGTTCTTTCAGTGCTTGAGAGCCTTCCTGCTCTTCTGGCTAGGACAGGGCATCTAGAGCATAACTACACAGTCTTTGGAGAGATTGTGCTCCCTCCAGCACTGATTAAATACCAATCTATCCTCTCCAGTATACAGCAGAAAATCTGTTGATTTTGTCCTCCTTTTATGAAGCCTGTCAATGGATCTGGCTGTTGTTATTTCCTATTTATTTTCAGCTTTTGCAGACATTGGTACACCTGCTGTTGCCCTGTTTGCTGCACCCGCTAGCTGTGTCAGTCTTTCCTCTGACTTAATAAATACCTGCAGCATCACACAGCTCAGAAACGATAAGTGCCCCTTTAAATTGAGAGTGATGTGCGCATTTACACGGCACAGCAGCAGTGACTTCATGAGCACAGGGTTTGACGGTAAATAGTGTCCCATGTTCCTCTACACATCTGACAGGTCGGTGTTCCGCACAGATTCCAGGATCGTGTGGTGGAATTAATTCTATTAAAGCTTCTCTGGGTGAATCCTGAGCTCCATCAAGCTGTCGGGACATTTTTAATGAGATAAATCTGGTATTTTGCACAAAATCTCGTGTTTTTATCGTGTCATGGGAGAGGAATTAAGGAGCAGCTCAAATAAACATCAATTCCCCCCAATGTCTAACTGAAGATTACAGCTCAAGCTGATGGCAATGTCATTAGCTCAAACCACTGGACAAACTGGAATTTTGACTTGATAATGGGACTGCATTTGTGTGTTAAGCTCTTATAATTCGGTTGTCGACATTCCACTAAAAACCAGCGCTACAGGTCAAAGTCATTAGGATGCCTCTCGGGTACATTGAATGTCAGCACAAAACTGCATTGCAATCCATCTAATAGCTGTTAATACACAGAGCAGCGTTGTCACTGAGCTTTGGTTCCAGTGTAGCTTAAAATTAGCTTTTCTTTTTCCTGGTCCAAAGCAACAGTGTCCAAGTGTACCTTTATGCTTGTTGTCCTGCAAGCCACCATGAGCTGATGAATGATCATATTAAATACAGATGGCCCGCTCAACTCCAAACATTTGAAAGATGAAGTGTCGGCGCTCAAAACATATTGCATTGTTTTTCTAATGCGCAGCAGCAGGGAAGAGAAACAAATGCGTTCAGAAGTGCTGACAAATGACTGAAACTAAAGGGCTGAAGCCTATTTGTTTTAGGTTGCTGCTGTGCATGAATTGTTACTACTGTTCTATTGTTGTTTTGTTCATATCACTACGTCTACTGTTGCATAGGCTGCTGTGACGATGTAAATTTCCCCTGGCGTGGGGAGAAATAAAGGACTTATCTTATCTTTACAAGTACATTGATGAACATCCAACCAAATAAAAATCAGAGTTCTGTAACTTTAATTGCCATCTACATTTTAAAGAAGGCTTAGAAATGAGTAGTTATTAAGATTAGTGGTGAGTTTATGTTCACCTTATAGCAAGGAAAATATTAACTGGCTTTGCTTCGTTTTTCACACCAGTCCATGCAATGTTTCCCTGTAATTTTTCCTGAGTCTGAGCAAACACAAACTCTGAGCGTCCCTTGGACCACTGTGAGCAACATCAGACGTGTGCACTGTGGTCACACCAGCATCACATCCATTCAAGTTACATGGTTCATTAAAAGAATCAAATTACAGCATTTACATTTCTGTTAAAACACTTTGTCAACAGGAGCCAGTTGAAGGCTGCAGTGATTTTAGTGACACTACAATGTATAAGAGTGAAGTTATTGAATATTTGTCTCTCTTTACTGTTGCAGCGGTTTTGCAAATTGCAGACGGACCCTGTTCACTCCATAGACACCAATGTTATTCCTGTAGCTTGAAAGACAGCTACTTTTGATAAAACTGGGCTTGTAGCACATTGTCTGCCTTGCAACAATGGGAAAGAGGCACCGTTTATGTTTTGACAACCTATATCTAATGAGTTATTGATGCTGGAAGTCCGAATCTGTGAATATCTTTCCAACTTTACTGAACTTGGGGCCACTACCACCTAAGGAGTGATATATTTAATTTTGAAAAAAGCATTTAGCCATACTTAAAGCTTTAAGTGCTTTATTAACATGGAACTAAAAATTCTGTATTGTTTTATTATCACAGGTTCTGTCTGAAAAGAGGTGGCATCATTTTAAACAGTGAAATCAAACTAACAAAATGTAATGACCAACCAGTGAGCAATACTGGATTCTGCAAAAACATAAACAACTTTTTAAAAAAAATCTAAATCTTATCTTAACACAGTTAATGTATTAACCTATTTTTGTGTGTATGCATGTATTTATTGATTTATTTAGTACTGTTAACATATCAGAGTTCTGAGTGAATTTTTCTTAAGATAGGCAAAGGCCATTTATTGATTACATATAGGCTATTAAATGTTTGTTAAAAACTAAAAAGCATTTTAAAAAAACAACTTAGGCATTTATTGAGTCACTAAAATACTGTAGAGTACAGACCACATCAGCATGATTATAAGCATCCTCTGGTAAATTAACAATCAGATACTGATGTCTCTCACCATATGGACTTCAGGAGATGACTGGGGGATGATAAACTGTGACCTACTGGTTGGGTTCTCTCTGTTCTCATGTTTCTTACATGTTTGTCCCCTGACAGCCGGATCCTAATGTTTTTTGAGCAACACACCATACTATGACGTTTTTACAATGAGGGTTCTACTATGGAACCAGTTTGACATGTTCAGGTGTTCTTTGTGTGAAAACTCAGAGATTTCAGGTATCAGAAGGTGGTTTTCAACTTTCTTTGTTAACTTTCTGCTTCAACTTTAAACTAAATTTCCTTCACTAAGCCAGCCCTCTGGACTTCCAGTAAGCTGTGTTCCTATTGGCTGTCCAAGTGGCTGCTAGGTGTTATCAGGAACACCTGAGCAGCTCAGTGTCTTCCTGCTTTATTTAGCTGCAGACAAACATTTCCTCTGCTTCTCACCAGTGAACCGGGTTTGGTTCCGTTGCTTCAGTTTGTTCTTTAGGCGTTGGCTTGCAGCTTCCAGCAGTAAAATCATCTTTAATGTGTTTCTTGGTGTGTTTTAGGGCTTTGTACTGGATAGTTGTCTTGGTAAATGTGGTTCTTTAGCCACAGTTAGCACATGGTACTAATGTATGCAGTGATTAGTGGATTTGGTGCAGCTGAGTTGTGTCTTTATCTTGGCTGTAGTGAGTCTTCAGAGGTTTTTGGTCAGACACATTCTGTATTCTTGTTTGTGAACCAACATTGGTTGTCCAGAAGGTAAGAGTTCCTGTCCTGATTCTCTGTTCTCAGAGGTTCTCTGGTAGGCTGCAGGAGACTTTAGCGTTTGGGTTGTGCTCGTTTGGTTTTTGTATGGTTTCATTTGGACGACTATCTTGAGGCCCCTCCATGTGGTTTAGTGAGGTTTTCTGCAACAGTTCTACAAAGCAACCTGCAGCAGAAGAGACTTTGAGAGTTTTTAGGAAGTTCTAGAGACCAGACTTTAGAGCAGCAGAAACATTTGTCAGCAGTTTGAGCAGGAGAAGGTGAGCTTCAGAGTAGAAATGAGATGGAAACCTTCTTGACCCATGTGGTGAGGTCCTGTACCAAGAGTTTGAGCAGGTTGTGAAGAGTCTGTAGTTCTTTGGTCTGAAAGCACAAGAAGAGTCGACTCATTAAAGGAGAAAACAGGAGATATTGTTGCTTCTTCTGTCGCTCTGCAGTTTCCTTAGACTGAATATCAAGTTTATATTTTAAATGATTTCCCATGTGATCCCAAGAAGACGTCAATAAACTCCCTCCATCCCCTGGACACAACATATTTTATTACCATGTTAAATCTTTCTTTTAAAAAGTTTTTGAGTTTTAATCATAGTTTTAGCATAGGTTTTTTTTTCTCTGTGCTTGTTTAGTTTTGTCATCTGTGTAAAAGGTGCAAAACAAATAAAGCTGAATTGATAAATTGAATAATTGACTAACTCATGATTGTGACAACAAAAGTATTTTCAATGTGGTTTAAGGGTTTATTTCATTTTTAAGGTTGGGGTTAAAATCTTGACAGAAAAAAAAAATTAAAGAAATAAACTACATAACAAGGAGAAATTAAATCAAAGGAAAAAAAATTAATACAATAAAACTTTTAAAAAGTTTTATTATTAAAAAGAATTAAGAAATTTAAGATGTAATTTTCTGAATAAACATTTAATTTTTTAATTAAATGTTTTGTCTTTTTAGAGGTTTAATAATCTAATTAAATGTTTTGCATTTTTTAAAATGTTTAATATTCTTCTTGTTTAATTGTATTTTTTAAATGTTTAATTATGGAAAATATTTGTATTGTATAATATATGTATTTAAAAAATTTTGTTTAATTTCATAGTGACGTATCTTGTTGAATTATCTAATTCAATGTTTTGTCTGTTTAATAGAATTTAATTGTATTTAATGTTTAACTCTATTAAACAGACAAAATATTGAATTAGATAATTCAACAAGATACAATACATGTCATTATGAAATTAAACAAAATTTTTAAAATACAAATATTGAAAATTACAGATAAAATATTTTCCATAATTAAACATTTAAAAAATACAATTAAACAAGAAGAATATTAAACATTTTTAAAAATGCAAAACATTTAATTAGATTATTAAACCTTTAAAAAGACAAAACATTTAATTAAAAAATTAAATGTTTAATTAGAAAATTACATCTTAAAGACAATAAAACTTCAAATAGGAATTAAACAGAAAATACAATGAAGCATTTAAAAAGAAAATTAAACATTAAAAGGTGGTAAAACATTTAAAAAGAAAAACCTTAAAGATTTAATCGAAACATTAAATATTGGGAAAGAAAAAGAAACTCAAACAAGCCAATAAAATATCTGAAAAAACAATTAAACATTAAAAAGACAAAACATTTGGAAATCAAATCAGATATTAGAAAAGAATAAAAGGTGAGAAAAGAGCAAAACTAAACGTTTAAGAAGAATCAAACTAAAGACAAAACATTTGAAAAGACACCAGTTAGACTTTAGAAGATCAAATTAAACAGAAGAGACAATAAAACGATCAAAAAGAGCAAAAACGGATAAGGTCTTAAAGTGTTTTCTAGTCTGAAATGAAAACATCAAGTTGTTTCTTCAAACATTTCCTCTTTCTATGTTCTTGGTTTGATTATGGACAGATTTACTAAGAACTCATTTAAGAAAACTGATTTCCAGATAAAGTCTACTAGAGGTTGAAGGCATTTATCAAACTAATGTTACCTTCTGATCTCCACAAACTTTACTGTTCAGTGAAGAGAATCAAAGTTTGTTGAGGATTTTTTAAAAAAACCCACAGGTGAAGGTCTGAGAAGAACTCAGATGGATGGTCTAAATGTGAAATCAAGACTCATGGTCACAAGTTTTAAGGCTTCTGTTAACCAGAAAGTTCAAACTAACAGAGAAGTACTGAGAAACTTTTAAAATTTCAGTCCTCAGACTTTCTGAAGGTTCAAACTAACAGAGAACTACTCAGGAACTTAGAAGATATCAGTCCTTGGAATGTCTGAAGGTTCAATCTAACAGAGAACTACTGTGGGACTTAGAAAATTTCAGCCCTCAGACTGTGTGAAAGCTCAGGTCCTGAGGACTTGGGAGGTGTGGAGGCTTGGAAAGTCTTGGAACTGAGGGTTCCACCCTCCAGCACAAAGGCTGAAGTCCAACCTCCTGAGAAAAACGGTCGAGAAAAGAGAAAGTAAAAAAAAAACTCGAAAACGACAAAAAATAGATGATAAATGCGCAAAAAAAAGAAGAATTAGTATCTGAGCGAGTAGCTCAGGAGGATAAGAAGAAGACTACCAAGTGGAGGGTCACAGGTTCAAGACCCGCCAGTGGCAGTTTTCTTTCTTTGTCTTTGTCACACTTTTGAGAAAATTTAAGAAGTGTCTGGTCTTGAACCAGCGACCTGCAGCTCCATAGGCAAATCCTTAACTCACTGAGCTACAGATCAGATACAAAGAAATAAATTCGTCGTCCCTTTGTCATCGTAGTTCCTCAAGTGACCACATGGGTGGAGCCAAGGCGGAGTCTGGGTGGAGTCAGGGCGGAGAGTAGGCGGGGAGGTGGGTGGCGGCCTCCCCCCTCTACTCCCCCACCGCCCACCACACCTTCCCCGCCCGACGAGTTTTTCGAGTCTCCACGAGTTCTTCGAGTCTCCATGGGTTTTCCCGAGTTTCTGGAGTTTCCACCAGGTCGGAGGCAGAACAAGTTGTCATGAAGAGGTGTTGAAGTCAGCCAGGATGGACTGACTTTTTACAGCGACTAGAAGGAAGACGACTAGAAGAGCAGGTCTTTAACCACCATCCATAAAATCCATGGAGTCGGCTCCAGAGAAATGAAAGAAGGTCAACTTTTATCAACCTCCATCCAGATGTTCAACTTCATATCTTTACTTTGATATTTTTAGCACCACAAACCTTTAGTATCAAACTTTATTATCCTTTATTAGGACTTCAATGGAATCCACCAGCAGATGTAGTTTTTGTTGACAAACTTTATTCTTGTCGTCGTGGGACTGCAGTATTTAAAACTGTTCCTTCTATTTGACCTCATGTTTATTAGTTTTAGTGGAGAAAGTTATTTTAGTTGTCAATTAGTTTCTTAAAAACCAAGTAATAAATTGGATTAGTCAAGAGGTTTAAATTTCTTACTTTGTCATATTTTAAATATGACAAAAAATATAAAAATAAAGTGTCTTGAGACAATTTGACCTGTATTTGGCGTTATATAAATAAAATTGAATTCAAATTGTATGTATCTTGTAATGTTGGAGTAATTCAGTCATATATGTTGGAAAACACATTTTCTTTGTCCATTAATCTGTCGATTGTTTTCTCCAGTAATTCATTTCTTGTTTTGGTTTATAAAATATCAAACCCAAATATATTCAGTTTACTGTCATAAAAACCAAAAAGATTTACATTCATGATGCAGGAATCAGACAGTTTTTCACTTTTTATCTTAGTTTAGTCAGAAAGATAGTTGATAATGTGTGAATTGTTGCAGCTTGTGAGCTGTAAAAGGTTTTAATCTTTGGGGCAGAGTGTCAGAAAACATTTAGAAACCAACATCAACAAAACACTCAAAGATTTTAACATCATTAAATGGAAATCCAACTTTTGCATGACAATGTCTCATTAAAGGACATTTATTTCCAACGTAAATGTGTGATATTCATCCTCTGGAGCTTTCTCTTCACATCGTCTTCCACCTGGACTGGTTTGGTCAGGAGCATGTGCAACAAACATTTGAAAAACTGCACTTTAACATCAATGAATGACACTGAAGTTTAATCTCTACATAAATGAGACTGAGTCTGGATGTGCTGCTCTGTCATTAACTCCTAAGTTTAGGGAAAGTTCAAACAAAAGAGGACAGTTCAGATAAGACTTGAGAATGAGCTTATTTTGAACAAACATCTCAGACTTTCTGAGCTTCAGCACCTCTAGCAAGATATTTTAACAACAAGCAACTCAAGAGATCCAGAAGTTGGAGAGAGTTAGCTTTAGCTGAGCCAAAGAACATGTGGGACGCTAACCTAGAAAACATTTCAGACTTTTCTCTGTGAATTCTGAGAAATAATTTACTATTTAATGACAGAGCTACACATCTTAACTCAGTCTCATTAAAACAGACTCTAATTCAGTGTCATCCATCCATATTAAAGTGCAGTTACCCAAAATGTTTGTTGCATGAGCTCCAACAAAACCTGTCCAGGTAGAAGGCCACTTTGACAAACAGGAAGTGGAAGATTCCAATCAGATTTATAGAAGGGGGAACCAGACTGTACTAAGTGTGGTCGAGTATAGAGGGGTGTTTTGTGGGTTTTTAAGGCTGATAATGATTATTAGTGAGACATTTGGAGTAGATATTCATTTGCAGTAAATGAAAGTATTTAAAATCTTGGAGTTAAACTTAGAAGAACACAAACTCTAACAGAAAACGTTGTTGATACGTTTTTGTTTTGTTTACAGATGTTAAGTTAAAGGAGTTTTATTTGTTACGTATAACCAATCAAATCACTCCAGAAGACAGAGCGACCACAGGTAGATAAAGGTTCAGAGCCAAAGTAGTGCCATTTTTAAATGTATTTATTACCGTAAATCAGTAAAAAATAAAATACTGATAATCAGTAAATCAGTCAGCCCACAATTACTACAATTCTACAATGTAGGTCTCTTTCCTTTGACTTGTTATTTGTACAATATACGATGTATATGATGGTTTTTTTTCATACCAAAGGTTCTACTATGATGTTTTCTAAGAGACATACGATGCTACTCTGCTTGTTCTGGCCCTGCACTCCTCCTCTGTTGTTTTCTGGATTGTACTCAGCTGCATGCCTTCGTCCACCAGGCCTCCGTTGACTCGTCCCGCCTGCCGTCTCTGGAGCTGAAGCTGGATTGGAACAGACCAAAGTACAGTCCAATCACGATGCCAGCTGCCTCTCAAAAGGCTCCTTCATCTGGCAGGTGGCAGCACTTCTTCTGAGGGGAAGCTGAGCTGGCCCGGCAGAACTTTGGAGATGTGTTCCAGTGGTTGGTGGATGTGTGGGGAGATAGAGAGGGACCTTTGAATTGTTCAGAAAGGAAAACAGGGAACCCATTGGTAGTTTTAGTTTAGGGTGCTACTGCGGTGTGTTTTTGGGTTTTAAGAGGTGAACAGGAAGAGTTTTTTTCGTATTGATTATCTTTTACTTTGTTCCTGGTTGGAATGCCCATCAATGTCGACATGAAGATCACTTTTATCTCTGTTTATTTATTTTTATTTTACTAACACCCATTTGTTTTTAACCCCCTCACATGTTGTTTTGTTGTAAACTTACTCTTTCAAATAAATTCTCGTCTAACCCTCTGGAAACCAGCGTTTGGACTGTTTTTGTGTTGCTCCTCACCTACTGACAGCTGTGGACTAAAGGCTATATTGTGATGTTTGTTGGGCGACATGCTATACTATGATGTTTGTTGGGCGACACGCTATACTATAGGCTTTTTTAATTGACATATTACTGTGACATTTTTTTGTTTTAGTTTTTTTGGGTTTTTTTAGCAACATATAAGAATTCGAACAGTTTTAAAAGTTACTATACTTTTACTTGTGCAATGAAATTATTATTCTATGGCATTTTTTAGATGACATATTATACTCTGATGTTTTCTTGAATTACATACTATTTTGACAATATATTGCACTATGACATTTTTTGAACCACATATCATACATGACAATTTTAGGCAACATCCTATCATTTTACGCTTTTTGAACCACATAATAATCTATGTTTTGTTTTTTTTTTTCTTGCCAACATGCTGTACTATGAACTACAGGCCATACTATGTTATTCTTGAGTAAAGCATACTATAACTTTGACATTTTCTGAACTACATCCTATACTATGGTGTTATACACAGAGTGCTTTGGTTACATGTTGATTTATAATCTAGATTTTTTTCTGTTTTGTTTTTTTGACATGATTACCACAGACCTGACTGTGAACAATGCTGACACCCACCTCAGGGAGACGCTGTCTAAGATCTCAAGGCTGCTTGGTCGTGGTCTTTCTGGCACGTACTCTTCCAAGATGAGCCGGGAAGTTTAACACTGATGGAATGACACCAGGTCTAAGCCGACAAACTTCCAATTCCTCCTCAACCCATAGTCTCTGGGAAACCTACATGGAGTAAGAAAAGTAGACAGAGAAGTAAGTCTGTACACAACATATTAAAAAGAAATCATGCTGATAAATTAAGTACAAAGAACCGAATTTGCCAATATACTGGAGACCAGAGCTATTTAATTTGATAAGTATAACCTTGTTTAGTAACATTTCAATTATTTGAGAGCAGTCCTAAAGAACTGCCTGTAATCCCAATCATAAAATGGGTTTGGAGGAAGAACATAGATGGTAATCTGGAAATACATGAGTTAGGCTTTATAACTACTATTGGTAGTATTGGTGGTAGTAATAGCAATGTGACTGTTAACTACTACTGCTGATACTGGCACTGCTACTTCAACTTGTAATACTATTACAAATGCTGATACTACTTCTATGACTCTAACAGCTATTTTATACTACTACTGCTTGTACTTTTAGTATTACTACTACTGATTGTACAACTATACTACAGCTACTATTAATCGTCTGGTATTTGCTTGTCAAGCTGATAGCTCGCCTTAGTGTTTTGCTAGTGGCTAACTAGTTAGCTCTCATAGACTGGAAGCTCTCAACAAGATTTCATAATGAAAAAAGAGCCAAAAACTATTCTTACCTATGAAAAGTCATTCCAAGTTTCTTTGTCTCAATCGTACGACGTAGTGTGTAACTGTATGCAGTACAGTGAGACGGCATACTTCTTGTTTCCGTTTTCACGCCGTCTACATCAACGGAATGCACTGAAACTTTGCCCCCACTAGCTTAGCCTCGTTGTAGCACGCAGCTCAAAGGGGCGTGTCCTATCTACTCATTCATATCTATGAGAACAACGGTAGCTGCACATAAGGACGCCTGACGTTGATTAGCTGCGTAAATACCATTATATACAGTCTATGGTAAATACGTATGTGAATCGCATCATTGGCTGCAGCAGCCAGTCACCGGTCACTCACTGACTCACACTGAAAAATAGCACAGAATGAATTGTTACTTGTTTATTTTATTTACAATTTAGGTTGTTTTTTTTTTTTTGTTTTTTTTGTGTGCAGCGCAGATTTTCTGTGCGCGGAGACCGTGTCAGCAGTGCGAAATTGCGCAGCTTAGAGGGAACAGTGGTAATGACTATACACAGGCATTTCTTAGTTTTTGTATCACAACAGTACTTTAATATGCTTCAAATGTGTACACAGTATATAAAGACACAACAAAAAAAATCTGAAAAATAACGTTTTTACCCACTAAAGTGGAAAGTATTTAGTGTGAACTTCTACATGCAGCAGGAAGGTCACTCCCAAAGGCAAATAAGCAAACAAACTGAGTAGGATTCAAGCTGTAGTCAAGAAATTTGGATATTCTGGAGAAGAGAAAGACAAAAATGGAGAAGTCTAGTGAATACCTCTCTGCATTTGGCAGGTTTTTTTTGGATTGAAAGTTGAACCTTCCTCATTTTTAAGGACTAAAAGGTTGAAATAAACACAACTTCCGAAAAAGCTGAGTGAAGATCAATGCAGAAAAGTGCTATGGAGTGATGAGTCAAAGTTTGAAATGTTTGGGTTCAAAATTCGCAACAAAATAGGTTTCATCGGCTAAATTCAGTGTTTAATGTGACCTCCTTTTGTGCTACTTGAAATCTTGAGTCGACAGTCTTAATATACAATTTGGCAAAAACTGAATGCAAAGTTCACAGAAAAGTTCCAATGTACTGTAAATGATCCTTGATGGTTTAAAAAAATGCAAACACTCAAATTATATCTGACAAACTGTGGTGGAGATCAAATATAATCAGACTCAAGTCACGTTATTTCTTAATATTCAAGTATCTTAAATTTGTTGTGATGATTTCTGTTATATTTTGATCTTCAAGGGAAAAATGTTAAGATGTGCAGGTCCAACTGGTTTTTGAAAATCTTGGAATTTTGACAACAAGAAAACTCCAGTAATACAACCAAAAGGTCAAACACAGCTGCAACAACAGGCCAGAAAACACGACATCAGTGAACTCAAATAAACATAAAATATTCCACAACGTATGAAGACTGAAAAAATAATTTATTGTCTCCTTAAAATAAATCTGACAAGATGTTTTCCTTTCTTTTTTAATGGAGCAAATATTCCACTAAATCGATAGTCCAAAGGTATAAAAGTGTTTTTCCTCCTTTCAACATTTGGTTTTGTTCATACAAAACATTCACTTTCCTGCTCGGCTGTGTGAGCAGAAACGGAAGCAGCTCAGGACTACGTTTTACTGCAGTTTGTGTCTCTTCTATCCCAGGTTTATGTCGCCTGCAAACATAGTGATGAGCAGGATGATGACGAAGCCGGTGAGCAGCCCGGCATTCTGGATCAGGAAGAAGACGATCTTGGAGGAAGTTCGAGTCTGTTCCCAAGCCATGTTGATGATCAGAGGAAAACAGCAGTGAATAGTTCCCCTAATGTGGGTTTTATCAGCTGACCTGAGCATGGAAACAGTCACCCAGAATGAATCACCGTGTTTATGTTCCTTTTAGTCTCTTTTTCTGTCCTGCTGTAAATCCAGTCTGTACTCAAACAGTGTGAAGTTCATGATTTTGGCCAAAACCTCTGGAACGACAGACTCTCTTATCTTCTGGTAGCCCATGTGCTCGTACAGCTTCTGAGCGTCTGTTTGCACCACAGAGGTGTGCAGGATGACGGCAGCGTAACCTCGGTAACGGGTGAAATCGGCTACAGTCCGACACAGAGCCTTGGCGATGCCCATCCCGCGGTAACTGCGACGCACCGACATGCGCTTCAGCTCCAAGCAACCCGGCGCCGTCTCAGTGGGGACACAACACACCGTGCCGACCACACGGCCGTCGCTTTCCGCCACCCAGAAACATGAGTCCCTCTGCTTCAGGTAGGTCTCGCTGATGTTGTGGAGGTCGCTCCTGAGGGACGTCTCGATGTATTTGTTGAACGAGTAGACAACCAGCTGCCGGGCTCCGGCCAGGAGGAGTGTGATGGCCAGGATGGGGAGCAGGAAGGACTTGGAGCTGGCCATGAGGGCGCAGAACATGCACATGAGCACCATCTGGGTGGGCGGCTGTTTGAGCATGTGGGTGAAAGACGCAGGGACGTGCTCGCTCACCCCCAACGTGAAGATCTCCTTCACCGTTTCAGCGTCTTTGTCCCGAAACTTCCGGATCTGAATGTTGGTCATGGCTCGGCTCTGCTGTTCAGTAAAACAGGAGGTCACAACGTAAGAGGTGGAAAATCAAGCACCCAAAAAGAAACAAATAATCATTTTGCTCTCAATATCAAATCAAATTTACGGACACAACACATTTAAAAGACAACCTGAGTTGAGGAAAATGCTGTACATGTTATCAACAAGCAGCAAAAATGATGAGCAAACATTGAGACAAAATATAATCAATCATTAAAACAACAAAAAAAATGTATAAAAAATTAAAACAGGCAAAAGAGGATAGCAACTTATAAGACCAATTGTTGAATTTTCTCAGTTTTGGACTTATGGGTTGCGTCTATCATGGCCCACATGGAAACTAACTTCCAGAGAAACTGAAAAATATAATTATAAGACTCCACAAATATAAGAACATGATACAGAACATCCCAGTCCTACTAAAAATCTGTGTAAACACAGTTTCTGCAGTAATCAGAAGAAATAAAACAAGTCATAGCATCCTCCTAAAATGACACCACAGACAACATGGTACTTTCACAATCTACTTCTGAAAAACAAAACCAGTATATTTAGTGTAACTGACCAGGACGAGCAGAGTGAATGCACAGTCCTGACAGTGAAGCACAGAGGTGGAGATGTGATGATATGAGGTTAAAAGAGTGCAAAAGGTGTTGGGAAAATGACATCTATAGATGAATGTCCGTGGATATACCAAAACACAAAACAACCACAAAGAAGCACAAAATAACCACAAACTCTGCGTGTCCTTTCAGAAAACGTGAACAACATCAACAGTCTTACAGCAGATGTTCATTCATACCATCTGCTCTAAGACTACAACATCGGCATCACTGGCTGATGTTAACATAAACCACATTTATATTATATCAGCATCATCTCAAACCATAATGAATGCCGCTGTAAAAATGTTGCTGCTGTAATCGTGTAAATTTTCCCTGGCGTGGGGAGTAATAAAGGATTATCTTATCTCATCTCAGTTTATCAAACGAGCCATTATTAGCTAACAGCGGCTAGCATCAGCGTTTGCCTCACAAAGCTGCCGAAGATTTGACTCCAGTTCGCTCTGAATTCTTCCACCAGAATAAAACTAGCAAAGAAACGCGACTTACTTGTTGTACGTTGACCAAACTCTTGGGAAATGAGTCTCTAAAAAGTTTCCTGAGGTGAAAATCGGCTCATTTCTTCTCGCTCGTAACTTCCGCACAGCTAATCTATGATGCGTTCATGGCTCCTCGGAAGACTGAGCAAAACTACAGCGCACGTATTTCATTATTGGAATAAAAATCGATGTTGTTTAATTTTTTAGTGTATCCACTTGCCTCAAAATTTTTGAAACGTCTATTTTTTTACCAATTTAAAATGTCACAGCTGTCTAATATTGCTGATATAACTGTTTGTTAATGTTTTCAAATAATTGCAGGTTGTACACACCGCCGTAAATGCAGCATAATCTCTTCCTGCTGATTGGCTGCCACTTTCTGACGAGTAAAGTAGATAACAAACAAATGGAATATATCAGTACTTTTATCTGTCACATTGTCGTGATTCAAAGTAAAGTTTTAAATATTTACTGAGACCAAATCACGTATTTGCAGTAGTAGATAACGATAACTGAGATAAAGTAATGTGCAAAAGTCCAACTTTGTTGATTATAATGACTATATACGGGCATTTCTTAGTTTTTGTATCACAATAGTACATTAATATACTTCAAATGTGTACACAGTATTTAAAACACACACACAAAAAATACCATAAAATTAATGTTTTTACCCACTAAAGTGGAAAGTATTTCGTGTGACCTTCTGCATGCAGCAGGAAGGTCACTCCCAAAGGCAAATAAGCAAACAAACTGAGTAGGATTCGAGCTGTAGTCAAGAAATTTGGAGATTCTGGAGAAGAGAAAGACAAAAATGGAGAAGTCCAGTGAATACCTCTCTGCATCTGGGAGTTGATCCTTCCTCATTTTTAAGGACTAAAAGGTTGAAATAAGCAAAACTTCATAAAGAGTTGAGTGAAGATCAATGCAGATGTGTGCTCAAAGTTAGAAATTATTGGGTCCAAAATTGACAACAAAATGGCTTTTATGGGCTAAAATCAGTATTTATGTGACCTCCTTCGGTGCTTCTTGAAATCTTGAGTCGACAGTCTAAACGTTTCCTTCAGCACTTTCTTTCTTAGACTTGGGGTGATTTTATTTTCTTCTGTGTCCAGATGATCCACACAGCTTCTGTGACGTTCAGGTCTGGACTCTGTGGAAGCTGTCAGCGTTTTATTCTCAAAATATGATTTAACTGTATCGCACTTGGGAGTTCTTCTCTTGCTGAAAAATCAAGCTGGTTCCAATCTAGAAGTAATGGCAAGATCAATCAAAACTCGTCTGTAGCATTATTTCAGATGCAAAAGTCAAAAACTGGCTAAAATGTCAAGTCCTATCTAAAGAAAATGTTTTCACAATTGCTTGAAAAGACAAAAAAATAACAATTATCTGATTCTACAAACTGTGTAGCAGCACACCCGATTTCTCAGTACTGAATAAAAGGTCCAACTTGACCAGATAAAACATTAAAATTCAGTTTATATGTTAATTCAATGATGATAATGCAGTATTAAAGCAGCTAGTATGTGTACGCCTGATACTTATTATATATGTACGATTACTTCAGTAAAATAGTGAATGCAGGACTTTCACTCAAGCATTTTCCCTCTGTGGTTTTACAACTTTTACTATTTCTTCCACTACAGCCAACTTTATAATAAACCTTTTGTTACTGCCATCTAGAAACGAGACAGTATTTGTTTATTTATTTAGTCAGATATTTAAATCTTTTCTCAGTCTAATAGTTCCACACAATGTATGGAAGTACTCATTTTTTTTAAATGGCTGTTATAATGTAATATATGTAAGATTTCACACTAATACGTTAGAAAATAACATCTATTTTAGTTATTTATAGATCACAATAAAATTAAAAACTAAATTATGTGAAATAGAAAAATATCTTAGAGGCATTTTTTGCTTAGAAACCTTATTATAAGTGAAGTTTTGGTCACAATACTAGATTTCAGTAAGAAACTAGTGTGCAAATGAGGAATAAATCATTTGGGAAAAACTGAATGCAGAGTTCATAGAAAAGAGTGAGAAAGTCACAGTACATATTGAATGATAAAGATGTAAACTGAATCCTTATGTGGGTTTTTAGTCATTTCTTGTTTGCATTTAAGGCATCAAATGTACTGCAAATGATCCCCGATGGTTAAAAAAAATGCAAAAATTCAAAATATATCTGACAAACTGTGATGAAGATCAAACATAATCAGATTCAAGTCACGTGATTTCTTCATATTCAAGTATCCTAAACTTGTGCTGGTTTTTTTATATTTTGCGTAAGTCCCACTGTTTTTTTTATCTTAGACAAGAAGAAAACTCCAGAAATAAAACCAAAAGGTCAAACACAGCTGCAATAACAGGTCAAAAAAACACGGCATCAGTGAGCTCAAATAAACGTAAAATATTCCACAACGGATGAAGACTGAAAAAATAATTTATTGTCTCCTTAAAATAAATCTGACAAGATTTCATACATGTTGATTGTGAAGATTTTTTTCCCTTTTTTTTTTTATGGGGTAAACATTCCAAAGGTATAAAAGCGTTTCTCCTCCCCTCAACATTTGGTTTTGTTCGTACAAAACATTCACTTTACATTCACTTTCCTGCTCGGCTGTGTGAGCAGAAACAGAAGCAGCTCAGGACTACGTTTTACTGCAGTTTGTGTCTCTTCTATCCCAGGTGGATGTCGCCCGCGAACATGGTGATGAGCAGGATGATGACGAAGCCGGTGAGCAGCCCGGCGTTCTGGATCAGGAAGAAGACGATCTTGGAGGAAGTTCGAGTCTGTTCCCGGGCGATGTTGTCCATCTCTGGAAACTGGAAGGAGGAACCACAGTCAGATATTTGAGTCGCGCACTTTAATAACAGACAATCGGTCTTATTGTTTATCAGCCGGAACAATGGGAAGTAAGAACACAAAAGAGGTTCTGTGCAGGAAAACCATATGCATCATGTTGCCATGGAAACCTATATGTGTCCAGTTCGTGCTGCAGAAAATGCATAAATGCGTTGTTTGATTCTGATTAGCAGTCATGACAGTTTTACACGGCTGGTGCTGCAGCTGATGGAACACAGATTAGAAAGAGGATTAGTTTGTTAGTTAATGTCACTTTGATTTGGTCATTTGAGTGGGTTTAGCTTGTGTGGTAATGGTTAACCCTCCTGTTGTCCTCATTTATGGGCACCAAAAAATATTGTTTCCTTGTCTGAAAAAAATCCAAAAAAATCAGCAAAAAATTTCTCCAAATTTCTGAAAATTTGCAAAACCTTCAGGAAGAAAATTCCAATAATTCCTTAAAAGTTCCCCTTAAAAGCTTTATTTAAAAAAAAAAAAATCCTCAAATTTGGCAAGAAAATTCTTGTAAATATTTTCAAAAAATGAGTAAAAATCCTCAAAAAAATCCTAAAAATATCTAAAGTGATTACATTCATATCAGTAGAACTTTTAAGATTTTCTTTAAGAACATTCACAAAAAAATCAACGAAAATCCAGCGAAATTCACTGAATTTTGGTAAATTTTTTTTGTGAATGTTCTTAAGAAACATTTTTAATATTTCTTTTTTTCACCCAAAAATGTTCAAAGATTTCCCAAAAATGTTGAAAATGTGGACATCAGAAGTTTCACTATGGAAAAATATATTTTTTCCCACATTTTCAAACTTTTAAACGGGTCAGTTTTGACCCCCAGGACAACATGAGGGTTAATACATTATTCTCCTGCAATTCTACTTTCTCAGTGGCTGATGTGCAAAAAACTGGGAGGAATTTTGCACATTTAGCCCTTAGATGCATAAGTGGGTCAAAAATGACCCGATGAGGTGGGTTTTCTTGTAATATCGTTACAACGAAAAGTTTTTATCATTTAATTTTCCAGCTATTCTTCAAAAAACATGTTTTGGATGCCACAACATTTACATTTTTAAATTCCCTTCTGTACTTTTAAAGAAATTGTGATATTTTTATCACTACCCTAAGCTCTTTATCACTGAAAACATCGTGCAAGAGGTGACAAAGTGCACAAACATGGAGGAAAATAGTGGAAAAATGTCAAGAAAATGGCATGTGACGTGCTGTTCCATCGGAAAATGTGACCAAATCGGAGCTTTAAACAGTACTGATTCGTCAAAAATCCCTTTATTCCACAGGTTTTGTTTAAAAATTTGCTAAAATACATCTTTACCTTGAACCAGATGCCGTAAAAGTAAAAAAAATTTGCAGTCCAGGTTGCAACCGAGAAACCCTTACTGAACATGAAATTGTCTGGGCAACCCCAAACATTTGACCGGTAGTGTATATAGTGTTTGTACATTTCTTTTTTTTTCTCTTTTTTTATTCTTCATTTTAATTTTGTTGTGCTACACAAAACACATTTAAGTTCTTTCTAATTTTAGCAACGGTTGTGTGGTTTCCACAGAGGTGCAGGACTTTATATTGTGGTGGAAAATGAGCTCACAGTGAGTAAAAATGCTCAGGAACTGCTTGTGGTTCAGAGGGCTAATATAAAAAAGAAAAAGGCTTTCGTTTTGGCTGGTAAGTCAGAGAGTATTAAATTAAAAAAGAAAAAAGTTGTTTCTGTGTTTTCGTCATCACCTGTTGCCAACGAGACATTCCTAGATAATGAAGTCGACTCACCATGTCTGCCAGTGCAATGTACAGAAACATTCCTCCCGCGATGGCAAAGATTGCGTTGGGGGCAAAGTTGCTTCCGAGCAGGATGCCAAGCACGAGGCCGATGTAACACGACACCGCCGACAGCAGGTTGAAGAAAATGGCCTGCGGGACGCTCATACCGGCGTTCAGCAGGATAACAAAGTCGCCTGCAGAGGAAATGAAGCTCAGTAAAAATACAAGCATCTGGAAGGTCATGATAAAAGATCGAAGGGGCAATCGAGGCAATTTGTAACTTGTCTTTGTCAGCACAAATCTAAGACACATCCTTTGTTTACATCCGTTCTCACATCATAAATGTGAAAGTTTTCTCAACATATGCAGCATTACCAATCCATAAATGATTACTTATTGATATTAAATATAATAAAGACAATTAATCAATGCTGATACTGCTGTTTTAAAACGGATACATGATATGGAATACAAGTGCCGCTGTTCTTGTCAATTCCGGCTTTTGTAACACGTGTGCTTACCAGAGGTCATTAAGCATCACGTAAAATTTTGTCATGGTGTTCCTTTAATCGAGGCAATTTTTAACTTATCTTTGTCAGCACAAACGTAAGACACATCCTTTGTTTACATCCAGTCTCAAAAACAAAAGACAAATCTTTCAGTTTAATATGGTTTCATGCTTTGCTTAACAATGAACATCCTTTTTCTCCTCTGCTACATATTTTTGTCTTGTTGGGAAACAAACATTTTTATTTGGAGGCATAAATATAAGATGTGACAGATGACACATTTTTGGTGCAGTTCTGCAGTTTGTCACTAGATGTTGTTAAAGGTTGTAAAATCTTATTGGCACATTCAGCTTGATTTAAAACAGTTATATTCTGGATCAACAGCTTTTTATTAAAGTAATCTGATGTTTATGTGTAGTAAAAACTATGGGTTTAAAGATGTTTGCCATTCCATCAAATAGGAAAATAAGAAATTTCTTCATTTTATACATGTTTCCTCCAACTTCAACCTGGCATTTTTGATGTTTTTGGTTACTTTGGGATCACAGAATTTAACAAGAGTTTAAAATGAAAAACTGCAGGCTTAAAGAGTGTGTGGCAGCACAACATGAGTTTGTAATGACTCACATTTGGACTATTTCCTTTAAATAAATGACTATTAATCACTATTTATAGCAGAATAAAGCAACACAATGGCGACCGAGTTCAGTGAGATGAAAGTATTTCCAAGTTTTGTAGCACATTTGCAGCCATTCTTGAGTAAATTGTTGCATTAAGTTGAACATTTTCTACCACTGCAGTTTCATTTAAAAGAGTTTAACTAGTGAAACATGACTGATGTTTGTCAATGGGCCAGCTGGAACAAGATTACAGTGGGGTGTTACATTAAAAAGGAGCATTTAGGAGGTTAAAGGTTGGGATATTCCCTTAGTTATCAAATTTAGGTGGTGTCGCTAAAAAACATTGTTTACTAAAAACAAGGATCCTGAAACTATAGCCTATAACTCATAAAATCTGATCATTTTAGCTCACACAGTGGTGAAAAAGCCCATTATTGCCTGATTTCTTTATTAAATTGACAATACAGGGGGTCCTCGACTTACATTGGAGTTCCGTTCCTACGGATCGATGTAAGTCCGAACTCTGGCGAAAATGTAAACAAAGCCGTTACATGCATCACGATATTGATCAGTTCTTCGGAAAAGTCATGTTCCGAGCGTTTTATTATATCTAATTTCACTTCCATGGAGACGGCTTTCCTTTTCTTTGAAGCACTGCCAGCAGAAGAGTCTGACTTACGCTTGGGGGCCATAATGAAGGGCAAAAAGTTAGCGAATGTAGCACAATCCAAGGTGTTGTGCAACAGCAAACGTAAACAAAGTCATCTTATGGCACCACACGACGACGTATCCGTCCGCTCCGCTCACCAACTAATTCCATGCAACCAGTTTCCGACGTAACGACGAAACGCTGTAGGTCGATGATGTCTTAAACCGAAGACCCCCTTGCAGTTTGTTTTGCTGCTCTCAGATTACTGGTCGCATTCCAATATCCATACTATCATACTATATCGAACGACAGAAAAAGGTTTAGTACGTTAAACATAGTCCAACAAAAATATCCGGATGTCCTTCTACTATATTGCAGTATAGAAACGAGGATGCTTTTCTGGTTATTCTGACCCTCACAGACAGATGACGGCTTATTTCACTCTACAGACAGCAACTTTTAAAGCCTGAAGCACAATAATTAGCCGAAGCAGCATTTTGGAAAGGATTACATCACATTTGCTGTTACCATCTTTAACTACAGGTGTCGCCAAACCATCCAGGTCCGAAATCTTTAAATGGTGGAACTTTAAACGACGTATGTGTTTGCTTATCGCTCACCCAGCTCATGAGGAAACTCCTCGCACACGATGGCGGTGGAGGTGCTGAAGCCGGTCAGGACGGACACCGTGAACGAAGCTCCGATGGCCAAACCGTCGATGAAGTTGTGCAGCGCGTCGCTCAGCGTTACCATCCAGGCCACCGTCTTGATGTTGGTGATGCGTTGCCCTCGCAGCCAGTGACACATCACCACCTGGTCGTCCTGGAAGAGGGAAACTATAAATAAGAAACCTGATAACAGAACATTTTCCAGCTGCTAGATCTTTATATTTTCCTCATTTATCTCTTGCTCCTGTCTGATAAAAGGCAAAAAGACCCAAAAAACACAGGTTAAAGACATTTAGCTGTAGCTGGTATTTGATTAAACACTTACATGCAAACAGAGGTATGTGGATATAGTGAGCCAAAAAGATATTTAAACCTAAAGGTCACATTTACCAGAAACTGAAGGACAAAGTTCTGTCTTTCAGCATCTACTTACATTTACAGTCTGACAACATTGCAAATTAAATTCAAATCAAATTAAATACCTGTGACTAAATGTGTTCCTTTGTAGACACTCTGTGATCTGCAAGTTGTAATGTGGAAATGATAAACTGAGGCATAATATTGTTGAAATTTAACTTATTTTTTTAAAAGAGATTTCGGGTGGTTCATGTTGTTTTGCTAAAAGAAGAAAGTTCATTAAACGTGATCATTTTCAGAGTTGTACTTGCACCAAAACAAAGGGGAATATTTTGAGTTGATGTTATTTATTGGTTACGATGCTCTGATTTTACTGGTATGTCCCACTTGAGATCAAAAAAGGCTACATGTGGCCTCTAAAATGAGTTTGACACCCTTGCACGAGGTTGCTGCTAATTTCTTTACACTGAACACAGATGATGATTATTGTCCCCAACCATATTCTACACAACATCAACCCCAACTTGGACCACTATCAACCAAAATAGCAGCCAGGAAAGTTACTTAACTTCAGCTTTAACCAGCCTCTGGTTCAATCATATCTTTACAATCAGTTTTTACTAATATTTTATTGTCATATTTTAGTGTTTAATTGTTGTTTTCTACTGCGTTGTCTGTTTTAATGTTTTTTGAAGCACCTTGCAACTCCGGTTTTGAAAACTGCTATAAAAAATAAAGTCTGTTATTGTTATTATTATTGATAATATTAGTACTAATAAATTAGGAACTTAAAAATTGAGAATCTGTGCTCTTTGGTGGAAAAACTGTGTCTTTATTGATCTAACTGAACTGAAGCTGAAGATAATATTTCAGAAATACAGCTTTGACTGGTGCTAGACTTAGCTGGAGGATCACCAACAGGTTGTTCCATCTCAAACTATTTAATCATAAATTGAAATTGGAATCTAGAGAGTTTTAACTTGATATATCAAATATTTTCCAAGGTAATTTTGCTTTAAAAAATGGCCCGTCTGCCCACTTTCAGCATCTGACAAAAGCCTGAAATTTTCACTACTAATTCTCATCATATCATCAATTCAAAATCTACAATGTTGGAAGTGTAGATTAAACATTTTGAATCTCCAGAACTGGATTATGCTGTCTACCAATACTTTTTTTTTTGTCGTACAACTTGCTATATCTGCTCAATCAGTTCTAAAAGTTTCAACAAAAATAACCGTTCTTTTCAATTTTTTACCAAGTATTTCATACTAAAACTATGTATATGTTTAGTTTTGTATTATTGTGACATGCAGCTACATATGGCACAGAAAATACCAATAGTTGACTTCTGTATTACACATTTTTTTTGTTAATGTGTACTCAAAGATGGAACTTTTTATGACGTTTTCAATTGTTTTTAATATTTCAACTCACCCATAATCAGATAGTATTTGATCTACTTAGCCAATATTGCAGATTTTGAATCAATGATATGATGAGAAATAACAGTGTAAATTTCAGGCTTTTATCTTTAATCGTTCCTGAGATATTGTTGTGCAAACATTGCAAGCTTCAAATTTCAATGTGCGAAAAAGTGTGGTGAAAGTGGTTGACGGGAAGTTTTTAACAATGTTTATCTTGGAAAGTATTCGATATATGAAGCTAAAAATTTCTCATATATCTTTATAAATATTCATATTTTATGCTCTGAAATTTTCAGGCAAATCAGAGATGGTTGAGCAGACATATTTATGAAATATGAGCTGGAGTGAACCCAATATTACAACAGTCAATCATAAGGGGAAAACACCAAAAACTAGTCTTTATTTTTTCAATAATTGTTGATACATTTCTTGAAAACCTTGTGGTTGTGCAAGACGAAATCACTCCCCAGGAAGAACACAAATGTTTGCATGTTGTGCTGCGATCAAGGCTGAAAATAAAGATGCTACTAGAAGCCTTTAATCAACAGAGCTCGTCCATATTGGATCCACAAACTGTAACAGCTCCAGGAAATATTTCCTCTAAGTGGCCGAGCTGCGCATCCAATACAACTCTTCAATTACAAACATAAAGGCTCGACTGTTGTCAGCAGGAAACCTGAGAGCAGTCGGACACAAACGGAGCCTTTGGGACTCAGTCGAAGATATTCTGCAGCGACAAAACGCCCTTTTTTTTAAAATAAGACCCATACAAACAAGGAGCCTTTGTGCTGCGTTCGGACAATTCCAGCATTTACCAGGAGGGGAAGAATCTGCAGCTCAGTTTCACCGCTTCATGTCATCGGCACGTGTGTTTGTTTAGCATTTGGATGCTTCCGAAGCCAGATTCCTGCATATGTTAAACATTAACAGCCGCTCTAATCGACCCACGTCACTGATAACGGCTCAATAAATGACTCTGAAGGGAAAAACTAAACGCTTGAACAGAAAAAAAAAATAATGTTCAAATCATAATCTTGCAATTGTTCTGAAATATTATCTACATTTCCTACGCTGGACATTCATTATATTGATCATTTATAACCAGAGATTATTAATGATCAGGTCAGGTGTGTCTGTGATAGTGGAATGTGGTGCACAGCAAATCTCTATCAAGCTCACAGTGAGCACAGATAAGATTTCAGCGAAGACTTACAGTGTTTTACAGACCAATCTTTAGACTGAGCTACTCATTAGATTAAACATCACTGAGGACAAGGTTTAGTGCTGTGTAGGTTAATGTGACATAAGGCAGACTAGTGCTGAGCTGCTTCCCAGCCTTTAGACTGTTAATCTAATTTGTACATTCTGTTAATTTGTACATTCTTGTACACTCTTTGAATAACTAAATAAATGAACAAATAAATAAATAAAAACTGTCGCTCTTGTATATTTTGTAGATTTTTAAAATATATTTTCTATATTTTTTACATTTTATTTCATTTTATTTTATTTCTGCTTTATTTAATTTAATACGATTTATTTTATTTTAATTTAATTTAATTTATTTTATTTTTATCTTTTTTTTATTTTACTATCACTTTGTACCCTAATGTTCTGTGTTGTCCTGTTGTTTCCCCCTTTATTGAATATGAGTGTTGCTGTAACAACTTAATTTCTCTTCGAGGATAAATAAATTCATCTAAGTCTAAGTCTAATCTAAATTAAGGTAAAGTCATGCACTATTTTTTGTATACCACATATAAACAAATGTTTCCTAGTAAAAGAAAAGGCAACAAATTAACCTAACTAGTTTAAATATTTGGATTAAGATACTATAGCGTTATTTATAATCGGATTTTACCTGATAAATTAGCATAAATCCTGCCAAAAATACTACTTTAGCTGACTATAATACATATTAAGGCTAATACTCTATGGTCTTATTAATTATAGAGATTAAGCTAATGTAAGAGTTTAGCTAAACGCCTTTGGTATTACTAATTATGAAGATTAACCTGACTAATATAATTATTAAGGCTAACATCCTATAACATTATAACTATGAAGATTAAAGTGATGAATAAAAATATTGAGAATAAGACCATACATCATTACAATTATGAAGATTAACCTGACTAATAAATAAATTAAAGATAAGGCCCTATATCATGATGATTATGAAGATTAATCTGATAAATGTAAACATTAAGGATAAGACCCAACAGCATTATAACTTTCCAGATTAATCTGACTAATATAACCATTAACGCTAAGACCTTTACAATACTATAATTATGGAGAATTACATGATAAACATAAATATTAGGACTAAGACCCTACAGAGATTAACCTGACTACTAATGTCGACCCTACAACATTATAACTATAGAGATTAATCTAATTAATATAAATATTAAGGCTAAGGCCCTACAACATTATAATTATTGAGATTAACTTCACTAAATCTGAGCTAAAGCTTCATTTTTTACAAAAATATACATAAAAATCCAACAAAGCCATAAATTTCTTGGCTTCCCTATGAGCAAATCTTGTTTTTTTTCATTTTTACTTCACGCAGACCTACATTTTATTTTATTTTATTCTATTTTGTTGCATTTTATTTGCAGGAGCGGAGAGGAACGACTCAGTTGTAACAGGACAAAACCTCCAGCAGAACCAGGTCCAGGGAAGGCAGACATCTGCCTCAACCAGTCGGGTTGAGGGGTAAAAGTCAGAGAATAGACGGAAAAAGACAAACAAGAAAACATAAACACTCTACGGATGACTTGAGCGTGAAATAGTACCTGAGAAGGCGTCGTATTTGCGTGCTGAGCCTCCGGCTTCGGGCTGCTCTTGTCAGTAGCAATGGTGCTGATGCTGGTCAGAATTATAGAATCCTTTTTCCCCAGTATGTCTCCGTTGTGGGCAGAGTTTTCTTGAGCTGGCTCTGCAGGAGCGAAGTGGCTGTGGCCATGCTAAGAAGACAAAAAGAAGTATCTCAGCACAGAACTAGGTCACTTAAAGACGCTTTTTAACTTGTTAACATGTCTAGATGATGTTTTTTAGGTGCTAAAAGACAAATTATGAGTGAGAAAGCAGCATGTCCAGCATGAAACTGCATTGTAGTGATGACAGATTCAGACGGAACTTGAAGCAAACTGGCATTATTTAGAGGTTTTATTGGTAATTTTCTTCATCAAAACACCGAATTAGGATGTGATTTTTCATTTTCTGGTTTCCAATTATCTGATTATTATCTGATTTGCATTGTATATAACCTGATTTCAGCAATGAAATTAAACTGATAGCAATAATTCTTCTGTCTAGTGTGGTTTTGCAGCGAAGGATTTAAATTTATCCCTCTAATTAGTAGTAGTTTAAAATGAGAACAGCCTTTATTTCCCAGTCTGGTGCCTATCTTGATAATTTGAATACTAAAGACACCCCTTTGATAGAAGTGAACTGGCACCATTATATAACATCTGTATAAACGTGTAAGCATTTTACAACCCAACATTTATTTTAATCCTTTCTAGCTTCATTCTCAGCTTTTACTACCTCCGTTATTACTGCTACCATATTATTGATCGTGCCAGATTCATACCGAAGGTTACACAACCCCAACTGAACGATGGCAGCATGCAATAAAATAAAATTGTTTCGCACCTAATAAACTCACTCACCTCGTGCTCCAACCGCAGACACATTTTCAGGATCCTTTCCATGAAGAACAGCAGGTAAAAGCCTCCAAATATCCCGACCGCCTTCTCCACGTAGTTATCAGCTTTAGGATCGAACCCCAGAGCCTGCAGATAGACAGCAGAGGTGTTTAAAACACCTCCAGCTAAAGGTTTCTGTGCTCTTTTTTCTTTCTTTTTTTTTAAACAAACCTCTGGTATGAGTTGCAGCACAGCGTTGGAGAAGAGCGTCCCGATGGCGAGGCCGATGAAGTAGGTCAGCACTTTGGGGAAATAAGGCTTCTTGGTGAAGGGGATCAGCAGGAGGCCGAGCAGAGACGAAAGGTTGATCACAGTGACGGCCAGAAAGCCATAACCCCAAACTGTCAGGGCAGAAAATTATAGAAAAACAATTCAACTAAAGGGCTAAACTACCGAATTGAAGCTTATTTCTCCTGTTTCTGGACATTTTCAGTGCAAATTTGCATTCTTAATTGTCTTAATATGTCATTTATTTTGCTATTTTAGAAATTGATCTTACAAGTTGTTATTGTTTTAGCATTTTAGACTATTTTATTTTATTTTATTAATTTATTTTAGAAGTTTTTATCCTGTCTTGATGTTTTTTGCACATCATTTTCTACTAACACGTTCAGCACTTTGGGCAGGTCAGCTTGTTTTGAAACATGCTATATACATAAATCTGATTATATTTGATTGAAATTTACAAGATAAAGTCTGAAATTATCGCCTTTGTACAAGGTCTCACATTGAAATATTGTTCCATGAGGAATTTAACCATTTAAAATAGTCAAGTTTTTATTTTTCGCATGTCTCTCAGGTCCTGTTTCATCACGGTATAAGTGATCTAAATTAATAAAGAGGGTTTTTATGTAACTGTGCATTCGTCTTGTGTTTTTATGTCTTTTCTGCCTTTATTAGAAAAATCCTGCATCCCTTGCCTTCATTAGCGGATGTTAAACCCACAAACATCCTTGACTGAAGCAACAAGGACACATGAGTGAACAGTTAGTGTCGCCTGAAAGACTAAACTCAGGGCAATAAATCACAATGAATCCAGCTCTCAAACAGCGATTGTTAAACCCACAGCTCTGAGGCGGTGTGGATACTTGGTAGGCCAACAGTCAGTCAGCTGATTTAATGACCATCACAGCACATGAGCAACATGAACACAAGCTCAGATGATACTTTAGCCAACAGCTAATCAACTGGTGACTTTTTCCTGCAGGAACAAATGCACTTTCTTTAAATATAATATCAAATGCATAGATTTTGTCATTATTTGAGCTGAGCAGTCGCTACAGCAGTGTCAGATATCTTGAATATCTTGAAAACCTGCTCAAATACAACACTTTGTTATATTTACTCGACAAAGAAACTGTAAACTTTCTTTGCAGAAGAGAAATTCTCCCACTCAAGGATTAGGGTTAGGGGATGACATGAGACAGTTTCAGGCATGAGGAACCAATCATTTCCCACATGTATGAACTAAACTTCAACACTTTTTCCAACCACAAACTGCTCACTGATTACTAGAACATTCATTTTGTGCACCCTTAAGTACTTATAGTATGAGATGAAGCATGGTGGTGGCAGCATCATGATATGAAGCATGGTGGTGGCAGCATCATGATGTGAAGGGTTACATCATGATGCTGCCACCACCATGCTTCACATCATGATGCTGCCACCACCATGCTTCACAGTGAGGATGGTGTGTTTGTGATAATGTGCAGTTGTTGGTGTCAGTCAAACAAAGCATCTAGTCTGATGGTCAAAAAACTAAATTTTGTTCTAATTAGACCAAAGAATCTTCTCCCGGTTGACGTCAGAGTGTCACACATGCCTTCTGGTGAACTCTAGTCAAGATTTAATATGAACAGGCAACGGTTGTGGTATGAGCAGTTTTAAACAGCTTGTAACTCCTTCAGAGGAGTCACAGGTGTCTTGGTGGCCTCCCTCACTAGTGTCTTTCTCACACAGTGACTCAGTTTTGTGCCATATTCCTTTCATTACTTAATGATGGATTAAATTAAACTCCAAAGGGCACTCAGTGGTGTGCGACCTGAATATTTTGATGGAAACACTGTTGGAACTAACAGCAAAGATAACGAGGAGCTGCTGATTAAGATACTTCACATCTAAACAAAAGATAACAGTGATGCAATCATGAAGTAATGAGGAATCCAGTGAGTAACTGCTCAGCAGGCTGTATCACTACTCTGGAGGGTAGAAGTAGTAAAGATGATTGACTAGTTACTGTTTAACTCAGTGTTTAGATCAGAATTAAAGGATGATTCCAGTGTTTTGAAAGTTTTTGAACTTAAAAAGACACTAAATAGTTTGGAATTGGCCCAATATTCAGGGAGAACATTATAACAAACTTAGCTCAGTTTATTAAATACACCTGGCTGGTATAAACAATGTTTTATTTCTGTTTCAGAAAAGCAACTGTAAGATCATTTTGGAGAATATGATGCTCATATAGACATTTTTCAGCTATTTAGCCTCCTCTCATTGACATACATGAGCTGCACAATGACAAAGTTGACCAAAATATTTATTATCATGAGTCATGTTTTATTGACTCGCACGTGGTTGGAGAGCAGAGGCCGAGTTCACAGTAAGGTAATGCTGTTATTGTGCCGTGTTATAATACAACATGTGCTCTAAGAGTTTATTATCTCTGAGAAAAACACTCACTACAGTTTGGCTTATCTAAGCCAAATCTAATTGCATAATGTCCCACTTTTCTAGGTTAAATTTGAAGAGTTTCTCTTTCATCTCTCACGTTAAATTATAGATGCAAATTTAACAGCAGCAGAAAATGTAAAAGTTAATTAATTAGTTTATTGACTTCATGTTTTTAAATGGGTGTCAGGACTTTTTGATGAATAATTTGACTAATTTCTGATGAAATACATGCACAATAATGAATATTTTATGCTGTTTTTTTTACCATTTTCTTCATTTTCATCCCATCAGTTTTTGCTTGTACATTTTACACTAATTACATGTACTTTTTTGACATTGTGTAGTAGTAATAAAATGCCTAAAACACTGTTTAGTAGTAAAATATCTCACTGACATGTTATCTGTAGACATTTTGATGAATAATTTCATTAATTTCTGATAAAATGCAAGCATCTTAATGAACATTTTGTGATATTTTCCCAATTTTCTTCAGTTTTATCACTCAGTTTTTGCTATTAGATGTAATTCATGCACTTAATGGTTCAAATATACATATGTTAGACAAAAGTAGATTAAAGTCTTGAAATATGTATAAAACTAAATTTTCTGCTGTTTAGCTTATTTTTTTGTGCTTTTATCGTTTCTACTTTGTTGCTGTTTCATCTCCTACCAATGAGAATAATAATAATTAAACTTTGTGTAAAAGTTTATTTTGTGCAAAAAATACAACTGTATGAGCTCTTGAATAAAATGCAACAATCCAAGAAGAGGGAATTAATTCAACTATTACAATTTTTGTGAGTTGGATTTCTATAGTGACAAATAACAGAGATAATGGTAATTTTTTTGTGCATTATGGAGAGATTTTTCTATAACAGACAGATCATAGCTTAAAACGCAACTCCAGCCCCACATAATCTTGTTTTTTAAGAGAATGCAAGTTAAAAAAAAATGCATCCGTCGTCCACAGGATTCACCAAAAAGCCTCCAGTCTTTGCGTCACTGTGGATGAAAGCGCTGCCGGACCCGATTTGAAGCAACAAACCCCCGTGAACCGCGAATTATTTGAGTTGCGGGGGTCTTGACAAATAAACCAGCGCTGTGAAGTGAAGCAACTTACCAGAGTAGCCGACAGGCAGGCCGGCCGTGGGGGCGGTGTAGGGGCAGGAGGGCAGCAGCACCTGGGTCAACACGGCGGGGCAGATAGTCCCCAGATGTCCCACAGTCAGCTGACTGACGTTACCGAAGCCAAAGATGGACAAGATCTGCTCTGCCGAGGGACACTGAGGGCCAGAAATCCACCATTAGACAACTTTAAACACTTTATTTGCTTCTAATATTCTCTCCTCTGAGTTGATTAATGTTCATTTTCCTGGCATCTTTTCTGAAACGCATCTGTTTGCACAAAATCAGCGACAGAAATAAAGTTTTATTATTATTATTTTTCCTGGTAGGGGATGAAACAGCAACAAAGTAGAAAGGATTGGAGAAAAGGGGAAAAAAACTGAGCTGAAAGACAGAAATTCAGTTATATACAGTGAAGACAGATTTCTAGACAGAAATAGTGTTTATAATTGGACATTTGAATGCCTGAATTGCATCTAAATGCAAAAAATTTGTAATAAAGCAGAACAACATTTGGAAAAATAGCATAAAATGTGAATTTCTGAACATGCATTTGGTCAAAAAAGTCAAACCTTTCCTCAGAAAGTCTACAGATAACAAGACAGCAGGTGTAAAATGAAAAAATAAGAGTAAAGTGATATTTTTCATTGAAAATCCTGATAAACTGGGTAAAACTACATAATACAAAACACTGTAAATCATCAATAGTAAGTTTGAACAGTGAAAATAGCAGCATGTGATGAGTAAAAAATGAAGAAAACAAAGAGTAAAGTGACATTTTCCACCGATAAATCCTAATAAACTTGGTAGAACTATCTGATACACACTACAAGACACTGTATGAAACAGCAACAAAGTAGAAAAGATTAGAGAAAAGGGCAAAAAAAAAAAAACAAGCCAAAAGACAGAATGCTTTAATCTAAAATACAATGTGTATTTTTTAACCTTTAAATGCATGAATTGTATCTAAAAGTGTAACAAAACTAAGGAGAGACGTGAAAAATATCATAAAATGTTCATTATTGTGCATGCATTTGCTCATTCATCAAGTCAGATATTTTACTACTAAGCAATGTTTCGAGCATTTATTACTACAATTTAATGTCAAAAAAGTATATGTAGATGGAATTAGTGAAAAAATAAGAATAAATTGGTATTTTTCATTGAAAACCCTAATAAATTAGGTAGAACTACCGGTAGGTGTTGCACAATAAAAAACACTGTAAATTACCAATAGTAACCTTAAATAGTAAAATTAGCAGCATTCAGTGATTTTTTTGTACATACATGCAAGTATGAAAGAGCAGAAAGTTGAGAAAATTTGAGAAAAGTGCAAAAACAAGTTGAAAGACAGAAAATTTAGCTATATGCATGATGTTTTAAAACATATTTCAAGACAGAATGCTTTTATTTAAAACAGTGTGTATTATTGAACCTTTTAATGCATTAAGTACATCTAAAAGCAAAAAAAACAGATAAAACAGTGGAAAATATTAGAAAATGTTCATTATTGTGCATGTGTTCATCAGAAATAAGTCAAATTATTAATACGTCTTGTGTTAATTTTGCTGTGCACTGCTTTGTAGTGTGCAGTTTTACACAGTTTAAGGATTTTTTTAAATGAAAAACATCACTTTACTCTTAGTTTTGTCAGTTTACACTACTTAAATGTACTTTTTCACACTTTATAGTAGTAAGACAAGCTTGAAACAATGTCAAAAAACTGTAAGTAACTAGTGTAAAATGCAGAAAATAAGAGTAAAGTGATAATATTTCATGATAAATCGTTATCATTTGGGTAGAACCACATGTTACACACTACAAGACACTCTAAATGCTCAATAACACGTTTAAAAAGTTAAAATATCAGCACTTCAGTAGATAGTTTCTGTCCATACCTCCTGGTTTTCCAGCGGATTTTCCACAGTTATTAAGTCAGATCTTCTGGCTGAGATCAGCTGCAGTAAATCAGACAGGTTGTCTGTGCTAATGGATTTATTTTCTCCATAATAGTGCAAAATATTCTCCAAAAAGTCCTGTCCATCGGGCGCGATCGCATCTAAGCTCTGGCACGTTGCAATAAAAGCCCAAATAATAAAACATCTCAAGTGAAACATGTTGACTTTTAAAGGTTCCTCTGGTAAATAAACGTTCTTCTTCTTCTGTTCTTCTCAAAGCATTTCCTCTCAAAATCAAGATATCCGAGCGCAGCGCAGCGTCTCATCCATGGCACAGTCTGAGCGCACCAACCGGATTTTGTCCTTTTAAATAGTGCAGCTTGATTCCTTTTTAACCCTTTCGGTATTTCTGCTGCTGCTGCTGCTGCTGAGATCAGATCATCTATCAAGAGGTTCAAAGATCAGAAAGGAAGGCAAAAAAAAAAAATGGAGGTGCTCGACCGCGTGTTTTCACTGATCCAACGCTTTCTTGTGCGCCTTAACGTGGTTTGCAACGTGCTCACACACAAACACACACAATTCATGGATGTGTGTGTTTGTGCTGTTACACAGATAAAGCATGCAGCTCGTTTTACAGCTGCTCCTCCGTTTGTTCAACCAAGAGACAGCTGGACGTGAAAAAACTAAACAAAAACATAAACGTGAGGTTTTAAAGCTTTTTGTCGCCCCCTAGTGGCAGCTGCTGGTCGATGCGGGTTAAAGTTTGCAGCGTACAAAACATCCATCCATCCATCCATCCATCCATCCATCCATCCATACACTGCTTAATCCTCATTAGGGTCGCGGGGGGCTGGACTCTATCCCAGCTGACTGAGGGTGAAGCAGGGGACACCTGGGAATCACACTCTCATTCACACCTAAGGACACTGTAGGATCACCAATGAACCTGAGCGTGTTTCTGGACTGTGGGAGGAAGCCGGAGAACCTGGAGAAAAGCCACACATGCACAGGGAGAACATGGAGACTCCATGCAGAAAGATCCCAGGAAGGCAGGGACGTGAACCTGGGATCTTCTAGCTGCAAGGCGACAGTGCTAACCCAAAAACGCCCAAACAAATTTAAAAATGTGAATGAAATAAAATATCTATCGTGTTTGTATACTTGAATTTCCTTTGGGATTAATAAAGTAAGTATGTATTTATCTATTCATCCATCCATGTATGTATATACATGAACACAAATTTAAAAAAAGAGAAAAATGAGCAAAATAAATAAATAAATAAACTTTAAAAAAGAAATAATTATATATACATATATAGAAACCCAAATATAGAAAAAGAACATAAAATTAATAAAATAAAACTAAAAAAACTTATATATATGTTTTATTTTTGTCAATATTTGTATGTATGTATGTATATATATATATATATATATATATATATATATATATATATGTGTGTGTGTGTGTGTGTGTGTGTGTAATAAAGCTATATGTATATATATTTCTTTTAGTATTTTTAGTTTTTTTTTTGCTTTTTTCTATATTTGGATTTCTACATATGTATATTTGTATATATTATTTATTTTTTCAAGTTTTATTTTTCTTTGCTCATTTTTCTTTTTCTTTAGATTTGTGTTTATGTATATATATACATATATATATATATATATATATATATATATATATATATATATATATATATACATAAACGAAAAGTTGCTCTGATCAGCCTTTTTTATATATGAACCCTCTTACACCCAAGCAGTTCCTCAGAGTTGTTACTGTAAAGTCATGTAAAGTCCTGCACCATATATATTAATAATAGAAAACAATAATAAAAAAAATAAAACTGATGTTGTATTTTTGCACCAGTGGGTTTTACAGGGTTAAACTTTTTTTTAAAAAAAGTTGTTTCTGTGTTTTCCTCATCACCTGTTGCCAACGAGACATTCCCAGTAACTTGTCTGTCAGCACAAATCTAAGACACATCCTTTGTTTACATCCGTTCTCACATCGTAAATGTGAAAGTTTTCTCAACATATGCAGCATTATCAATCCATAAATGATTACTTATTGATATTAATACAATAAAGACATTTAATCAGTGTTGATGCTGCTGTTTTAAATCAGATACATGATATGGACCACAAGTTAATTCTTTCTTTTGTAACACATGCCCTTACCGGAGGTCATTCAGCATCACGTGGAACTTTGTCACGGTGTTCTCCTTTACTCGAGGCAATTTTTAATTCCATTTCAATATTTCGGTTTATTCAGTGTACACTCACCTGTTACTGAATAGGGCTTATATACATTTGATTAATGGTGCCACATTCCCACTTCTTTAATTCCCTTTTATAGTTTTTATTTTTATTGTACAGCAGAAACACATTATTTTCCTGCACTGAGGCCCAATAACACTTTTTTATTATACCAATTTCACATAACACCTTTATTTTCACATTTATGTATAACAGAAAGCTTTACAAATCAACATAAATTAAGTACAAATTCATACAAACATCCATAATGTCAAGTATTACAGTCTTTGCTCTGGTAATAAACTGGGACAATAACGTGCAAAAAGCAAAGCGGGCAAAAGAAAAAAATCATTGTTTTTGACCGTGTTGATTGTCAGAACTGGAACTTTATTAAACAGCAGACATTGGCAGAACTTAATAATAATTAATTAGTTATTTGTACATTCAATTAGGTAAATAAATCAAATATGTGGGAGATTTCAAGTTCCCAAACCAGCTAATTATGTCCAATTCATCCTTTAAACCCAGATAAAAAACAGTATTTGTTTCATTCTGTAATGGTTTTTGTGTGAATTAACGCTTTGTGTCCCACAGATTTGAAGCTAGTGATTGAATACAGCTGTAAAAGGCAGCAAATTCAGTTAGATTCAGTTAAGTGAATAAATCTAATATGTAGGAGATTTCGAGGCCTTAATTCAGGCTAAATTTGTCCAGGTCATCCTGTAAACATTGATAAAAACATTGCTTCTGTTTCATTCTTTAATGGTTTTTATGTGAATTAATGTTGTGTCCCACAGATTTCCTGCCAGTGATTGAACAGCTGTAAAAAGTAGCAAAATCACATTTTTTGTTGGAATAATTGCTATTTTGCAGGTTTCTCTGTTCTAACGGGAGTTCACACATTTAGAAAATTGGTACAAAGTATCAAAAAAATACCTTCCAGTCACTCAAATATCCAACAAACTTAAGACACATTGAGGAGACCACAGCCTGCTCAGCTCATCCGTTACTTCTCCGGTTAAACTTCCCGGCTGCTCTCAGGTCAGTACACGTCCGTTAAAGACGTGACGGTGAGGGATGAGGAGAGTTCGGCGACGCTGGTCGGACGCCAGGCGCTGAATCCGACCGTCCGGTTCCTGGAAACCATCAGGAAGCCGTTGGAGCTGAAACGTCCGGGAACGTTTCCCACGTCGAGCCAAACGAAAGGAGCCACGGAAGAAGAGTGAAGAGTGATGGAGAAGCCGGACTCGTCCTGCTGCACCTTCGCCTGCAGGGAAACAACACAAATAATAACAATAATAATAATAACTGTATTTATATATCATCAAAGTTACACAGCTTCTGAAATAAATTATAAACTGTATCACATCACACTGAAAAGATACGGTTTATTGCTTATATCTGCAAAGTTAGTGTTGTATAGCTGCCTGTTTTTAACCCTCTGAAGTTGAACCTTTGACGTTTAAGCCAACCTTTGTATCAATCTAGGGCACTCTGGCCCTTTCCATATTTCAACTCACCTATAACCAGAGAATGTTTGATCTCTTTGTCTAATATTGCAGATCCCGAATCAATAACATGATGGGAAATAACAGTGAAAATTTCAGGCTTTCATCTTTAATAATTCCTGAGATATTGTCAATCAAACAGCCTCAAATTTCACCGTGTGAAAAAAAGGGCTGAAAGTGGGTCAACGGGCAAATAGAAAAAAAATAATCTCAAGAAGTATTCGATATATCAAACTAAAATTTCAAGGACATCTCAACAAATGTCCCTATTTTATGCTATAAACATTTCATGCAAATCAGAGATGGTTGATCAGAAAATTTTCTGACAGTCTGATGATTTGAGATTGATTGTTAATTTGCTGCTGACTGCTCTGCAATATTGCAGGAATTCAGCCGTACATGACTGAGCCTGAAATTGATTCTGAAGAAGAATGATATAAAAAGCTCCACTCTGCAAGCTAACAGAATTGGCATTTTAGGTTTGTTAAAAAAGTCTGAAACAATATTTTCCAGTCTGTCATCAGAACACAACAGTTTTAAAGTGGAAATGCTCAGCTACTGCTAATTTTGTTTGTGATTTGTCTTCCAGAATATAAAAAATATCATATTGACATGTCAGAAAGATAAAAAAAAGATGGATTATATACTAAAGGGTCTTTAAATAATAGTAATAATAATATATAATACCACTCAGATACACTTTACAAAGCAGGCAAATGATGTGGTTTAGTGATGTTGTTCAGCCTTTGGAGCTTCATCCTAACATTCATCTGTGCAACATTAATAAAATGTGAAAACTTACAGTAATGTTGGCCGTCTGCAGGCCCTCGGCGTCTTTGGGTGAGCTCAGGAAGTGGTGGTTGGTGGGACCCTGCTGGCGGCCGCCGTCGTCCTCCAGGTGGAAGGTGAGCAGGCAGGTGAGGCGGCTGCAGCGTCCACATCCGGCCAGCAGGGCGGCGACACGCTGCTTAAAAACAGGAACAGCGCTGCCTTCAGGGACCAGCTGCAGGTCGGACGTCAGCGAGCAGACGGGATCCAGATCAGACCAGGAGTACACGGTCACCTGATAGACAGAAGAATATTATGATAAAAACATAATAATTATAATTTTATTTATAGAGCACCTTTTGTTAAAAAAAAAAGAAGTGTCAAGATGCTGCTCTAAGAAGAAATTAAAATATCGAAGACAAAACTGGACAAAACCCAAAATACATAAATGCACAAAAATAAAATAACCAATAACAATATATACAGAGAACAAATTACACAAATAAAATAAAATAATCAGCAGATATATCACAACAATATAATTGAAATACGTTTAAACTAGTTTAAATGTATTTATTCATTTATTTGATTTATTTCAGACACGCCACATCACAAAAGGCAAGAGTAAATAACACACACAAAATGAAAAAACACAACATTAAAATGATTAAATGAAGCACATACACTGAGAAAATAAACGTAGATAAAGTTATTTCTGTGCAAATTTAATGAGAATTAATTTCTCATTACCAGAGTCCAACACAAAGACTAAATTATTGCTTTAATTTATTTCATTTCTTTGTAATATAATATAATATAATATAATATAATATAATATAATATAATATAATATAATATAATATAATATAATATAATATAATATAATATAATATAATATAATAAGAAAAGGTGTATTTTTTTTTTAGCTTTATTTGGTTTTTGTTATTATTTTTTTCCATACAATGGTTCTATTTTCTGTAGATAAAACTTAACTTAGGTTAGATTCAATATTTTGTAGAATAAATTCTGCTTCTATTTCCTGCAATAAACCTACAAATATTAACATATAATCAGTCTTACTTTAAAAAAAAAGCACATAACTCACATATTAGCAGCTAAACCAAACAGATATTGTACTTTAATTTGGGAATTAATGACATTCTGCATTGAAAACTCCAATAATTAAAGGTTAATAGGAATGATTACTAAATTAATGAGACTCTAACAAACTATTTATTAATTACAGACCTTTTTTATTCCTATTTTTATCATATATTATAATGGTTTTATTATGTAAAGTGTCTAAATTAACAAACGTACCACTGCTCTGAGCTTCAGGTCGTTACTCAGGTCTGAGACGGCGTAGATCAGCAGCGTTTCATCTTCTTCAAACCCGACAGGCAAGACGGCGGAGAAGAAGCTCTGTGCAAAATAATGCAGCATTTTCCACTTTCCACCAAACTCTGCATACAACAAGACAACAAGGAAATAATATGGGACTGTTTTCTATACAAACTCAAGTCATTTTTACATCTGCATGAGGTTTCTGTTCTAATGTACTTGTCTCGAGGCCAAATATAAGCCAGGTGTAATTAAAAACTCACCAATCGACGACCAGGAAGGCGCCTGCCAGATGTCATTGAGCTGCCAGTACAGAGCGCCCATAGTCTGACCTAAACCTCCGATTATTTCACTCCGACTCCGACGATAAAACTCCGTCTGTGTCTTCACACACTGAGCCTGCATCACCTGGACATTCAACGATGATTAGCATTAATAATAAGCTGTATTAGCCCAACAAACCACTTCACTGCTCATGCTAATTCTTGTTTTAAGCCAGAACTGTCACATAGTTTTCGTAAAAATTCACAAAATCTGATTGGTTTTAAGAAACTTTGACATTTTGGAAATTTTCTTGCAGTGATTTATGTATGTGCGCAAAATATGGAGCTGCAGCCAGGTTAGCCTAGCTTAGCTTAGCATAAAAACAAGAAACAGGCTGTCCCAAGATCACGAAATCTGCCCAACAACACATTCAACATTTGGTGAATTAGTGCAAAAACTGAAGTATAACAACAACCTGTAACATTTCACGATTCATTTTTACCTTTTCCTCGAACTTTCAGACAAGATAAGTTAAAATAAAACTTTAATATTCCCAAAAGACATAGAAAACAAAATTACATGACATTTTGGAAAACATAATAGGAAATGCAGCAGTCCATATTAGAAAAGCAATTAGATTTAAGGACAATATATAACTGAAAATAAAATAAAACAAGGCTATAGAATAGGAAAGTGAAGAGTAATACTGGCAATGACACTACAGGAGCAAAATATTACACATGATAATCAAACATTGCACATAATAAAGAAAATATAAGAAAATAAAGTGAGAAAATACAGCAAAAAGTCCATGCTTTTATCTTAAATAGAGATATTGTCCTTTAAACATATCCTCAAATTCCAAAATAAAAGTTGAAGGTGGATAAACGGGCAAATTTAAAGAAAGATATTTTTGATTATACTTGATATTTAAAGCTAAAATTTCACAGATAACAATTTAACTATCTATAGTTTATGATAAAATAAAGTTTCAAGCAAATCAGAGATGATTGATAAGAAGACCCCTTGAGATGGAATAATCCAGCATCTTATTTTGAAAGTCCTTTTGCAGCCTATAAAAAGGGTTCCAAAAAACTAAATATATGTTCTCACGTATCTAGATACTTTTCTTTTTGCTTTTGCTTGAGAATCAGACAAAATAATTCTTTGCTGCAGCCACTCTGGCAGTTTGGGAACTTTGACACTTTATGTAACAGCATCTTACATCAGTTCATCGAAATCATGTCCAAACCTGTCTGTTAATGTGACTACATGCAGTTCAGACACGCTGAAAATCACACAGAAACTGCAGTCGTGACTTTCACGGAGCCACGTATGTGTGTAATTATGAACAGAGTTTCTAATTTACCTGAGTGATGTACAAAGTGTCTGTAAATCTCTTCAGAGGATCCGTGGAGTTGGGCAGCTTGAAGTGAAGAGCAGCCTGCAGCAACATCTGCTGGTTTCCACTGTCATGGTGTTGACGGTGAGACGTGAATTTACTGTCGTAGCTCCAGTCTTCTTTGATGGAAACCTACAGCATCAGAAACACACAGAGAATAATACTTTTTACCAGAGAAAGGAAGAAAAATTAAAAACTTTTACTGAGCTGACTGGCTGAATTCAGTAAATATTACCTAACAAGATTTTAAAAGCAGCTTTATTGCAATTATTTTATGCATTTTAAGGGTGATTTTAAAACAGTTTGAGCATCATCTTTAAACCAGTTTTGACATTTCTGCTTTATGACTCTACTAAGGACATTTACTCCACTCAAGCACAATTTTGAGTTCTTTATCTGTATACTTAAACTTCCTCCTTCACTCCACAGTTTTGGTAAATAGTTATTTTACAGATTTTGCACATTTTAGTATGTTTTGTGTACATGCATGATGTTTTGTATTAGTTAAAGTACTCAACAGTTTATACAATATATATATAAACTAAATTGATAAGTCGATTAATTAATAAGCTGATTAATTTGGCTATTTGACTATTCTGCGAACTGTTTAAGTAATTAAAAAATGTGTAAAGATTTGCTTCTTGTCTTTGAATTATTTTAATGGTTTTCAAGTATTTTTAAAAATAATTTTAAGGATTAGACTGCTGATTGCTGTCACTTTGAGCTCCAGGCAATCGTGACAGAATTTATCTAATTTAATTTTGAACCAAACAATCCATCAAATAATAAAGAAAACAATAAGAAAATAATCTTTAGTGGCAGTCCTATACAAAATAATTAAAAATGAGCTCCGTTACACCTATTACAACTGTAAAATCCTGCTTTTATATTATTTCACATTATTTATGCTACTTACATTATTGCATGATTAATAATAATAATCTAATGTTATGATATATACTATTATAACACCAACGGGAGACATTCTTCTGCATTTATTACTTCTATTTTTAATATTTTGAGTATGTTTTTCTGATAATACTGCTACTTAAGTTACATTTTAAATGCAGGAATTACGTATGTACTTTCACTGTGACGAAAAATAAGTACTTTTGCACAAGTAAAGGATGTGAATATTTCCTCCAACACCGAGGACAACAAACAATTGTCTATTTTATACATTTTATGGTACTTGTAGATGTAGTTCAAGACAAAACGAGTTTAAATAACCACCAAGAAGTCTGAACATGACCACAGCTTTGATCCTTAACAAGTTAAAAAGAGTTTATTCAAGTGCAAAATGGCAAAAAAAAAGACAGAAATATTACATTTTTTAATTGTTAAAGTAGCTACTTTAGATCACACAGCAGCTTTTGGGCTGAAATCTTCTGATTAAATGAGCAAGAATAATAGAGATATTAATAGTGAGTTACCGGCTGCAGGGTGGAGAAGGACGGCCAGGACTGGAAGCCATATTCGGAGGTGAATCGTGCCCGAGGGAAAGTCCTCCAGTCCCAGCAGTCGAGGGTGTAGCTGTAGAAGTGAACGTCTCCGTAGCGAGGATCGGAAGGATTCGCTGCCACCCAACCTTCCTGCTCCGATTCAGCCCCGTTGGTCGGACTGGAGACGATAAAAGGGCGACTCTGGTCCTCCTGAAGGAAACATTCAGCCTCATTTAAGATCTTACTTTTGTTTCTACTGGATTATAAACAGAACAATGCTGGAAAAAACATTTACTAATCAATATCTGGAACCTTTTTAGCCACAAATCCTCTCACCTCTTGCACGATCTTCCTAATGTTGTCCACATAAAGCGTCACGTAGTCTTTTAGGAACCTTTGCCTCTCAGCAACCGTGATGTTGAACCAGGCAGTTGCTAAAGCGGCTTCGTTTTCATTGTTGCCGCTCCAAATTATAATAGAGGGGTGGGACTTCAGACGGTGAACCTGACAGGTAGAAATGAGACAAAAATTGGCCATCAGCACATTTTATTTTAAATAAAATAACTTGAAATGTAGCCCGATCATTCCACCTCACATCCTAAAATCCTTAGAAGAATTTCTGCTTGACCATCTCTGATTAGCTTGAAAGTTTTGGAGCATAAAATATGGATTTTTATGAAGATATCTGTGAAACTTAAGCTTGATATATCAAATATTTTATTGAGCTTTTTTCTACTAAATGGGCTATCTTTCAATATTTTTTTGTGGTGCAATTTGTCATTCCTGCTCAATCAGTTATTAGAGTTCAATGAAAATAACTTTATTTTACATTTTTTTGCGGCTAAATATATTATGTAAAAAGTATTCAGTATGCTTTGTTTTTTTATTATTGTGTCATGCAGCTACATATGTTTCAGAAAATATCCCTAGTTGTATTAGTTTTTTTTTGTGAATGTGACTCAAAGATGGAACTTTTCACAATTTCAATTATTTTTTCATAATTCAAGTCACCTTTAATCAGACATTGTTTGATCTGTTTGTCCAAAATGCAGATTCTACATCAAGGTCAGGATGAGAAAATACAGTGAAAATTCCATGCTTTTATCTTAAATAGTTTCTGAGATATTGTCATTTAAACACATCCTCAAATTTCAAAATAAAAGCTGAAGGTGGAAATTTTTAAAGAAAGATATTTTGGAAAATATTTGATATATGATGCTACAATTTCACAGAAAACTATTTATTTATCTATAGTTTATGATAAAATAAAGTTTCAAGTGAGTCAGAGATGATTGAGAAGGTGGTGATTTGAGATGGAATAATGCAGCATCTTATTTTGAAAGTCCTGCTGCAGCCTGTAAAAAGGCCCAGCTGGTGTGGTAACAGGGTTAAAAAACAACCAAAAAAAAAAAAAAAAACATGTCAGGCTTTTATCTTGAATAGTTTCTGAGATATTGTCGTTTAAACATTTCAAAATAAAAGTTGAAGGTGGGTCAACGGGAAAATATTTGATATATGAAACTAAAATTTCACAGATCGAATTTTAATTATTAATAGTTCATGATAAAACATTTTTTCAGCAAATCAGGGATGGTCGAGCAAAAGGAGCAGAAATGGAATAATCCAGCAACTTATTTTGAAAGTCCTGTTGCAGCCTGTATAAAGGCACAGCCGGTGTGTTAACAGGGTTAAAAAAAAAAAAACAAAACAAAAAAAAAACATACATTTTCACATGGTTCTAAATTTGTCTCACAGGTAGAAATATTGACTCAACCTGCTTATAAATGTACGTTCTGCTTTCTGAACCAGTTCAGCCTTTAAATCTGAACGTACACAAAACAGAAAACAAAAACTCACCTGTTGGACGACCTCTTCCCTCACCGTCTGTATAAAGTCGTCCTCAGTGGGATACATGGCACAAGCGAACATGAAGTCCTGCCAAACCTGAACACACAAACGCTTTGAGAGGCCATCTGTTCCACAATACAACTGTGAGTCACAGTGCCGTTACACAATCAGCACCGTATATAAAAATACAAGGTTTCAAGGTTTCCCAGCAGAATATTGCATTAAAATGAGATTACAAGAGTCCACAGCGGCTCTTTGCTCACTAGCTTGTTGGATTTTAGTATAACTTTGTTCTCGTTTGCAAATCTCTGCCTAGTTCGCTTAGTTCGCAGTCGATTTTTTTACATTTCTTTTAACTCAAATAAGCACCGAGACACTTCCTATTCAGGTAATTCTTCTCAAACTCACTCATTCATGGTGCCGTTTGTCACATATTATATTATTCATGTGTTGTATAAATAATAAGGGGTTTTTTTAAATTAATTTGATTCATTTCAGATATGCCACAGTATTGTAAAGACAAAAAAAGAGAAAACAAAACACAAAAAATGAAAAACTAAACAAAAAAAACAAAAAAACGAAAACCATGACTTAAAATAATGTCTGAAAAATGAGAAGGATGAGAAAATACAGTGAAATTTCATGATTTTATCTTAAACAGTTTCTGAGATATTGTCTTTTAAGCATATCTTCAAATTTCTAAATAAAAGCTGAAGGTGGGTCAACAGGAAAATATTTGATATACAAAGCTAAAATTTCACAGATAATTTAATTATCTATAGTTTATGATGAATTAAACTTTCAAGCAAAAATAAAACGCAAAAAAATTAAAACAATAAAAAAAGAAAATCACATCATATAGCTTCATTTGTATAAAATACAGAACATCATAAAAACCTATTTTTAACTCGAACGAGGAACCAACACGATAATGGACAGGTGGGATTAATGTTGTAGGCTACATCTGGATACCCAAATTATTAAAGATGATGCTAAATCATGTAACACATCAAAAAATCTTATTGAAATGCACTTTCAACACTTAAAAATGTATGATTACTGTGCTGTGAATGAAAAGCCCTGTTTTATTTCCAGTTCATAGACGGCACCCGTAAGTTTCGACACTTTCTAATGCAAAGAGGACATTGTTTCTGGACGATTAGATTTCTTTATATGCAGATGATGGTGTCCGTTTTGACACCAAAAAGCAGCTGTAATTACCAATAAAAAGACATGTTTTATGACTCACATTAGGTCACTGTTGTATTAATTTTTAGATCACTGGAAGGAGGGAGTATTTACCATGATCCCCATCTCATCACAGATGTCGTAGAACACATCCTGTTCGTAAACTCCTCCTCCCCAAACTCTGAGGGCGTTCATGTTCGCATCGACTGCCGACTGCAACAAGTTCCTCAAGCTGCAGGACAAACAGAGCAGGAAGCTTCAGTATTAATGTGATCATAACTGAATTAACTGACAATATCTGTCCTCTACTTCAGAGCCAGAAAAACAATCAAGATGCTACAGAGGAATAAAGGTGGAAGTAAGTAGTGACAGCCTTTCAGACTAAACTCACACAGCAGGGGTGACTCGGTCCTGGAAGGAGTGGGCCGGGATCCAGTTGGAGCCTTTCAGGAAAATTGGTTTCCCATTGATGCGGAAATAAAAGCTCAGCCCTGGAGAACCAGCCACCGGCTCCTGGACCAGTTCCACCGTTCGAAAGTACACCTGCAGCAGAAACTTTCATCAGCTCACCTTGATTCGTTGCAACAACTTTAAAGGACGCTGAGTCTGAGTTTAGTGACAAAAACTGCATTGACCTTCACGAAATACGCTCCAGCTGGACAACAAACAACAGCAGCAGCTATTTTAAATCAAGGAAAAGTGAATGGAAATGTCATGTAATTTATTAATAATACAGTTTTACTTATTAACAAATTATTTAATTTAATTAATACTAAGAATTATATTCTAAAAATTAATTAGTTAATTAAAAATATTATTTAATTGTTTAATATTGTTTTAAAGAGCTTTTGGTTAATTTTTTGTTTTGCAGTTTTCCAAATTAAATCTAATATCAACACCAGAATTTGGGAAAATGTGCATGGAAATGTAATGTATTTTATTACAAATATTGCTTTAATTGTAAGCAATTAATTGACAAAAATGAATAATATTATAAAATTATTTTATAAATATTTAAAATAATTATTTGATTAAAAATCATTATTTAATTGTTTAATATTGTTTTAAATAGCTTTTGGTTGCTCTTAGTGGTCTATTTTTTTTTTTTTTTTAATTTGTTGTGTTTTACAATTTGATTTTTACAAGTTTTTATCCTATTTCCTGCACATATTTTTGTTGTCTGCCAAAGTCCATAAGGACAAATGACCTGTTTTGTTCACAAATACCAAAAGATATTCAGTTTACTGTCAAAAAGCATAAAAGAAGATAGAAAATATTCACATTTAAGACTGCAGTTAAAACAAACACACCACAAAAAGATGCAAAACGACCACAAGAGACAAAAAAATCCACTGGAATAGAATTCACGATACAGCAACACATGTGTTTCATAATGTGCTATACACATATAAACTTGCTTCAATTTAATGAGATTGATAAGATTTGACTTGCAGCTATGTCTGACCTTAGACTCCGCATTGAGGACTAAGAATCCGTCCTGAAATCCTTTGACAGCAAGACGGTAAAAGTGTTGGTCACCGTGTCCGCTGGGCCACCACAGCTTCACCTGACTGCTCTGGAACATTTTTATTACAATAAACAGAATTATTGTCATTATAAACGTCACAATAAACTAAAAAATTAAGAGTTTTTCTTACCTTTAGCAACATAATTTAAACTTTTATTCACTTTGCTACTCATTTATTCCCTTTTAACTGTCTGCAAAATCTGAAAATTTCATTTTTTTTTACACACAACAGGATTGTTTCAAAGCACCGTGTTGATGTTTAAGGTGAAGCTGTTCTTGGTTTTTCCTGGAAGAAACTGTGTCTGGAAGGTTTGTTCTGAGTCCAGCTCAGGGATGGAGATCGTCACTTGTCCACTTGCTGTCTGAACTGCATCAACATGAAGCTCAACCTGCAGCTTCCAGTGAGAATCACTGGAATCTGGACAAAAACAGCATAAGTTATGAATAAAATGGCACAAATGGAAACACAAAGGAGGCCAAAACTATATTAGTAGGGAAAAAAATTAAAAAGATGCAATACTATTGGAATACATTCTGTAAAAATGGCTGTCTCATATTTGTTTTTCAGTCCTCAAAGCGGGAGAAAAATATGTGCATAAGTTGATGTGTAAAAGATTAAAACAGTAAAAACTAGAAAACACTCAGAAAAGCATTTTAACCCTCCTGTCGTCCTGCGGGTCAAATTGACCCATTTTAAAGTTTAAGAATGTGGGAAAAAATGTATATTTTCACAGTGAAAACTTCCACATTTTCAACATTTTTGGGAAATTTTTGAACATTTTTTGGTGGAAAAAAAGAAATCAACCAAAATCCAGCGAATTTCGCTGGATTTTGGTTGATTTTTTTCTGAATGTTCTTAAAGAAAATATTAGAAGTTTCACTGATGAATATGGAATCACTTTAGATATTTTTAGGATTTTTTTGGAAGATTTTTATTCATTTTTTGAAAATATTTACAATTTTTTTTTTTTTTTTTTTTTTTAATTTCTTGCCAAATTTGGGGATTTTGAAAAAAAAAAAAAAAAACTTTTGAGGGAAACTTTTAAGGAATTTTCTTCTGGAAGACTTTGCAATTTTTAAAATAAATTTGTGGAAGTTTTTTGCTCAATTTTTGGATATTTTTCAGACAGGGGAACAATACTTTTGGTGCCCGTAAACGAGGACAACAGGAGGGTTAAAGAGAGTTTTCACCTGCAAGCATCAGACAATTTGGAGTTGTAGGAATTTAATTCTCAAAACTGACTTGAAGCTTTGCATAACTTTCTGTCAGTCCGAACCTCTCTGCATCCTGAGGAAGCTCCGACAAAACACTGAATTCCAAGATCCTGAAGTCGAGGCGGCTCTGTCTAGAAAAATAAACTGCCTCCGTTTGTTTCGAGCTGCTGCATCTTACACAACTGCTCTTATGCAACAGATAAATAATGCAACACTTTCTTTCAGCCGAGAGGCGCTTCTCTAAAATTCTACGTAAGCCTGAAAGCATCTGTCCTGACAGTATTCTTTATTTTTTTGTAGTTTTAACATATTAAACAAAAAGGGTTGGTGATAAAGATGAGATGGGACGTACTGTAGAGAGGAACAGAGGAAACCTGGACGAGCTGCAGAATATCAAACGCCTCCAGCTGGACTCCTTTAAACAGACCCAGGGTGGGGAATGAAGGACCCCAGTCCCAACTGAAGGAGCTCTGTTCCTGCAACACGACAAAAGACGATGATGGATTTATTTACATCACTGAGCAACAACACTAAGAACGGCCAACATGTGAAGTGAGAAAAACATCGATTATCTGATTGTGACGGCACCTGACTCCACACAATCAGACGCTTTAAAAGTACAGTAAGAAACGTGCAAATATAAAACATGAACATCTCTCAGAAAAAAACAGGATGTGCAAGCATATCTATGAAAACAATACGATAGAATATAATGTTAAAGAGAGCTTATGGGCACCATGTGCATGAAGTCAAGATGAGAAAAAGAAGCTAATGTAGAATTAACTGGAGATGACTGGATAAATGTCTGTAAGACACAGACGCCACTTTTAACTCAGGGATGTGGATTAAATTCACATGGAAGAACAATATAAGGTTTTTTTATAACCCCCAAAATCAAACAATTCCAAAGTGAGAAACCTGAAGACGATCAGTGTTGGAGGTTAGTGTGGAAATACGCCTTCTCAGTGCTAGACAGATGTAATGACAGAGATTAGATCAAAAATACACCTGGAATTAGATTTTTCTCCTCTCATGTCACATTATTAACTTAGCTTTCTAATCAGATCGAGGTCATTCTGAGTTTGGCTTTTAAAAATATCTTCACTTCTGCTTTAGGAGTTCAACCATCTCAACCCTCTAGAGAAATAAAATCACAAAAATGTGACCATTTATCAGAGCCTGAAAGTGTAAAACCAGAAAGAATCAAAGAATTTTCAACTTTCTAATGATTCTTGACCTAATTCCTCCATTAAATTATGTTAAGTTCTGGATGAAAACTTAACCCAATTTAAAGGAGGACTGAAACGCTAGATAGAGTTAGCATAATTTACAAGATGGATACCAACTCCAATAATCCTTATAGTTTGAACACTGTAAGTCAAATGGGATTTAAAATAATTAAAAAAATAAATAAATAAATAAATTTAAAAAAAAAAAAAAAATATATATATATATATATATATATATATATATATATATATATATATATATATATATATATATACACACATATATACATATATATATGTATATATATGTATATATGTGTATATATATAAAAAACATGATTTTATGTTCTTAAAATCATGGTAAAATCCAAAGACAAACATGGCAGGACACAGCCAACTTACTTTCCTAATGAAATTGACGTGACATTCGCCCTTCTGGACATCCGGAGGACACTCAGGAGGAACCGTGTAGGACGAAGCTTTCCTTCGCTCAGACGCATAAACAACCGGAGACATGAAACTAACCTCCAGCACATTATCTCCGTCCTTCAGCAGGTCTCTCACTGGGAAATCCTACACACCAAAAACAGAAGGTATTTCAAAGAACGACACGAAAGAAAAGACGCAAACGGCTCGTTTTTCGGTGAACATACATATCTACGGAACATGTTGTCCGTCTTTCCCACTGTGATCCCATTCAGAGAAACCGACGCAACGGTGTCGACACCGTCAAAGACGAGAAGGACCTTCTGTTTGACTCTGTTCATGTAGAAAACACATAGGAGAGTCAGAAACAGGGTCAGAAAACCTTTAAAAAAATCATACATATATCATGATACTGACCGCATCTGAGGAGCAACAGTAAACGTGGTCGTATACGTCCAGTTGTCAAGCGAAATCCACCGATAAGACAAATCGTTAAACCTGAAATAAGGGTCCTGGAAGACAAGAGAGGAGAGAATGGAGCTGGAATTTTGCATTTTATTTAATTTCTTGGTAAGTTTATGGCTGAAAATTGTGTTTAAACTGAGTTTCTACTCTGTATGTGCAGATCAACCACCAAAATTTCAGCCAAAACAACAGAAAAGTCTCTAAAACTCAATTATTTAACAGTTTGTACTTTTCTAAATGTGCTTTACAGCTTCTTTATTCACTGCCAAGAATGAAAATTGTGGTTGGGAAAGCCTTGAATATAACCCAAATATAAATATACACTTAGAAAAATACTATATTTTTTGGTTTGATCTGAAAAACAATCAATTGAATTTTTTTCTTACATGACGTCATTACACCACAGAAAAAATATACTGAACTTGTTAAATTTTACTGCAGATAGTCAGAAAATATCATGTACACCAAAATAACACACATACAACACCAGATGTAAACATTATTAGCTAAAAGGCTAAAAAGAGTGTCTAGATATTGTATATGAGGAAATTTCAAGGTAGCAAGGCCAGTGAGGTTTGCATTTATAGGTATTTGTTTTATTATATTAACATTATTTAACAGGCAAGGAGACAGTTAACAGGAAGCAAAATGGAAATGTTACCTAAAAGCAGCAAGTCAGAAAAATAACAACCGACTGCACCAATTCAAGTCAGTGTTAATGAGATACACATATTCAAGAACATTATTTAGAACAATGTTTGCCTGCTAAACCTGGAAAAATAGACTTCATAGACAAACAAACCTGCAAATTTTGTTCACTTTTCGCCTTGTACATATATTTTTCTGCACTATTTGACACCGAATAATTTATTTAATTTGCTTATTTCTATCTATTTATTTCTTGTGTGTTTTTATTCTTTATTCTTCTTCTTTTCTTTAGGTCTGGAACAGGTGATCAACATTTTACTGCGTGTTATACTGTGTATAATTGTGTTTTGACAAATAAAGGTCTTGAATCTTGAAAAAAAAAAGAATAACATGCGACTTAAAAGCAACACAAGCATGAATAATCCCACCATGTCAAGAGAGCTTCAGTTAAAGTACATTGCAACCTTTACTTTTATACACACAACAAAACTAAGTACACTCCTGAGCAATATCCTAAATTTCATAATTATTATTAAATTAAATAAATAATTCTAAACTCCTCTGATGTTTTTAAATTGAGTGTTTGAGCTCATGCTTAGCGAAAAAACAAACAGGTTGGATGGATTAAATTGAAAATATGGGCTAAAAGGCGCTACAAAAGTGATTTCAATCCTCATTTGTGCCAGTTTATAATTTGATTTTTAACATTTTTTAAGGTCACCTCTAATTGTGTTGACGAACAGAGTTCTTCTTGACTCAAAATGAGCATTTTTAAGTGAATTTACAGTAAGCATGAGCAGTCCACATACAATAAAGGCATTGAATCTGTTTTAACTTATTAAGTATTAAGCATCTATGCATATTCCTGTTATTTTGGACCATTTCATAAACAAAAATGCCAATTTTGCTTGATTAAAATAAATTTCATTAACAAAACTGGTATAATAATACATTTTTTTGTTTTTAAATTCTCATTTATTTACATTTTGGTTTTGGAAGTGTCCCTTTAGTGCTGGCTAAACCTCTCAGGTGGGTGCCAAAATTTCCTATATGCAGATCCTCCACCGACACTAATGATACCCGTCTGTTAAATCTGTGGCCAGTTATAACTTTTTTCTTTTCCCCCGTCAAGCTTCATGAGACTGAGTCATGTTTCCATTCCATATTTGGAGATGCAAACTAAATAAATGTCGTCTTTCCAACACCGTTTGCATTCATGTAACTTAAAAAATAGCAGCTTATTTCAGCTGTTTGCTTTCAATTCTGCATGCTGGATATCGATTATCGTCTATTAATTGAGAGAAGCAACGCAATGATCGTTTTTTATTCTTCATAACTGTATGCTTTTTGTTTTTATTTGATACTACTGTTTTCAATAAGTACCGTGTGCTGTATTGGTAGCTTTAAAAAATGAATAAAAATTCTAAATACAAAAGAAAGGACAATTTAAATAACCTACCCTTAAGCTAAGCCTCCATTTTAAAATGCAGAGAAGAGATTGTGCTTTCAAAACATTTCAAATTAACTGTCTTATATTTTATATCCAGATGTATGTCTGGCCTATTTAGGTCCTTTCTTTAAAAAACATCAAAATAAATTATTTTTTTACATAAAAAATAAAGTTACGCTTTGTTTTGAAAATCTACTTAGCTACTTGCTTGCTTGTCAACCTCGGAATTCAATTTCTTTTAAAATAAACTTCTAAAACATTTAAAATATTACTAAATAATATAGCTGACATTTCCTCTATATATAAAAAAGTTTATCAGAGGATGAAACAGACAAAAAAAACACATCAGCATGACTCCTCAGCAGCCTATTTAACCAGTTGACTTTCAATTATATACAAATAAATCACAGAATAAATGCATATAATTTTAATTAGGGATATTTCTATACATTTCTAACATGCCACTGAGAATGTGAACATCAAACGAGCTTTGTATGTGCTAAAAAATCAAGTGTGGGCGGCGTTTTACATGATTAACCTGCACAGAAATGACACAAAACTGCACATTAAAGCCACAATGCAGTAAAATCCATGTATATATAAACCTATAGAGTTCACATTATATCATAAATGTTCATATTTATAGTCTCGGTCGTCCTACCAGGATGAATCCCTGCTGCTGGAGGGCTGAATGGACACAGCCGGGAACCTGTGCAGGCAGCAGCAGCGACCCGTTGGAGTTTGACAGCCTCCATTTGCCGTTCAGACTCACAGAGAGCTCCGTTACAGGAGAAAACAACGACAAAACTCCGGCAAACAAACACAGACTAACGCAAATAAAAACGTTAACACGCTGCGTCATAGTGTAGGTTTGCTGTCTTTACAGAAAGTGCATGAAATCCTCTTCAAAAGTCAACTATCGTGTATTTTAAGTTGCGTTTCCCGATGAAGCGCTTCCTGGTTTGTCACATGACCAACCGGTGACGTAGAGTCAGCTGACCACACAGAGGAAAGTTTAGGCGTTAAAAAAAATTTGACATTTTTATTTTTAGATTTAACTGTCTTTTTTGTTAAACACTCGCGTAAAAAATATTTATTAAAAACAATGAATCAACACATGTATTAATTCAAGTGTTAGCTGTAAAAAAAAAACCTGATCAAAACTGTAAATAATTTCCATATGTAAAAGTCTAATTATTAAATTCAAATAATTATGAAATGATTTACAGATATTTGCCCTTTTTTGAAAGAATTATGTATATGGAACATTTTCAATCGTACATAGTTGTTTAAACTGTTGTTTTACAGATTTTCCCATGGTTTGCTTTAGTTCATTAGAGATAAAATCTTATAAAATCTCTGAAAATGTATTAAATGTCACAATATAAATATATATGTGTATATTACAAAATAAGTCATTTCTTGCAACATTTTATCATATTACACTATTTATACCACAATTAAATCAGAAAAAAATTGGGATTTTGGGATTTTAACAAATATTAGTTGTCATTTTAAAGAAAGATTACCAATATGAATGGATAAAAAACAGAAAACTATTTATGAACTGTTATTTTGCAGATTTTTTCTGTTCTGTTTAACTCAAGATAATAGTAAAAATCTAATAAAATCTTAGAAAAAGACTTTATTTTATTTAATAACAAGTGACACGCCCACTGTAAAAAAGACCTATAACATCATATTTGTATAACTGTCAAAACATCATCAAAAGTCTGTATTTTTACATACAGCAAAAATAGAAAAGAAAGAAGTAATACTAAAAAATAGTAAAATATTACATAAGATAAGGAAATACTGCACATTATAATGCCATGCTGTACATGAAAGGCAAATATTGCACATGTAATTAAAATATTTCACCCAAAGTTGAAATATTACACATTTTGCACATCAAATTGTGCAAACTGTTGCATTGTGGGTAATGTAGGTGTTGGGTTTTCACAAAGAAGAAGGATGAGTAGGAAAAAAAATATGATATCTCTGGTTCTGCTTTATAGATTTTGATTCTGTGTTTTAAAAATCACTCAATTGTGAGCACAAAATATTACAGAAATCTACATTTTTGCTATCAAATGTAGATTTAAGAGACAACAAGTAAACAAAACTGCCACAAAATACAAGAAAATGTAGACTTTTCCTAGCAGTAGCTGCTAATAATCACATACAGTAGATAAAGTCACATATAATACATGAGGTCAGAGTTTTCTGAGAAAAACATGGTGGATTAATGTTTTTTATGTTATTGCTGAGAATTGACATTCTTTTATTTGCAGACATCAGTATATCTGCAAATAAGCTTTAATCCACATCACTGAAATAAAACAAGTGAATTAAAATACAGCAAGAATACAACAGTAAAAAGTAACGCTGGTAATTAAACCGAGGTCATAAGTAACATGGAGAATATGCTGAAACATGAAGAAATATTTTTTTTATTTTTTTAGAAGTGTTTTTTTTTTTATCTTTTTAGAGTTTTTAAAAAAAAATTTTAGGGATTTTTTGGGGGGGGATGGGGTGAGGAAGAGAGAAGATAGGGTGAAGTTGAAGAGGTGAGGAAGGTGTTTTTGAATGATGGAGGGAGGATGGAGAGGTGAAGATGAGATGGAGAAAGGATGGGGAGGTGGAGGGTGAGGAAGGGGTGAGTCAGAGGAAGCTCATGAGCCTCGTCCACCTCAGGACTTCCTGAACATCCAGCTCCAGCAGCCCACCTTCTTCTTCTTCTGCTTCTTCTGTTGCTCGTTTTCTTGCTGCTTCACCTCCAGGTCTTGACTCTCTTCCTGCAGCTTCGTCTTGTCTTCTTGCAGCTCTTTATTTCTCTCTTCTGTTTTCTGCTGCTTCAGTTCTTGGTTCTCGCTCTGCAGATTCTCATACTTCACCTCCATTTCTGTCTTTTCTTGCTCCAATTCTTTTTTCTTGTTCCGGAGTCTTTTATTCTCTTCTTTTAATTTTTTCTTTTCTTCCACCAGTTCGTCAGTCTTTCCCTGGATTTCTAGGTTTTTCTGCTCCAGGATCTCGCTCATCTCTAGTTTTGTCTTCATGTCTTTTTCCTTCTCCTCTTTCATCTTCAGATAAGCCTCCTTCATTTTCTCTTTCAGCTCGTCCAGTTCTTTCTGTTTCTCGTCCACAATCTTCCTCTGTTCCTCCACTTCTGACTTCTCTTTGTTGACTTCAACATTCTGAGCTTGCTTGCTTGCCAACCTAAGAACTACATTTTCATTAAAAAGTCACTAAAACATCCAAGACAGTCGATGATTCCTGTTTTAGAGACCAAAATGTTTATCAGAGGATGAAAAAGACACAAAACCACATCAGCATCAGTTCTTAACTTTAAAACAACAAAATAAGACCACCACTCCGATTCTCTTTTATGGTTTAAGTAACTTTATTGAGGGGAAAACTAAAAAGAAACAGAGCCACAAGTTGATTATCAACCATTAGCTTTGCATCAATATTTTAGGGCTACAAGAAGACAGTGTTCGAGTGGGCGTAAAACTAACTGCTCATCTACTGGCTCCTAAAGAAGGAAAAAAAAAGAAAATACAGAATGAAAGAAATAGAAAGCTTTTGAGGGGGACCAAATTTGTCCAACTGTTCAGTCTTTACAATCCACTTAATTTGCAGAAACATATCAGATATAATAGCCTACCTTTATTAACATGCATAAAATACAACATTGAAGTTCTTATATTTTGTTTCCTTAACATTGATATATACTGCTGTGCTTCTCTGTACACACACTTTGATAGTGGAATAAGATACACTTCTTTCCTCAGGTAATAGATTCCTATACTATCGATCAGAAGAAAAACACCGGTCCAGGAGACGCGAAACGTTTCCCGAACCTTTCGGAGAATTTGTATTTTTAGATTTCCAATAAAACGCAGCAGAATTAGGCCAATTTGAAACTTTAAAATTCAGGGTCATGGCAAAACACAGGCTTTGCTACAAGTGCTCTTAGAAACCCAGCGTATGGCAAAGTTTTTAGCGACCGGACGTTGATTGGCTGCATCAGATTCTACTAAGTGTGTGCAGAGGAAAATGACTAACATCACCAATCTCGGGTTGAAAAACTCTCACTGGTGCATGCTCAAGCCGAGTGCTCAGAACCATAATCTTATTTTTTATTTTTTGTTAATAACTCCGTACAAAACAGGAGCTGAAACCTCACAGATAACTGGCACGTGTCCTAGAGAGAAAACACTATCTTCTTATGACCGCGCAGGTGGGGGGGAAAAAAACAAACAAACAAAAAAAAAAAAAAAGGGGGTAAAATGCTCTGATTAACCAAAAAAAAAAAACAAAAAAAAACAAATAATAATAATAGTGATAAAGTGAAAAAGAAAAAACAGGATCCTGGAATTTTAAGCTTGAACCAGCAATAACATTTTCCACCAGCTTTCCGAACTGTGCCATCACATCGCATACTTTTGTGTCCATTCTTTTGCCATTTTGGAGTATCTGCAAGGGGGAAAAAAAAGAAAGAAGATTAAACTTCACTCATAAATTTTACTCGTGCAGAACCTTAAACAGCTCAAGCACATGCACCTGAGCTTTTTAACGACCAGAGCAAGCAGTGTTAGCATCCTATATGTACAAAACACTAGTAGACTGTCTGTAAATTTCAACATTTTTTGAAAAAGCGCAATTTCTTTCTCAAGTCAGGCATCGGCTTTGCACACCGACATGAAAATAATCGGATGTTTTTTGCAAAATCAAACCTTTCCATGCTGAGTTAGTGGCTACATGCAAAGACAATATGGGTTCTGAACTTTTCAAACTACTGACAGATCCAGTTATGCTCATTTCCAGATATAAAACGGGACTAAAGCACTGGTTCTGGTTGATTTATCCTTTGATTCCTGATTTATATTCCTTATTGTGGTTATAAAATGCAAAATATATGCAAAGTTTATAACCGATTCATTAGTTCAGCCACTTATACTGCAAAATCTCTCATTACAACCTCTTCAATTTGAATATTTCCCCTTTTCCCTCTCTCTACTACACACTACAGACTGAATATTTAGTTTTTTATACACTTTTATGGGTTAACTTTTTAACCTTTTTAAAACTAGTTTGATGAGAAATCTTAAAGACAGCTCAACTAGGAAAACTTCCTCCCATCGTTTTAAACCTATAAAAAATAAGTCCAAATGTCTGCCAGGAGCTTCTAACATGACAGGTTCCATTTAAATTTGGTGTTAGACGTGTATCTCACTTTGCTGCTTTTCTTTTTAATTCAATTTCTTTCATTTCCTGCTCAACAACTTCATTAGAAGATCCTGAAACCTGCTCTTAACCTAAAAGGAAAACCGCATGATTCTTATCGACATTTGTTTATCCTCTGTGGAGTCTGTCCTTCATTAAGATCATAAAATACCAAATATATCAAAAGTTTATTACCATTTCATCGTTTCAGCCATTTCACAGCAAAACTCCCCCATTACAATCTCTTCAATTGTAATAATTTCCTGTTTTTTCTCTCTTTAATGCACTACAGACGGAATATTTTGGAATTTTTATACATTATTACAGTTTTGAAAATAGTTTTATTAGAGATTTGAAAGATTTAGAAAAATGTAATCTTGTGAGTCTATATTCAACTGTAAAAGTCATTATTTTAAAACTATAAAAAATAAATGTATGTATGTGCCAGGCACTTCCAGTGTGGCAGGTTCTATTTAAATTTGGTATTTCCTGCTCAACGACTTCATCAGAAGATAATGAAACTTGCTCTTAACCATCATTTTAGCCATTTTTAACTACAAAATCTCTCATCACAGCCTCTTCAATCTGAACATTTCCTGTTTTTCTCTCTTGTATGCGCTACAGGCTGAATATTTTGGACTTTTCATACTTTAATATTACCCTTTTGATCATTTTAAGGGTGCTGGAAACTAGTTTTTATTTATTCTTTATTTTACCAGGTAAGTTAGTTGAGAACTAGTTCTCATTTTCCACAACAACCTGGTCAAGAGTTTTTATTCGAGATTTTGAAAGATTACACAAATGCAACTGAGAGTCTATATTTAACTGTAAAAGTCAACATTTTAAAACTATAAAAAAATAAATCTAAATGTCTGCCAGGAGCTTCCAATGTGGCAGGTTCTATTTGAATTTGGTGTTGGACGCGTATCTCACTTTGCTGTTTTTTCCTTTTTAATTGCTCCACTACTTTAACTGAAGATCCTTTAACTTGACATTTGTTTATCCTCTGTGGAGTCTGTCCTTCGTTATTAAGGTCATAAAATACCAAATATATCAAAACTTTATGATCGATTCATCATTTCAACCACTTTTACCACAAAACTCCTTCACTACAACCTCTTCAATTTTAAGATTTCCTGTTTTTTTTCCCTCTTTTATAGATTTCACACATAAACATTACAGTTTTGATCATTTTAAAAGATGCAGGCAACTAATTTTATGGGAGATTTGAAAGATTACACAAATGCAACAGTGTGTGTCTATATTTAACTGTTCAAGTCATCATTCTAAAACTATCAAAAATAAATTTAGTGTCTGCCAGGAGCTTCCAATGTGGCAGGTTCTGTTTAAGTGTTGTGATAGACGTCTATCTCACTTTGCTGCTTTTCTTTTAATAATGAAACTGCTTTTATTTCCTGCTTATTAGAATATCCTGAATTCTAAACTGTATAATCCTGGTTGCCATGTCCCAAACCACATGTTTAGATTTATCTTCTTGGAAGTCTTGTACAGACTCATTTGAGATTTATTTTTTTAAATTAATAAAACTTCACTGTAAATAATAATTACTTTTTCATGACATATGGTTTCAGGGTGATGACGTGTTGTATATCCTGTCTTTGGTGTGTTCGGACACCTGAGGTTTCATAATCTGCTCACACAGCAGCCGTTTCATGCGACTCTCATTATCCCTATTGTTCATCTGTTCGCAGACATCACAGCTCATGAATGCTGTTCTTTTTGGCAGCCGACTGTTGGCGTGTCCTTGAATGCACCACCAAGAGCATTTTTCACAAAAAAAGTCCCCGCTGACAACCGCTTTAGCGTGCAACAATAACTGCGAGAAATAAAGGCAACCCGTCATTAACTGTGACGGATTAACTATCTCCATTTTCTAATCCCGCTGAAAGGAAGTGAAGAAACTCGTAGTATGTGGCGGAAAACGCTCATGATTTGTGCTTTGGGTTTTTGTTTGGCTCGTGTGGATTTGACAGCTTTATTATTGGAGATTCATGAACCGAAACCGGATTAATTTCTTTTATCTGATCTTTGTGTTCTCCAGTGGTGAACCACAACTGTCAAGAGACCGCTGTACATGTGGGTTTAGAAAATTATTCCGTGGAGTCCGGCTACTCTGAGCGCACAAACAGATTAGTATAACTAGCACACTGCTGTCATGTAGCTTCTAAGACAAGCCTCAGGTGTTGCCAGCGAGACCCCAAACATCACAACACATCCACTCTCACAGCAGTAGCCAAGATGCAGCGCTGCCTCTTGGCCTTACCCTAAAGCATGGCATACTTTGTTGTCCACTCCTGAGCTAGTTTATTGTACCTGACGGAGTGAAACTAGGTTACATAATAGACCTTGGTGACACTACAGGTGAATTTTACATCAATGTAGTCACACTCATTGTGGATAATGCTTCATAAAATATTCACTACGGCTCTGTCGTTCTTTTTGGGAAACAGAATCGGTTCGTTTAGAGCACGATTCCGTACTTACTTCTGACTATCTGTTTTGTAGATTCGTGCGATCTCTGGCACTAGCGGGTCGTCGGGGTTCGGGTCACATAGGAGTGAGCAAATGGAGAGAAGAACTGCAAGAAACACAACAGAGACGTTTGCATATTTAAAAGTCAGTTTTAGCTGACGTACACCTGTTATGTTTGCCTCTTGTAATGGAGTCAATGTTTGACACACGCCGTTATGTAATCGGGTGACGCACCCAAAAAGATCCACATCAATAAATTGAAAAAAAAAAGTATCACAGGACCTTGTTTGCAATCTTACATCAATACTTTTGCACAGATTAGAGCTGCAACCATTAAATTAATCTGCAACCATCAGTTTGAGTGACTTTAAAGGAAGAAAATGGTTTTAAAAAAAAAAAAATCTGATTAAATCTTCTTAAATATATGAGTTTCTTTCCTCCTTTATGTCGCTAAAGCTAATATCTTTGGGTTGTGGAAAAGCAAGACATCTGAGGATGTAATCTTCAGCTTTGGAAAACACTTGATATCATTTTTTGTCATTTTAAAATCAAACAACTCATCTATTAATGGAGTCGAAAATGAGAATAATCATCAGTTGCAGCTCTATAGCACAAAAATGGGTAAACTTTGGTAAATATCTGGTAATTAAGTGCTGTTCTTTCATGAGTATCCATACCTTTAGAAATAGTAAGTGCAGGAGACCACTGTGATCTGAGAATATCCAGACAGATACTGCCGTTACTGTTAATATTTGGGTGGTAAATTCTTGTTGTAAATGCAACCTGAGAGGAAAAAAAAGAAAGAAAAAAAAGACACACACTCAGTAAGGAGAAGTTAGATAAGGGCGGGTCACACATGTCAGTGTTATGCAATTTAAATTCCTTGACACGAAGCAGTGACGTGTGATGCTGATGACTGTCAGCTAGTGGAACGACAGATATTACTTCACACGGCTGCCAAACAGATAAAATATGCTGGTGGTGCCAAACAACTGGCTTCAATTACATTCAGGAGAAATGTTTGCTGTTTTTCCCCCCTAACAATACTTCCTGATACTTAATTAGTTTGCTCATGTTGCGATTAAGCTCTGTGTCTGCCGCACGACAGGTGAACGAATATTTTCCTAAACGGTATAAAAACAAGGGAAGGTTCAGGGCGTGATTCACTCCAGTCTTACCTTCGGTGGTTTGAAGGGGTAGTCTGTTGGAAAATGAATTGTCAAGAAGAAAACACCTCCCTGATATGGACTGTCACTCTGAAAGCAAGAAGAATATTTACATATTTCAGTAAAGAATTAGCTACGCATCCATCCTTGCCACAGCTTCCCATTATCAAGTCAAATTTCCACCTGGAACACAACCTCAATGTCAAATTTCAACACTACATGGCTTTAAAAGTAGAGAGAGATCAACAATTATGTCATAAAGCATCTACTTACAGGTCCCATGATCGTGGCTTGCCAGTGAAACACTGCAGGGAACAGAAAGCAAAAGTCAGAAAGCGGGGAAAGGTCACAGGTATGTGATCTGACAGGAACTATGCTCGCAGCTTTCCTGTACTAACATTTCTCTTTGCGTTTTATCATTTGCGTTAATGAGAGCGGCATATGCCGACTCTGAAGCTCAAAATGCAGCTTTAAATGTCTGTTTTTTTCCCAGTTGATGAATATGTCTACATCTATACTGCAAATATTGTGATCATCAACTTATTTTTTTAGCAAAAATGCCAAAAATGAGCTGCCTCTGCCTGCTCAAATGTGTGGATTTCAAGTTTTTCTTTGTCATACATGATAGCAATCTATGTCTTTGGAGTGTTAGGCACAAAAAAACATCACTTTAGAAGAGAAGTTAGACTGATTATTAGCTCCAGTAATCAGCATTTATCTGGTTCCTGGGATAAAGTTGTTTTTAAAAGATGCCTGATGTAATAAGTTAATTAAAAATCCACTACTCTGATACAACCACCATTTATTGTCAGGATGCTGTAGTCCAATTAGTTACACATTAAAAGCAATAACCTGGCAACACGGAAAGATAAATGGTGTAAAGTTCATACATGAGGAACATATGTAAAACATGATTTGAAAAAAGCATTTCAACTAAGTTTTGTTGTGGAGATTATTCTAAACATTTTTCCTTCAAAATGTTTATCTGTTCGTAATATTAGCTATCGGTCCACTTTAACACAAATCACTGGTAATGTCGCTGGAACTGAAGAATCACACTGGTCGACTCCTGATTAGAAAGCATTACTTTGACAGACATTTTTCACTCTTTTCTGGCATTTTATTGCAGCCGAATCCCTACAAAACAACTAATTTAGACCAGGTCTGGGTTCACTTACTGTCATCGCCCACTGGGCCGGCTGAGCACTGCGCTGGGGGGTCACGGGCCAGGTCATTAAGCTCCTGTAATGAAAAGAGGTTTACAACAATAACCAATTAGACCACAGTAATCTTCAGAGACAAAACAATGCGTCTGAAATCGATGAGCAGGACTGAGCAGCACTTAACATGCCGTGTTATAAATGTCAAAATGGAGACGGTGGAAGTGGAGGGAGATGCTACAGGAGAGGTGGTGGTGCTTAACTTATTTCACAACATCTTCCCCCCCTTCTGGTGTTATTATGATCTCCTCCAAGTTCAAGTCCACACCGGCTCCAGGGGAACCTTGTTATCATCTCCACAGCTAACAGCAAGGCGAGAAGCATACAGTATACTATGGCCTCTGTTATTTTTAGGGTCTACAAGCTATTTTAGAGTGAGGTGGAGGCCCCACCCTGGCCTTCAGACACACACACCATTTCTCAAGTTTATGGATTTCCTTGTAAGAAGATTCTAGTCAACAACAACGTGAAGAAATAAAGCTGTTGATGTTCTGGGGGTGCTTCTGTTTTCTCCTATGTGGCAAGATTTCCCTTCCTTTAAAACTTCCAGAGTACACTCACACCATGATGTGCGTACACTGTGAGCAAATTACATACCAAGGAAATGTATCATGAACTGAGTCCTGACACAGATTCAGTGAGTGATATGAGTCATGGCTTCTGGTAACGCCGCTTATTATGACCGTTTAAAGCCAATTGCTAAAACACACGATGACCACTATAAAGGCGAGATGTTAAGCGGTGTGAGCAGGTGGCTCTCAACCGTATGTGCCATCGTGTGAAGGTACGAATTGTTGAGCAAACCATGCGGCCTCTTTTTCGCCGTCAATCCACTCCGACGAACACACAAACCTGTGACTGCTAAGCTAGCCGGCTAGCTGAGCGGTGTTTGCCAACCGAAACGTTAAGCCGTTAGCGCCAGCCGGTGCCAAGAGTAAATAAAAACCCCTCCGCCACAGTCAAAACACTTGACTAGAAAAACCCGGATATGTCAAACACGACGAATCGCGAAGATAAAACACTTCCTCGAACATGTTCCGCCGCGTCGGGAGTCGAGAAGTGCGGTTGGTAGGTAGTTAGCTGCATTGTGGGAGGCTAGCGCTGGGCTAGCATGCTAACGGCGCTAGCTAAACGGCACCAACGCCGTTTCTTACCTTGTGGATCCGTTTCAGGGCCATCCTCTCTCGATGTTCTGCTCTTTAATCTGACGGTTTCCGATCCAAGCGCTGAGGGGGTCGGCGGTGATATGCCAGGATGATTCGCTCTCCGTTAAATAATTGACGCTGGGTCAACTCGACGAGGCCTTTCTTCTCGGTGCTAGCGTCGTTAGCCGAGCTAGCGAGCTAAAACTACGTATATGCACGGAGTTGTTTCGCCAACGACGGAGCCGTTCTTCGATGCTAGCTCTGTTCTCCCCGCAGTTTGAACGTCTTATCGTGGATTATCTGCGCCCCGGTCGAGGTTGTGTAAGTGCGTGTGTGCCAGGTGAGGTAACCCGGTCGACAAAAGCTGCTGTCTCTGTCTCGCTCTCGCTCTCGCTCTCTCTCCCTCTCTGCTTTTGGTTTGGGTCGATGCCGTTTAGCCAACTAGCGGCTGTCTATATGTATGAGCGGCTTTATGAGGTGAAGGCGGTGCGGAGCTGCTGAGTGACGGCGCGGATGTGATGGCAGATTGGTTACCAGCCTGCAGAAAAAAAACAACATGCATGACACGACATGTCAGCCTCAAATACTCAGAGTATATTCAAATTAGATAATGGAAAACAAGACGTACATTTTGTGTGTTCAAAAGTTTGGAGTCACTTAGAAATGTTCTTATATTTGAAAGAAAAGCAGTTTTTTTTCAATGAAGATAACTTTAAACAAATCAGAAATCCAGTCTAGACATTAATGTGGTAAATGACTATTCTAGCTGGAAATTTTAATGGAATATCTTCATAGGGACACAGAGGAACATTTCCAGCAACCATCACTCCTGTGTTCTAATGCTACATTGTGTTAGCTAATGGTGTTGAAAGGCTGATTGATGATTAAAAAACCCTTGTGCAGTGTTAGCACACGAATAAGTGTGATTTCTATTGTGTCTGAGTGACCCCAAACTTTTGAACGGTAATGTACATTGCAATATGTAAAAATATTGGAATTTTTCGAAATTTTGGAATTCAACAGATGACTTGAATAACTATTTGTTTGTGATTTAATGGTGAAACAAACTGGTGTGTCACATTGATTGGTGGCAACAACTGCAAGACAGAATACCTTACATTTTAGGTCAACGCCATCCTTTATGTAGATGAAATATTTCCATGCAACTGTTTTTGTGGGGGTTTTGTTGCAACCAAATCTTCTTTTTCAGTGTTTCTCTCTCTCACTCTTTCTTCAGTGTCAACAAACTCTTAAATCAACAAACATGAAATAGTCTGGGTCATAATTCCATATGTATTCTTTTACAGTTTTGATGTCTTCAGTATTAATCTACAATGTATAAAATATGTATATATATATATATATGTATATATATATGTATATATATGTATATATATATATTTATGTATATATATATATATATATATACATATATATGTATACATATATATATACACACACACATATATACAATAATGTATTTTTCTTTGTATATATGACAGCAAACTATATATCTTAGCAACATCAAAACAAACAAAAAATACGAATTACGAAGGTTACACTAAGTTTTAGATTCAGTTATCAGCATTTTAACCAAATAAACTAAACAAAACTATCAAGGCAGCATGCAAAGGATCTTCTTTCTGACATATAAAGTTAAAAGTCTTATTTTATATTATTCTGGTTAGAAAAGAGTAGGACTTTTTTCTTGACATGTATTTAAAGGACAATCAACACTTCTTCAAAGACAACAATGTCCACAGTCTGGACAGAAAAGACAGAAGATGGTCTAAGACACCACTTACCAGGTACTTACAATGCAGTCTTGAGGTCCCTCCCCATTCACAGCCATTTACATGATGCTGAAGATAATCTAAAGGTGAAAATTTGTACCTAGAACCCAAAAAATTAAGTCTGGCTGCACTTACAGTGACACCAATTACTCGATTAATCAGTTAGTACAGAACGAACTTTTAAAAAATGGATCATTAGCTCATTGTAGTTTCTGAAAAGTGAAGATTTTCTGCATTTTCTTTCTCTCGTTTGCTTAAAAAAATGAATATCTCTGAGTTTTGGCCTTGACAAAACCCAAATATGAATTTATCACACCACGCTCCAGGACAATTGAAGATATTTCTCACTAGTCAATTATCTTTTGTGGCCAAAACGATGACTAATTAAGGTAAATAATCTTTAGTTACAGCTCTAGCCTGTTTAATTGGCTGTCAATTTGTATTGCAAAAGCTAAACATCAAATAAAGACGACATAATAAAGGCCTTGAGGTGGATTCTACTACATTGTTTTGGCTTAAAACTACAGTTCAAACATCAACTTTTTATTCTTAAACTTCTAGTGATACTTCAAACCTAATATTTGTCCAATATTTTAACTTTTAACTGCTTACAGTTGTAATTTTTACTGCATGCATATTCCTAAATTCCTAAATTAAATTACTAAACAGCCTCCCAAATAAACATTATTTGTAAATACTTCGATTTCCCTTAAGTTAGCAGCAGGATTTATCTTTTTTGTCAGCTGAATGTGACATTGTTTCACATTTCTCACAGAGAAAACAAAAGTTAATATCAGTAAAGACATTAAAAAGATTTTTTTTTGCCAAGAAATACAACAAATCTTGGTTTAATTTGAACTGTCTTCAGTTTAAGATGACAGAAGTAATGTCTTGCTTCAACTAAATCTGACACACTATGCCAGCCTGACTGTGCACCTGTCATGATTTTATTATTAATGTACAGTAAAAAAAAAGAAATACAAGTTCACAGCAGTAATTTAATACTGGGAGGGAGACAGAGAATATTTGCAGTACAAAAGGCTGATTCATGAATAACAAAGACGACCGCTGAAGCTTTTTGCCACGTTTGCTTTCACAAAGATGCTACACATGAAGGACTACGAGGAAAAAAAACTGAAATTAAAATAACCCAAACTGCTGCTTCTCCAAGTAAACGTCTTTACTTGTAACCTGCTAGGATTCAGAATACATTGATTTGTAGTTACACGTGATTATTATTAACTTCTTTACAATGATTCATCACAATTTAGTCTCATGATCAGTCCAGACATTTGCTAAACTGAAGCACATTCATTCCACTGTCTGGTAGAAGATACATGTTTTTTTTGTTTTTCCCATTTGTTCACATACGGAAGGCAAATGTGTTTAACTCCCCCGTTGTGGAGAATCACCCTTCTACTCCCTTCAAGGCACTGATGCAGGGCAGTCAGTCGCTGCTGTCTGTGCTTGTGCAAGTGAAGGTGGCGTCCGAGGAAGACGGCTGGAGGATCTGTGGCGACGATCTGGCCTCTCTGAGCCCGTCAAAGCCTGAAATTGTGCCGTTGTGACTTTGAGGATTTTCTGAGTTCTGATGACATGATTTGACAGACGTTTGGCTACCAGGGAGGCTCGAACCAGCCTCAGAATTATTTGCCTCTGATGAATCAATCCGTGATTTACAATGAAGAGCGACGCCGTCCTCCGGTCCTGATAATTCAGAGTCAGACTGCCGGTCCTCGGCTGTGTTTTCATTCACAGCGTCGGGATTCGATGGCAGCGGTGAGTCTTCGTCTCGCCCGTCATGATTGTGCGTATTAGAAGTCGTACCTGGCAGCACGTTACAACCTGAAGAAACTGGGCTGACGAATCCTACAAAGTCTCCGCTGGAGCTGAAACGAAAACCTTGGACGGCGTCGCTGTGAGGTTCAGCCGGCTGGTTTTTGTTTTCACTCTGCTCCTCCTCCTCCTCCTTCTGCTGCTGCTGCTCAGGAGTTAAATCGTCACTGTCCTGAGTCCCGCCGTTGCTGCCGCCGTCTGGGTCCCGTTCTCCTTCTTGTGCAACCGGATCTGGATCTTCATCTCTCTGAGGCGGAGCTGCCGGGGCGTCTCCTGAAGCCTGGCTCTGAGCTGAAGGTGTCGGCCGAACCGTTTGGTGACACATCGGACATGTTTCCTGAACATACAGCCACTTGCGGAGGCAGTTTCCATGGAAGAAATGTCCACAGTAGGTGATCACAGCAGAGCTCATTTCCTGTGAAGAGAGAAAAATCCGCCTTCAGAACAATACCCATAGAGCGTTTTGTTTCATAGAGTTGCACACTAGGATAAGCATCTTACAATGAAAACACGTACACTACCGTTCAAAAGTTTGGGGTCACTTTGAAATCACCTTATTTTTGTAAGAAACGCAGTTTTTTTCAGTGAAGATAACTTTAAAACTGATCAGAAATACAGTCCAGACATTGTTAATGTGGTAAATGACTATTCTAGCTGGAAACGGCTGATTTTTAATGGAATATCTCCATAGGGGTACAGAGGAACATTTCCAGCAACCATCACTCCTGTGTTCTAATGCTACATTGTGTTATCTAATGGTGTTGAAAGGCTTATTGATGATTAGAAAACCCTTGTGCAATTATGTTAGCACATGAATAAAAGTCTGAGATTTCATGGAAAACATGAAATTGTCTGGGTGACCCCAAACTTTTCAATGGTAGTGTATATAGTAGGGGTCCACCAAATATCAGAACCAATTTCCTGCACTTTTTTGATTATTGGTATCACTATTACTCCACCAAGGAACGCAGCGGAGTTAGGTGACGATCAGCATCGGTTGGTTTGTCTTACTTAACATTATTGTTTAGCTAATTAGAAGGTGGTTGTTATTAAATTCTGATGGTTATTTAGTTGACATTGCAGTGATATCCAATCAATTTTTTATTAATAAGTGATTGTTTCCATAATAAATAATTATGGAATTTGTCAAGACATTATCATAATGAACCTAAAAAAAACAAGATTTTTTAACTTTTAATAAAAATGTATACAAGATATACCCCATGGATTTCAAAAGTCCCTCAATTATATATTGACCTATCTGACTGTTAGCAACATTACTCAAAAGCAGAACAACGGATTTGGATGCAATTTTCATCGAAGGTCAGAAATGGCACAAGGACCACCTGATTAGATTTTGACTAATTTGCACTTTCTAACACGCCTTATATATATATATATATATCTACTACTTCTAATTACTAATATCATTCCTTGTACTTGCTCCTTTGGCTGTGTATTCATTTATCCTTCTTTAAAATTACTTGCTTCCTCTATTTTTCTACAAAAATTCCTTGTAAGTGAAAACCTAATTGACAATAAAACTAATTCTGACCCCATAATTAGCATAATAATACATTACTATTATTTTTACATTATCTCATAGTATTTGCTTCTATTTCTGTTATATTTACACTTTGTAATTCATTTTATGCTGTATTTTATATATTATAACTGTTTACAATAGTCACAGTACACAATTCACGTATATAGTCCACAGTATAGTACTATCTACATTACATTTTGCTTTTTATTGTCATTTTTCTTAATTAGTTGCATATTTTAAGCCTCAATCTGAAACTTATTGATCTGTTTTCTTACCTCTCAGCTGTTTCTTTGTGCTGCTGTCACACGTGTGACAGTATCTCCACGAGGATCAGTAAAGTCTTATCTCTTACACCAGAAAATTTCAGGCCTATCGTCATCTCTGCAACTGTTCTACGTTACGCTATCAAGATTTTCGGCAGCCGCTTCCTTGACATTAAAACTGAGGACGGGAACATTAACCGGTTTTGATGGAAAACAATAACAAGAGAAAAAAAAATCTGGCTCAAGGCCAAAGACTGTCTGACCAGTTTTCCTGGAAAGACAAGAATAACAAAGACACGCACAATGTGGAGTATTATATAGCTACAGAGGAGGTCTGTCACATGTTTACTGTCTGCACATGAAGCTGTCAAATACCAAACATCCTAACCACAACATGAATTTATTTAGGATATTACTGAAACAAACTACTGTTTACTTATAGCCTCAACACTGTCTGCATTCAGGATTTCATATCTATCTGCTGGTGCTCTTCATGTTTCGTTTGAATATTTGTAATAAAGCTGAACCTATCAAGACAAGGACATATCTATCATAGATAACTTTAGATTTTCCTCTAAACTTTTGGTCATTACACTTGAGTTTGTCACGGTTTGTTTTTGTCTACATTGGGAAAACAACAGCGGGAGAGAACACAGTTTTAACACTTTGGTTTTGTCAGATCACAAGAGATGGAAAAACACGTTTCTGCTCCGTTTTTTGGAAACAAAAGAACGCTTTGCTCTGTTAACAAATTTGTCTAAATATACAAATATAAATTTAAAAACAGACTAGAAGCTGAAGATGTCGGAGTTAACCACAGATGATATTTTAGCAGGAAAAAAAATCCTCGTATATAACTCTAATTCAGACAGGTTAATTAACTTTTTATGCCACATAGCAAGTCAAAGAGGTGGAGGGGAGCAATTTAAAGAGGTATATGAAGTGTTTAAAATGGGTTTTCTTTCATTTTTTGTGCGGTGTTTCACCTGTCGCTTGATTTAAACTGTTCTAATGCTTTGTATGTATGATTTTGATGTAATTGTAATATAACTGGAGAAAACAACAGTAGGAGAGACAGTTTTAACACATTTCAAAATAAACAAGCATCAGTAGCTTGGTTTTCTTCAGACTTCTGTTCTTGTTATTGGGAAAAAAAGGAATAGAGGGAGAAACATGCATAACACTTCTGTACTGCATTGCTCTATGTGTAATTCACATACAAATTATGTCTATAAATACTCTTAAAAACAGATTGGAAATCTTAAATGAGATTGAATGCGTTATTTTGTGCTGGAGGAGTTAACAACAGCAACAGAAAACACAAAGCTGACATTTTAGCCAGAAAAAGTCAGCATATTTAACTCTAATTCAGATAGAATAAATAACCTTGTAAGTCATATAGACAGTAAAAGATGTAAAGGGAAGCAGCCAGCAATAAATAAATAAAATTCAAACATAGATGATATAAATATGACACTATATCTGGTCTGCAGCTAAGAGAAAGAGCGACAATTAAAATCCTAAACTCCCAAACACGTGTAAAGGCGCCTTATATGCGTCTGCCACTCCATTACTTTGAAAATCATTCAGTACATCATGTTTCTTTTTGTATTGTTTATATAACTGGAATAAGATTATAATTATCAGAACAAGGACAAAATATATCTATTGCATACAACTTTTGATTTTTTTCCTCAATTACATCTAAGTTTCTCAATGATAACTTGGACAAAAGAAGTCCAGGCAGATAGTTTAAACATTTTTGAAAATAAACAAAAGCATCTGTAGCTTGGTTTTGTAGGATCACAACAGATGGAAATGTTTCTGCTCTCCATTGCTCCAAGTGTAAACCACAACTTTGTATCTATATTCACTTTTAAAAACATGCTTTATGTTAAACATAAAAACCAACGATAGATCCAAATTATTTGAAGTAAAACTGGAGGCCTTTGGCTGGTTAAAGCCTTTTTATTTTACTTTTTTAAAATCAATCCACTGAAGTGAAAAACCAGCGATCAGATGTTTTTCTAACCTGAACTTTCTGACTTAGCGGCTGTTTATCCAGTCGAGCCTCAGTGAAGCTGAAATCACACAAAATCTAATCTGACTACACTCAAAGCATTCATTAATCTTAATCCTTTAATGTTGCAGTATACACTAGTCAGAAAGCTAAAATGATTCATGCTTTTTTTCTATACATTTTTTCCTTATTTTATTGCTCAAGAATCATGTTTTTTTTTTACACTTAAATATTAAATGAGAATGAGTGCTTCTTTACTTTAACTACAGAACTGGAAAAAATACATTTTAGCAAGAAAAAGTCCTTGTATATGACTCTAATTCAGACAGAATATATAATTTTGTAAGTCATACAGCATGTAAGGGAGATGGAAGAACCAACTAGATGACTGTGGCCAAAAATAAATATAATTCAAATGTGGAGGATACATGTGCTAAGAGAAGACGCTGTAAGTAAACTCTTAAACCCCCAAAACACCTGCATAAATATCCTGCCTGCCCTTGCGCAGACGCTCCGTGATCTTAAAGATGATTTGTCACGGCCAAATCAGGGTTTAAATGAGACATTTGTGAGCTACATCCCCCAAGCCCTGCAGTGTGACTGACCTGGAAACAGATGGAGCAGACGTCGTTGTGCTGCTGCAGCTGCTGAGTCGTGGCTCTGGGCAGCGAGTTGATCTTCTTGGCCGCTTCCTGTCGGAGCAGGAAGCTCCTCCAGCCGGACTGAGCTCGGAGCCAGACGTTGAAGTACGAGTGGATGATGATGACGGAGGCGCCCATCCAGCTCCACTCCCCGAACAGCGACTCCCAGGTGCCGTACGCCACCACGCAGAGCGCCACCACGAACTCCAGCACCCGGCTGACGGCGTTCACCCAATAGATCACCTCGTCCAGGCTCTCGATCGGGTCGCTGCGGAACAGCTCCACCATGAAGAGGGAGTAGATCAGCATCGTGCCCGTAACCTGGAAGAACAGCATTTCTTAGAATATTAATTAAAAATAATCAACAGTAAAGAAGACGTCATGATAGCAGCCGTATTTTGTTACATGTATGTTTCCTTTCCTTGTGAGTAAGAGCCAATAATGCTTTCCTTTTATTTTGAAAACTGTTCATATTACAACATTTCCATGCCAGTTTGCACAGATAGTGGTATTGGTCCTCGTATTAAACACAGGAGAAAACACAGGGACATTTTCTACAGGCTATAGCATCATCATGTAGCATCATGTCAGTGTTTTTCCTGAGGTGTGTCGGGTACATTAGGTGGACAATGCACAGGACTTCTATGGAATTTAAAACTTCCCACCATGTTTGCAATCATCTTGTACAATCTGTCCTCTAAACAATCTTTTTTTAAGCTCCATCTACTATCCTTGCACATTTGCGGTTATTATTCCACCTTATTCATCATTATTAATTAAGAAATGAACTAGTTTTTAAAGCAAACTTAATGATTCTACCCAAATTTATCACTGTCTGGAGACAGTTATCCAACAAGTCAGGTGAGGAGGAGTCACATTATGCTACCAAAATGCTACTGAAAAACAAAAAAAAAGGGCAGCTTACAAAGCCGTATCTCACTGGAACGGTTTGAGAATGTACGGCAATAAAGTTTCAAAAAGCATTTAAAGACATTTATAAAGACAGACCTGATAAACAAGAGCGCAAAACAGGTTTCCTTACATTTTTGAGGCTGTGTTTTACCTGTCAATCCATTTATAATAGTTTTATTGTTTTTCATTAGTGTGATTTTGATCTAACTGTATTTGTTGTTTTATCATTTTTACTTTATTGCTAATAACATGGCTACTCAATGCATTTTATTTCAACATGGGCTCCAGAAAACGTAACAGGATCACAATAAACAATAACAACACAAATTTTTTGGTAATTATCTCTCCAAAAATTGGTGTCAAAGACATTTAATGCAGAAAAAAAGCAATAATATCGATTAAAAGCTACAGGGCAAACTAGATATGTTGGGTGCACCACATCTGCCGCAGTGTCTTTATTTGATATAACCACTGAGGGGCGCCACAGGTAAAAATGTTCCAATCCTATATGAAGGTGAGGATCAAAACTTCCCACTTTTCCAAATGGAACTCAACCCCAAGAGCAGATTAACATGAAAAGGTTATGCAAAAAACATCTATCACAGAAATAAATAATATGTAATGAGGTGTTTTTTCAGCTTTGAATTAAAAATGGCTAAAAATCAAGCTGCAGTGAAATTAACTGACATCATGTTTCATTATAAGAAATGCCAGTAATTTAAAAGCGCATTTCAGCATATTGGTAAGTCTATTATCTGTGCTGTGTTTCAATGGAGATTACATTTATATTTAAAGCTCCGAATCCTTACCACATGTGCCATTAAGAAGAACACAGCCTAATCTTTTCAACATTTCCCAAGACAGACAAACACCGACATCTCTTTACCTGAAGGGAGGTCAGCATGCAGCTGGACACCAGGATCAGCAGCCAGAAGTCCATGTGGAAGAACTGGGAGATTTTATAAGCCATAAACACCGGGAAAACCAGCAGCAGCAGACACATGCTGAGGCCACGGAAATGTTTCCACAGACTCCTGGAAGCACAGAACAAACAGAAAATGAATGTTTTCTATTGTAAACTTAGAGAAATAGAAGTGAGTGTTGCTGCTGCTACCTGTTGCGTGATGCGCCCAGAGCCAGAATAACCGGGTCTGTTATTTCTATCATCGACTGCAGGGTTGAAGTCACCACGATGAAGAGGATGATGCTGAGGAGGAAGGTGCGCTGCAGAGCCTGCATATCCAACAGGCCGGTCTGGAGGGCGAGCAGCAGCAGAGTGACGCCTTCAGTAACGCCTCTGAGAACAAGAACAAGGTCACAGTTAAATCATAATAAAGCAGCAGCGAAAACTTTGACGTCAGGTTTGTAGAGAACATTGATGACTTTAGCTGTTGAATTAATGATACAATACTACAAACAAGACTCTTGATATAAGAAGGATAGCGTATTAATATTTAAATTCTGCACAAAACTCTCTTCAATTTCACGTACACTACCATTCAAAAGTTTGGGGTTACTTAGAAATGTCCTTATTTTTGACAGAAAAGCTGTTCTATTTTTTTCAACGAAGATAACATTAATCAGAAATACAGTCTAGACATTGTTAATGTGGTAAATGACTGTTCTAGCTGGAAACTTTTGAACGGTAGTGTATATGCAATTTTACACAATTTTTCTGTATTTAACCTGTAGAATTCAATGCTGTAACAGTGAGATCTTGTGGAAAAACAGCACATTGTAATAGTTTCTGCACAAATCAGCATTACTTAACTGTCACTTACTGTTAATTTGCAGAATGAGACTGAAAACACAGTTAAGTGAAAGTAAATTTAAATAAGTTTTCACTATTTTTCTGAAAGAAATTTGTATATTAGTAGATATAATTTGTTTTTAAGTTATTTTTTAGCCTTTTTGTTGTCTTTATTAGATAGGTTAGTAGAGGTAGACAGGAAAGTAGGGAGAAGAATTGGTGGAAGAACTGCAGCAAAGGGCCATCAGCTGGAATGGAACCCAGGCCGCTGCGTCAGGGACTATAAACCCGGTTTATGGGTCAACCAGTTCAGCTACTTGGGTGACCCGATACAGCTGATTTTTAATGGAATATCTCCATAGAGGTACAGAGGAACATTTCCAGCAATCATCACTCCTGTGTTCTAATGCTACATTGTGTTAGCTAATGGTGTTGAAAGGCTAACTGATGATTAGAGAACCCTTGTGCAGTTATGTTAGCACATGGATAAAAGTGTGAGTTTTCATGGAAAACACAAAATTGTCTGGGGTACCGCAAACTTTTGAATGGTAGGGTACATATACAATATTCTGTGCAATATCACCATTTCGTATGTCAGTATTTCTACTCATGGAAAAATCTGTGCAATATCATTGGTTCTTAATATATAGGTATGTGCAATATCATCATTTTCCACATCTAGAAGAATCTGTGCAAAATCAGAATTTCTACATATGGAAGAATCTGTACAATATCATCAGTACTTGTTTATTTTTCTACTTATGTCCATTGATTTTCATACTATCCCCATTGCCGGTGTAATACTAAGCAAATTTCCCCAATGCAGGACCGATAAAAGCTTATCTTCTTTTTACTTAAACAATAAACAAAATATATCATTAGCAGATGGGATGTTGAGGGTTTTTGCACGTAAATCTGTAAATATAAACTGCAATACATGCTTTTACATTTATGTCTGAATCATTTTATGTTACAGTCGGGTGATGAAACAGCAACTATTTTCACAATCAGTTAATTATTTGTCATTTTTTTATGCCTAAATATCCAACATCTGTGAGCATCTGTTGAGTTTTCTCTCTCGTGTTATCAAACCAAGTATGTTAGAATTTTAAACTGCTGGTTGGTCAAAAATTAAAACCCCAACATTTTACTTGTTGGCCTACAACTTTCAGAGGAAAAAGTTTTAAAACTAAAAGTGTGCAACCTGCTCTGCACCAAGCATCTGACATGAGAGGTTAACAGACAGCTGGTGAACACTGGGAACATTCACAAGTAGATAAAGATCAAAAGCTGACAGATGATGGACTCAAAGACACCTTCAATTGAGAATTAATGCTGCTGAATGCTTAAATGATCAAATGTTTGCAGAGAGGGTTGATATAGTAGTTTAATGCCTCAGTTATTGTAAATTAAAGTGTCCAAAGTGGGCAAAAAGTGTCCTCTCATCTCACCTGTGCATGACATTCTCATTCTGAACAGCTGCATAACCTCCCAGGTAGAACTTGCATAAGTTGAGCAGCCCGAGAGCCAGATAGGACACCACGAAGGTCAGACCCAGGAGAGAGTACGGTGTGGCACAACATTCAGAGACGCTGCAGGAGAAAATACCAAAATACAAGCAAAATGTAAGGCGTATAATGTCAGGAGCAAAAAAGCAAAAAGGAACAGTAAGTATGAAGCTCATAATCACACCTTGTGAGCAGGAAGAACATGATTCCCTGATGGGTCGCTGAGGCGCTGGCTGACATGGTGTCTGAGCACAGCTGGACGACGAACAGAACAAACCAGAAGACACTGAAGAGCACTGGGACGGCAAACTGGTTCCACAGAGAGATTCCCACCGCCAGGAGTCTGTACAGCTCAATCACCTGACGGACGGCAGACATGACGAGACAAGAAATCTTTACAAAGCTGCAAAACTATTCATTTTTTGTTGATGTTTTGTTTTTCAGGGTGACGTACAGTGAACGCAACCTGAAGTGTTTGCTCATGTTGGGAATGTTTATTTTATTATAAATTAATAAAAAGATCAATGAGGTAAAACACTGAAATATTTGGAGTGATAAAAAACAAACCTGTGTGAAATTAAAGTTTAAATTAGAGACACCTGAAAAGCCACAGGATCTAATTTAAACAGAGTTATTTACCATTTATTTATCTCCACAACTGTAGCAACATGAAAGCGAAGAATAATTAAGCAACCCCCGGACATTCACCCACTATTTCACTAAAAAAAGAAGCTTGGAGGCATTTTGTTTGGTGGATTCATGCAGTAAAAACAACCAGCAGTACAGCGATTCAACAAGAATGTGCAGCTATAGACAACAGAAAAGAAGCTAATATTTTGCTGTGTACACACTTTTTTTTGACAAAGTAAGGAACTCTTGTTTGTGTCATTTTGACATCCTAAAACGGTTTGGGTTTGGAAGCTTCATTCTTTTCAGTGATTTATAGTTTGTCAGATTTGATTCAGAATGTGTTAGTGTGTCATTTAAAATACTATGGACATGACAGTTGTTATGCAAATGTGTGACTTAAATAAGTAAAAGAAAAAAGTTGTGTGTTTCAGGCAGGCAAAAATCAGCATGCTTTGCAAGTTTGCAGAGTTTTTACATGCACTAAAAGTTAGAACATACTAAAGGAAACACCCTAAAAAGCAACAACATAATAAACTTAACAATAAATAAAAGATCTGAGAATAATAGTACCTCCAGGTGAAGCAGCTCTGAGTAGGCAGCCCTTGCGAGGCGGTATGGCACAAAGAGATTTGAGAGGAGGAACACGGCGATCCCAGCTCCAGTCAGGCCCATAGAGAATGTGTTGACCGTTAGCAGCGTAGCGTGAGGAGCAGCGCAGAGTCGAGCCAGCAGGGGGAGCATGTGAGCAGAAAACAGCCACACCTTTCTGGTCTTCATCAGGAAGGCACACAGCGTGCTGAGAATAATCTGACCTGCACAGAATTAGTCAATTACAACCTCACAAATGTGGAAATTAGGCTGCAAAATACCAGAAGAGCCAATTTTTGAATTAGGTCACGACTGATTGCAGTTTTGACTACAGTGTGAATTTGAGGTAAATGTTATGATTAAATGCTTTTTATGATGTCAAACTACTGTACAACTGTGTGACTGTGAACTCCAATAACCCAATGTACCCAGTAAATTTCCATGATTGACTTTGACCATGAAAATATAACGAGTTGGTCTTGCAAGCAGCCAGTTGAAACCGGCTGCTCAGAAACTGATAATGAACTGCGACTTGTTTATCAAAGCTAAACTGTTTCTTCATGTTATCAGTCACCTGTTCAGACTGTGCTCTGTTCAAGTGATTCCTTGTAGTTCCTTTGCTTTGACTTGAGAGACGACCAAGTATTAATTTGGAGAAGTCAGGACTCCACTGAACAATTTGCCTGACATTTTCACACCGCAAACATAGATCGTGGACATGCACAAGGTTCTATTGATACTACAATATACATATTATAGGGTTATATTTGCTTATTATTTGACACAATAAGCAAAGTTTTTCAATTCAAATAAATTTTGGTTGACGACTGAACGGATAAATAGACATATACATTAACTTAAACAACAAAAATGTTTATGTTTCATTTATATTTATCTACATTTTTCATCTACTACATACACAGATTACTGCAAACTCAAAGTGCAATTGTAGCGATTATATTCAACATTTTAAGACTTTTTGCAAACTCAAGCACTTTCAACGTCTTGAAAAGTGGTCTATTATGGGATGGCTACAGCGTTTGCTAGTACCAGGACTGTTGAAGCTAACGTTAGCTCTGGTGCTAACAGCAATATGTTTTGCATTGAGGTGATACTGCAGCATCCCCTCTGAGAAAACTCTTTGTTGTACAATTTGTACACAACCACACTTTTATCCAAGCTGCCATCGGGAAGTTTTTAGAAGCAAACTTTCTGCCCCACAAGCTCAAAGCGGTGTCGTCTTCCTTCACTGTTCACCAAACTTTCTTGTGCGCTGATGTCACTCCTGTGTATCTTCATGAAGGCTGCAAACAGACTTTAGGTTCATTACCGCCACTTACTGGGCTGGAGTGTTCAGTTTTACCAGTGTGTCAGAAATTAGGGAACTGAGAAGGGTACAATTAAGTGCGTTATTTCTGAAATTAATGGGAATGAACATGTTAAAGTCGCAGCCGTAGTTTTTACACAATATTGCAGATTTGACTATCGTGCCACGTCAGTGATTATTTCTCAGGTGTGGAAAGGGCTATGAAACAATAATATTTGGACACAACACAGGAATATCTGGAGATATTAGAACTTCCCATGGTGTTTGGGCACCGTCAATCCAAAGTTCAGCAGCAACTAATTCAATTCCAACTCTTTTACGATGAATTATAAAGACGTGGATAACAGTGGATTGTCTTGCAAAACATTTATCAAAACAAACATTTGTTTTAAGCACCGTTTACTTTAAATGGTTGCAAATATTGGGCTACATAAAGCCATCTGCAAATTGGCCCTTTAAAACTGAACAGCTTAAGATACGGGTAGTTATTCAAAATTACTCTGTTCAGCCAACTTTTTTCAAGCACAAACAACTGTAATTCATATTTTAGAGTCTTCAAAGATACCAAACAGCCATAAAAACACAGTCTTGACTTTGACTATGAATGTAGAGTGAAACTAGCTATGACTGAAGTTTGTGTCCACGAGTAAAAGATCTGCGTCACTAATACTTAAAGGGGGAAAAAATGAGAAACTGCAGCATATTTTCTTTTTGAAAAGCTTTATAAACTTCAACCTCGACAAGTTTTTTTTAGAATATGAGCCTAAACGATTTGAATTCACGTGCAAGGTTGGTACTCACTAGTCATCGCAGAGACAAATCTGTTGAAGGCCAAAGAATCAAGATACACTGCTCCCTCATAGCCGTACTGCAGCTCCTCACGAACATAATCCCTGCAAAACGAAAAGGAAAAACAACTTTATAATTATATGTACGCTGCGTGTTGTTTGTTTTTAGCAGACACAAGCCATTAGAAGAAAACACAGCAACATGTAATGGACTGTGGTGTGATTTTAAAAAACATAGCTTGGTTTTTGGAGTTACTTGTTAAAAAAACTTCAATAATTTGAGGAATAACTAAATAAATTCATAAAATAAATGTATACATACACAAACTTTCTCCTACTGATATAAAATGGCCTCTGAAGCAATAATAAAAGACTTAATTTACACACTTCAGAATTATTTCTCTGTTTTATGATCATTATATATTTACAAATGTGTTTCTATTCTATTTGTTTCCATCCAAATAATCATAGTTTGGTCTATTTAAAGCATCAGGCCTGCAGTCTTTAAAGTAACCACTGTTGTGCTCTCAGGTTTCAAGACACATTTACAAGAAAGTGAGGAGTAAACATGAACGGACCAACGCAGGATACAGTACTACTAAAATTAAATACTGAAAGGATACTAGATCCACAGAGGGAGGAGCTCTGAGATTACTGCCAGGAGAGAAATCTGATTCTGTCACAATAAATCCAGAAGTGAAGCGGCAGTAGTAGTACTAACTTGGAAATCTGATGCCCCATGTACAGGAGGAGGGCAGCGAGGATGTGGAGGTAGAGCGTCACAATGTGTCTCAACGGCAGAACTAACACCACCAAATTTATCAGATGACCTGGAAGAAAGAGAGGAAAGTTGTTTTTATATCACAGTTAAGAGCGTAAAAGCATATGAAAGACACTCTGATGCAAATCTTGTCATTAAATTTGCAGTTTTGAACTTCTACAGCATTAACTTTCCTTACCAGACTGACTAAGCTGCCAGAAAAGTCCAAATTTACGCAATTAAATTATTATCAAATGTTTCCTCCAAGGCTCCAACTGATGATTATTTGCAGTGTTAATACAAATAACCTGCTGGATTTTTTTATTAATAACTGTACCCTCAATTTCCCACAGCAACACATGACATCTTCAGATATCCAGTACTGTCCGACCAACAGTTCACAACACAAAAAGATTTACTTTACAGTTGCAAAAACCAGGGAAATGCAGCACATCCCCACAACTCACAAGCTAGAACCACAAAACTGTCATAAAACAACTGACATGAGTAATCTATTATCAGCTGCAGAACACATACTGTACATTTAGATATTTTGAGTTTTCCCTTTACAAGATAGTTGTCAATATTTTAGCATCTTTCAAAAGAGATATTGTCACTAACTTTGTCTTTAGATAATGCTTTAAAAATATTTAGAAGAAAAACCACTTTGTGTTCTATTAAATTAAATTCACATCTTGGAAACCAATACTAACATACTTTCTAGTAAAGAAACTCAGCAGTGCACACAGAAACCTTTAAATTTCCTAATAATGTTCAGTATCAAACTCAGTTTTAATTCAGTCATTTCTTCTAGGTTCCTTCTTACTTCAAGTTTCAGTAGCCCATACAAATGCTTCTGTTGTGCTTGAGCTAAATTCTGTGCAAGAGAAGAACACAAAACCAATCTGAAACAGCATTTAGACCATGAAAATAGAGGAAAATTCCAGAGAAATCAGCTTTTGGAAGAAAGGTGACTCAATAATGGGTCTTATATTATATCTATCTATCTATCTATCTATCTATATATCTATATCTATATCTATATCTATATATCTATATATATATATATATATATATATATATATATATATATATATATATATATATATATATATATATATATATATATATATATGATATAGAATACAATTAAAACAGAAGGAGCCACACGTATCTTGAAATATATTTCAATTAACCCTTAGATGTACGAGTGATTGGACCCTACACTCTTTCGTAAGTGGGTCAAAAATGACCCGTATAAGAATCAATGTGTTTTTATGCCGTTTTTGGTCATTTTGGTTGAGAATAATAATTTTGTATTAATGTTTGTATTGTATTTTTGTCCACCCAAGAATGACTTCATGTTTGAAATGTGTTGATTTTTCATTTTGTAATAGATTTTTGACATTGTGATAATTGAAAAATAAGAATATTACACAGAACAGCAATATAAGAGCATCAACATCCATTTTGCTGATATATTTCCACTCTTTTCCTCCAGCTGTTAATGCTCTTCAGTGATAAAGATCATACTATCGGTGATAAAGAGATTTGGGTAGTAATACAAATATTACAATATCTTCAAAAGTATAAAAGGGAATTTAAAAATGTAAACATTATGATATCGAAAACATGTTTTTTGAGGAATAGCTGCAATATGAAATGACAAAAACTTTTCATTACAAAGATACTGCAAGAAAACGACGGCCATTTTTGACCCACGTATGCATGTAAGGGTGAAAACAGAAGGAGCCAAGGTGTTAAATTCCTGATATGCAAGAAAAATCCAAAAAATGCATGAACCAGACAACCTGGACAAAAAATAAAAGCTTGAAAATGAAAGCTGTGCAGTATGAGCTACAACTTTTCTCTTCTCACAGTGACACTTACCTATGTAGTACATATTCCAGATGACATATTTATACTTGAAGAGCATGTCTTCGTTTTTGGCCTTGAGGTGCTCCGTTAAACCTTCAATGTCACATTTGTAGAGCAGGTCCAGCACCAGGATGCTCGGCACCCTCAGGGCGACGTTGGCCAGCTCTTCCAGACGAGGCATCTCGATTCAGACCAACTCTTTGGCGAGCAGAGGGGCTTCTGTGTCACATGCTGTTAGCTGACCGTCTCTCTGTGCAGCTCACAGCTTCCCAGCAGCTTCACTATTTTGCACGTCGTCTTGTCATCTGGAAAACACGCAGAAAATACAATTTAGGCTACAGAGGACTCAGTCAGGGTCTTAAATGCGAGGAGATGGGCCGTTATTTAGCTGTGAATTCCGGCTTTAGCGTCATATTTTTGGCAGTTTTTAACGCATTTGAGGTGCAGGAGTTAAAACAGCGAAAGATTTCCTCGTATGAAGTGTGTATAAAGTGACAGTGGCTCACTTACTTCTGACAGTGACAGACATCACAGCTGAGCAGCCATTTGCTAGCTAATGCTAGTAGCTGCTGGTTAGCTCTCACAGTGACCCGCCTCATGTTTTCACAGCGCTGCAAAACAAATATTCAAGTTTTTCTCTAAATTCTGCTTCTCCAAAATAGTTCAAAATATCCTTCATCGAAAAAGAGAAATGAAATGGGTGGAAAAGAAAAATCCGAGGATGAGTAAAGAGACTACAAATGCAATGTTATGATTCCACGCGCTTGCGTGGCCATTTCCTATGCACACGTCACAGCGCAATGTGCCAATCAGGATCGGGTATTCTCGATTTCAAAATAAAAGTAACGTTTCAGCCTGCTACTGCTGCAACTACTACCACTATTTTATTCAATACTGATTAGTAATAATTGAAGCAGTAATAACAAAATAAGCAAAAAATATGTATTTTATACTTTACATTTATAGCAATATATTGCAAGTTGATATTCGTAGTTGTCATTTTTGTACTGTTAAAATTTTCATTCATTCATTCATTCATTTTTTTTTAAACTTCAGACCACATTAAGCAACATCTAGAATCAACGGTATTGTTTTTACACAATAGAAGTTATGGGCAAACGCTTGTGCCACCAAAAACTGAAGCCGGTTCCAGGTTTGTTGGAATGCTGCCTCAATTTAATAAATACAAATTATATGATTTAAATTCTAATTTTAAGAGAAATTATTCAAGTCGAGCAATACAAATTCAAATGCAATTAATTCAGATTAAGTGGTGGCAGAAATTTCTACACATACCCAGTCCACAAATCTTTAGATTCTTGCTCTGTTTCCAAACTATTTCACAGTACAATCAACATGAAGACACTTACAAAGAAAGGCCCCACTTTCTTTCCATGTTTAGCCCATGTTCCACATTTATATTATAGTTTATGGTGACAGCTCAATCAGTGATTCTGAAACTCTGTTCTTTGGAATTAAACTTATTCATGATGATTTACAGAGCAGGGATCATGTGCAAAAGTGTGCCTTGTGACAAAAATGATATCTGCTGGTTGCCAATAATCTCCAACTGCTATAAGACGACAATACAAAGTAGACATTAAAACCAACAGAGATATTGAAATTGTTTTAGAGATTGTCCTTTCTGCAAATAAATACAACGCAAATCCACTGAGGAGTGACAGCTATTTTGCATTGTCTTCTTTTGTTGCTGTAGTACATCATTCATGTCCTGTTTCACTTGCCATGTTGTGCTCCAAAAACATGAGATTTATTCTGATGTGTGTTAAATGATCATCAGTTTCTCTGTTCAGTGTTCATTTCAAGTATGGAAACAGCAAAATAAGCCTCATATGTTGTTGAATTTTAACATGACGACAACATGAAAGCAGCTTGTAACCTTGCACATATAAAGATATATACATATATAGACCCCTACAGACACCAGTTTGTGTGGTCTGTTTCAATAATCCTTAGTCCATATCACTATTTTGACACACTTCGAATTCTACTAATGTTACAGGCCCTAAACGTTGATGAAATGTCATCCAAAGACAATATTTTTAGTGGGAAATATGGATAAATCCATACTTCTGGGAACTTTCTCTGGCCCCAATGCCATCTTAGTTTGGAAATTTTGCACTTTTTTCCATTTTAAAGGGTCAGTAATTAAATTTTTGGCTTTTGCTAGAGCAATTCATTCATTTTGATCTGTCAGAAATGGTTTTGTTTACGTCCTCAACAAATTTCATAGCTTTGGGTGTTATATTTGTGGAGATATTGAACCCTAGAAATGGTTTCACAGGCAAGAAGTTTTTTGAGTGTGAAAATATAACAATTCTCAGGCCTTAAAACATATGAAATTCTCTAAATTCAGCCAAAATACTTCACAGAATTTAGCATTTTAATTTAAATTGTGGACAAAATTGTACAAGGTGCTGCTAAATATTTCCCAAATGTCAAAACTGACCCATGAAACTGCTTACAACTTCAAGTCTGTATTCATGAAGGTGTCAAAAAAAAGTAAAAAAAACGGGAGGAAACTTCTGATCTAATGCAGACATGGTCTTACGTCAAATAAGACTAAAAATTGGATCCATAAATATTCATGATAAGCTGAATCAGTTTCATAATTTCACACAAACAAATGTGTCAATACACACATTTATTTAGAGAAATTAGGGAATAATTATAACAGACACAATAAGAATGCTGTATTCTTAAATGCCAATTTAGTCAGCAGAAATGACTCTTTGCCATGCAAGAAAATCCAAATTCACGTGTTATTTGTCAATTCCCTGAAGAACTTTGACAGTTTTTGACGCGTGTTTGTTGTACCTTCGTGCGCCTTCATCCTTCACGCCTTCATCCATCTGTCGTTCAGGTTTGTCTGATTCCTTTTCGCCCCCAAAGCTCTGAACAGCTGCTGCCTCAAAACAAGCTTCCTCAACTAGAAGATCCTCCTGTCAATTCCAAACAAAGAAAATTCTCACATTAAATTCTCAGAGCAAGCTTGAGAAATCCCAGAGTTTCCTTCATGACTGGCTTTTTTAGGGTCACAGCATTTGGCGGCAAAGTACAGACGCAGTGCAACTTGCAAGAAAGAAAAGATGAGTAACAGGAGGAAAGATCATTTCCTGAGTGTGTGGGTGAGAACAGCTTCTCTCATGTCATGTAGTTGATTTTTGATTTCACTAGATTATCGTCACCAAAAAACAGCAGCTCGACTTCTCAAACTCAGATATGGAGCAGAAATTCATCAGTGCAGCTCTCTAAAATAATATTACTACGATATTTGCGTTCGCAGATGATTCATAAAATGAGAGAATGATGTATTTTCCCCCTTTAGACAGAATTTGTGGATCAAGAGCTATAATTACTGACATAAACAAACTAAATCAGAGCATAAAGCTACATTCTGACACGTTTACACAAGTGCGCTCACGTGTTAGGTGTGCTGGATTAAGTCTTATATTTCACTGCCTCATCCTGTCACGCTGCACTTAAGCTGAATTGACATTAAATTTTCCTCTGTGTTGCTTTTAGGACAAACTAAGTGACATTAAAGCAGCCTGGAGCAGCAGCTGGAGCTTTTCCAGTAAACTTTATGGCAGCGGATGAATTGATTCGTACAAGAGAGTCTGTGCTAAAGAGAGAGGGTCATTAAAATGCCCTCAAAGAGACGGGACGAAGCCAACTAAACCTGGAAACACAAACAAAGGCTGTATAGACTGTTTGTGTCTGAGAACAAATCATATACAGTTTAGAGAGAAGTTGATGTTTCTTTATGGCGTCTGCAATATTATTATATTTAGCAGATGTTAAAAAACTGAATAAAGCTCCTGACAGTACAACCTAAATATAACACAGATGTGAGTTTGTTTGTCAAATTGGCTTCAATAATCCATTTAAACACGCTGTAATAAATCAGTCCTATTAATAAATGACACTACAGACAAGACAGAGGACATATTGGACGCCGGGTATTTACACGGTTAATGTTGTCTCAGCTGTTTTGTGTTAAATGTTCCTTTGGGAAATGCTGCAGGAGGTTCTGAATAAATTACAGAGCAGGAACACAAAAAGCCGGAGGCAAGAGAGTAAAATAAAGTTTTTTCAGAGAGTTAGACAATGGTAGAAACATCCATGATGAAATATGAATGATTATGTCAGAATGCAAATGTACTGAAATTGCAAAATCAGATTTGTTAGACGAAAATTTAGTGCTACATACAGGTATAAATCAGCAACTCAAAGATCCCCAGACAGCTATGAGGCATCACTTTCATGATCCAGACCCTGGAAACAATAACAAAGACAAAGTAAGACTAAACTTTGCACACAAAAACTTGCCAAACTGTGCATAAAAAACACAAAACGGGGATATCCTGAGTGGTTGTGATATCAGGTGGAACCATCACATAAACTAGGACATTATGACACCTTTCAGAAACTTCAGTTACAGGAAGCACCTGCTAGACGGAGCTTTTACCTTCAGCTCAAACCAAATAGTTTCTCCTACAAACATGTTGCAGTGAAGCCTAAACAGCACAAATACTGTTGGTTTACACGAGTGTGCTGTCAGAACAGTTCTGGACCACAGAAACAGGACTTCTAGCTGTGGTGGGTTGCAGATGATCAGTTTGAGCCCTTGGTTGTGTTCCTCGAGCTGTTCCTGAGCAGTTTTTGTGCTGTTGAAGGTGTTTTCAGATTAACACTGCCATGAGGGGGTATGCTTGGTCTTCAAAAATGCTCTGCTGGGTAAAGTTTCCCAACAGAACACTGGATTGTAACCCTGTTACAGTTGGCTGGCAGAATTACCCCAGTTCTCCGTTTGCTCCAGAATGTTGATTAATTTTAAATCACTTTACGCTCTGGTTCCACTCTACATCTCTGAACTTTTAAACAGCTTATTCTGCACAGATTTGAGAATCATTTATGGTTAAAAGTCCCACAGTCCAGGCTGAGAACAAAGGGAAACCATGCAACATTTTTCTGAAAAAAACTTTTCTGAGCAACATCTGGCACATGAACTTCCTTCAGGATTATTCAAGTTTTATTTTATCTTGTCGTATCTTGTCTTGTCTTATTGTATCTTCTCATGTCTTGTCTTGTCTTATCGTATCTTCTCATGTCTTATCTTGTCTTGTCTTATCTTATCTTCTCTTCTCATGTCTTACCTTGTCTTGTCTTGTCTTATCGTATCTTCTCATGCCTTGTCTTGGCTTATCCTATCTTGTCTTATTGTATCTTCTCATGTCTTGTTTTGTCGTATCTTATCTTATCCTATCTTGTCTTGTCATATCGAATCTTATCGTGTCTTGTCTTGTGTCTTATCTTGTCTTGTCGTATCTTATCGTGTCTTGTCTTGTTGTATCTTGTCTTGTCTTAATATTTTGGAACAAGGATCCCCTGCTTGTAAACAAGAACTCAGTCAGTTCCTCATTTATAAAAGCTTCTAACCCACCTATACAGACATGCTTTTGTATAACTTTTTTATACATTTTATTTCAGGTGTACATTGTCTTTATTATATCCATATTTTTAGCCTCTTATACTTTTGCAATTCTTGTCCTGCTTCTTCTTGTATCCATCTGGCTGCTGTAGCATGTAAATTTCCCGGTGAGGCATCAATAAAGTTGATCTTATTTGATATTATCTTATCTTATTCCTTTTCTGATGCACTGTAATTGGCCTTTTTAAGGTTGCACTTTCTTAACTGATGTTTTACTGTGTTCTTTTAATGTTCTTTTAGTGTTATACAGTTGTTTTTGTTATGCTATGTATATGTTATTGCTTTCTAAACCATCTTGTATCTCCTGTTTAAAATAAGGTTTATTGTTATTAATATATAAGATGATCAGTGTTTACTTCACATTTCAGTGGTTTTAATGTTTTGGTGAATCTAAGGTTTCCAAAAGAGCCACTGTGGCACTGAGGGCTACAAAATTAATTGGATTTTAAGGTCAGTTTTATTTTATCAAGTACAGCACAGTAAGAATTGAGTCCCGCATCACTTTGGATTCAGATTTAGTCTCCTGCATCTCCAGCCATCACATCTTTGTAATAAAAGAGCTCCAGGATAAAAGATAAAGAGGAGTCATCTTCCAGCTTCAGTTTATTTGATCTGTGATTTTATTCTGTTGCACAGATGTTAAAAACGACACTACCAAGGAAGAACACCCACGTTTCTTACAAACTTTTGTCAACTATCACCTCACTTCAGAGCTACTTTGTACTTTGTGTGTACACGTGTTCACAGTTAATCCACTACATTTAGTTTGAACATCCTCAGATCTTTTATTGCACTCAGATTAGCTGCTCCCGAGCCTTCTGTTCTGTAGAAGTAATTTCTTTGCACTTGGACTAAAATAACTGACGAGACTTTTATCTCACTATGATAACGGATTAGCAGTAGCTTTGCTGTAATCATTGCATTAGTTGGTTTAAGTGCTGTAGATGCTTCAATCCATCAGTTCTAAATTCATTCTGTAGCATGACAAGGAATCCAAACACACAACCTCACTGTTAAAAAAACACATTTTCCATAAACATACACTACGGTTCAAAAGTTTGGGGTCACTTAGAAATGTCCTCATTTTTGAAAGAAAAGTTTTTTGTTTTTTTTTTTAAATGAAGATAACATTAAATAGTCAGAAATCCAGTCTAGACATTGTTAATGTGGTAAATGACTATTCTAGCTGGAGACGTCTGATTTTTAATGGAATATCTCCATAGAGGTACAGAGGAACATTTCCAGCAACCATCACTCCTGTGTTCTAACGCTACATTGTGTTAGCTAATGGTGTTGAAAGGCTCACTGATGATTAGAAAACCCTTGTGCAGTTATGTTAGCACATGGATAAAAGTGGGAGTTTTCATGGAAAACATGAAATTGTCTGGGTGACCCCAAACTTTTGAATGGTAGTGTAAATATCTTTCTGTCTTTTTTCATATTAAGATAATGTAACCATAAAATACAGGAAAATAACAATTTTTTGAACAAATTTGTTAGAGTCCATTCAAAGTATTTTAAAGAATTTTTGTAGCCAAACTATGCAGTTTTTGAATACCTTAGAATGTAGATTTAGCAGTTTTCAGTGTCATTTGTAAAAGTTATATATGGTGCATAAAATGCAGTTTCATATGGTAATAATTGTAAGACAAATCAGAAATTTTGAGAATGTATCAAAAATATATTCAATAATCACAATCATGTCATTTGACATGATTTTTCTGTATTGAACCTGTAAAACTTAATACTGTAACAGTAAGATCTTGTGGACAAACAGCACATTGTAATGGTTTGTACGTAAATCAGCATTATTTAACTTACCTACTGCTGATTTTGAGGATAAGACTGAAAACACAACTAAGTATTATTTTTCTTAAAGAAATTTAAACATACTTTGTAGACCGATTGAATAATTCTATGAAACAACATAAATATGGTGTTATGTAAAAGATATCAATGATAAAATTCTGTACTTTAACACATTCATGCTGTATTTCCTGTGAAAATTCATAATTTCACTTGAATTCAGCTGTGAAATCACTGAGAACATATCCAGGGTTAAATCTGGAATTTTCCAGTCATTGCTAAATGAAGACTGATATTTTAATTTCAATTTTATGGGAACTCTTTCGTAACTTTTTCCACAAAACATTTGATCATTTTTTACTTACAGCCTGTGAGTCATAAAGAAAATTTTCGACCTCAAGAAGAGACAAGAATCCTGCATCAGATTTTATGGCCCCAACAGAGTCCTGAACTAATCAGACATAAGACTGATGCTGGAACAATCTGCTCTTTTAAAAGCTGCTCGCACGTTTCCAAAATAACGCTGTCAGCTTTTTAACCTAATTTTTATGCAGACAGCTAAATATATGGGTCACTGAGGCACACATGGCCCACATTATGTAAAGTTCAGTCATGGACAATTCCCCGATGAATCACGATTTCTTGTGAGACTTCAGCTGGAATTTTGTAAGGGAGAGATGAGGGAGGGATTGAGGGTGAGGAAGGGGGAGGTGGGACTGGTGTGGATGGAGGTCTGGCTCTGTCATCTCCACATAAACTAACCGGGGAGTTTTTTTTCCCCTCCACTCTGCAGCAGCAAACAAAGAGCAACATGGAAAAGGCATTGTGCACGTTGGCTGCTGTGCTTTTTCTGGGAGTTTTCTTGCACCGAGCCGAAGCAAAGATAAACGATGCAACAACTGAGAGTTATTCAATATTCAACTACACGACTGCAAGCAGCACTGTGAACTGGACCGAAGCTGTCACTGATGGAGCGACTCCAACAACTGCAGCGACAAAGTTATTCAGCAGCACAGAAAAACAGCTGGACACCACAAACACCAGCCAGGACAGAGAAGAAATAAACAACAAAAAAGAAGAAGACAGAGATGAAGTAAACAAGAAGAAAGACAAAGATGAAGATAATCGCAAGACTGAAGATGAGAAAACACAACCGGGTAGGACAGTGAAACTTTCCTGCTAAGTAGATTGGCATGAGGTTTTATGTGAAGCTGTGTGAAACCAGAGAGACTGCAGCCTAATTAAACCACGCTGTTCCCGTTAATTAAAGAATCAGTTAATTAATGATGCCTTCAGGGACACACTGAGGCTCTGATTTACATCTGCTCAGCTCTGTCTTTGTAGATCATTATGAGAAAGGTTTGCAAAAAGCAATTATTAGCTGTTACTGTGGGCTCAGTGGTTTTGCATTTGATTTAAAAAGCAACTAATTGGATATCTGCTTGCAAATCAGAACCGGAGCTTCTTTACAATTAATTTGGCAAAATATTTTGATCTGTAAGATGCCAGAAGAGTCTAAAACTTAAAAATATTCAGCTATCTATCACAGAAAAATCAGGAAACAATCAAGTGTCCACTTTAAAATCTGTAAATAGTGAAACTTTAGCTTTATTTTCCAACAAACTAGATTATCATAATAGTTAATATTCAATTAATTCTCAAATAATCAATTAATCTACTGTTTAGTTCAGCTGTCCAGAAAATTGGGTTTAAATGGGTAAAGCCAAATTTGAGTTTACATAACTGCATTTGTTTCTAAAATCCTCAAAATACTGTATTTGGTTTGTACTTAATTACACATGAAATATATATATATATATCTTTGGATTCAGGTGGATAACATATGTATATATAACTAACAATATTTTTTGTGAGAAAATAGTGAAAAAACGGGAAGAACATCCAGAATTTTCAAAGGGACGTCAACAACTGGTTAGTTTTGCCAAACCAAGTCAAAACTCCATATATGGTTGTAGATTGTTATATTTAATAGAGAAAAAACAGCAGAAATCCCCCTCAAACAGCTGGAACTAGTGGTTTATTGTGCAAAATGATTGTGAAACAACTAATTAATCTATTATCAAGTAATTGTTTCAGCTCTACATGTAATAAGGAGATTCGTAACTTAAATTTGCTCATTTTTCCTGTCAGTTTGAGGATGTTGTGGTGAAAATGTTCCTTCACCTACCAGAGAACAAACTGGGTTGTTTTGACCTGCCAGTGTGGATTGTTTCAGTGATTGATGGGAATGTTATTGGTTGTTCCCAGAGCCGTAAAGTACTGTGCAGCTGTAGTTGTCGTCTCGCTGCTCTGCTGAACTTTACTCTCTCTTGGCCCTCAAATAAGTCTCCAATTACATGCAAACCCTCCATGGATTCACTTATCGGCAGCTTCCTCCATAGAGGAGGAGGAGGAGGAGGAGGAGGAGGAGGAGGTGAGAGCCTCCAAACTTCCACTGAACTGACCCAGAATGATTAGAGATATTCCACATAACAACCACTGGGATCTCATTTTACATCTGCCATGTGTTTGCTTACTCAGAGAAACCAGAAAGGGAGTGTTTAACCCTTCACTCCCACAGATGTTCCAGCAGAGAATCAGCATCAAACCCACAGATTTTATCTCCTGGTTGTTTTCTGTTCTACCTCCAGACTGTCCTCCTCTCGGCCTGGAGTCCCTGAATGTCGATGACAGCCAGATTCAGGCGTCTTCCTACCAGCGGTCGGGTCTCGGTCCTCACAGAGGGAGGCTCAACATCCAGGTCAGCCTAGTTATGGATCAAACATCTGCATTTAGAGTTTCAGAGAGCCCAACAGGGTACATTACAAACTTAAAACATCTAATTAGAGTAAAGAAACATGAGTCAGACATACTTTTAATAAATCAACATGATTAAAACCCATTATACGCCATTATTAAACCAGTCAGACATTACTTTTATTAATTAATTTAGGTTTTTTAGTCATAAACCTACAGGAAGAAAAGGAAATTTGTTCTTCCAACCTGAAATACAGAATGACTGCTGAGCTCTACAGAGTTGTCAAAGATAATCACCGAGCTGAAACTAAGGATTCATTTAACAACAGATTAATATGCCAAATTCTGTATATTATTTCTTTAATCAGTCAATAAAAAGTTCCCAAATCACAAAATTATATCCTCAGATTGCTTGTTTTGCCCTTAACATTTCAAAATCTCAAAATAATCGATTTACTATCACGTAAATCAAAGCTTTTCATATTTTTAACTTTTCATACACTTTAAAATCTGAAAATATTTGATTTACTACCATGCAAAATGAAGAAAATAAGTGTTTCTTTACATTATAGAAGCCGGAATTATCAGGTTTTTTGGTATTTTTGCTTTAACACTGCTAAGAGGTACCAGCAGTTTTGTGAGGCTAACGTCAGCATGCTAACATCAGAGCAGTCACAATCCTAAGACAATAATGTTTAGCATGTTAGCCTGGTGCTAGATGGCATAGTTCATGAAAGTTTTTCTAACCTTTGTCAAGATATTTTGCTTTAAATCAGAAATTTTAATTTTAAGGCATCATTTGACAAAAAGTTAGCACATTTCTTTAAATTACAGAAGCTGGATTCACCCCATTTTTGCTTAAACACAGCTAAGAGCTGCTAGCAGTTCTGTGAAGCTAACGTCTGCATGCTAACATTGTAGCAGTGACTATGCTAACACGGTGATGTTTAGTCTGTTAACATGGTGCTAAATACCACATTTTATGGCAATTTTTCCAAGTTATTTCAATAAAATCACAAACTGCAAATGTTCAACTTCATGGCATCACTTGATGAAAATTCAAACAATCACAAAGTCTGCAGCATTCACCCTCTGGGGATCATGAACTTGTGAACAAGACCTCAAAACAATCAATATATTAGTGGTTGAGATAATAGCCTATCAGCAAATCCATTAGACATGATAAAAATGGCAAACTGAAGTTACAAAAAGGTCAAATTTCTCCGTTTTAACTCATTCATACATTGTTTTCAGTGTTAATGTTAGTAAAGTATGAGTTGCTTCTTCAATGTTTGAAAGATAAAGATGCACAACTTATCAGATCACAACTTTATATTCAACAGTTCTTGCCCGTAATTTCCTTTGCATATTTCAGAAACAAATTAAACTCCCCACAATCTTCATTACTTGTTTCCATCTTGCTTGTAAAATAACCGCTAATATAAAATCCATCTAGAAAGTGTGATTTAGGAGTACTTTTATGAAGTTTTCCTTTTAAGTAAGTCTCTTGGAAATGAGGGAACATAATCTGGTGAACGCGGAGCCACAAGAGCTGTTCATTATCCCAGCCGTACACTGTTCCTGTTCTGCAGTCAAAACTCTGCAGTCTGAAAGCAATTATTTTACAATCAGGTCAACAGCAAACTCTTATGCAATGCAGCACACGGAGGCCAAGCCGGGAGCTGTACGGTCTGTTAAATGGATTCTGCAGTTGACAGAAAAGTCCTGTGTAATGTTTTTTTTTTTTTTTCAGTCTGGCATTGAGGATGGAGACCTGTATGATGGAGCTTGGTGTGCAGAGTTTAAGGACAAGCACCAGTGGCTAGAAGTGGACGCCATCCATCTCACCCTGTTCACTGGAGTCATCCTGCAGGGCCGAAACTCCATCTGGAGGTCAGGTAGTATCTGGATTAAACATACAGAAAGTACAAAAAAAGATAAATTCAAACTTATTTGCTGACAGATGTTTACAGCTGCAGTGAAATATCATTTTGGAAATTCGTTTTCTATAGTATAAGTTGTCTAAATCTAGTGTTCTGGGCAGCAAATGCAGAGTTTAATGTTCTTTATTTGGCTGCCCGCTGCATTAAAGTAAATAAAAATCTATTTTTGTCTTTATTGCTCTCTGTTACAGTTGGGACTGGGTAGAAACCTACAAAGTTCAGCTGAGTAATGACTCTGTGAGCTGGAAAACCTGCATGAACGGGACACAAGAAGCGGTAAGAACTGCTTATTTTCTTCTCTGATAGAAGGAACGTACCCACAGTTAATAAAATTTGTAACAATAATTTTATTTCTCTGTTGAAAACCGCTGTTGTTCCAAATGTGCTGTATAAATAACATCGACTTGACTTGATCTGATGCAGATGGAAAACACATTTTGAAGATCTCATGCCAAAAGTGAAACATGCTCTGCGAACATAAACTGAACTATTCATACAGAATGTGAAAAAACTCAAAATTAAAACAAATAAGCTTAATAAGAAGCTGAAATTTGGGGTTGGCACTAACTGATTATGTAACACTGTATACATTAAGACACTTTTTTCCATATGTCAGCTGCCAAACAGTCCATCTACTGCGGCTAAATCACATAAACACACTTAAGCAGACCTTGAAAAAAGCTGCAACATGAGGTACAAATGCAAAGAAACTCAAGGTTTGATGTAAACCTGCAGGCCAGCTTCAGGCTTTTTTTGTTCACCGCCACATGTCAGCGTGTTGGTTCATATTTCGGAAAATTGCATCTCTTTCCAAGGAGTTGGAGGTGAAACAAAAGAAAAAAACTTTGCACGGTTTTTCACTTCATTTCAAGCCCAGCACTTCTGCCAAGCAGGTCATGTTTTCAGTCCTGTCTGTGTGTTAGAGCTAAAGGCTGATTTTAGTAAGTACTGAACATTTTCACTGGTTTATGAGCAGAAGTAGGTAGTAAAATACACTTAGAAGTACTTATTATGTAGAATGGCAAGTTTCAGAGTAACGTATATTATTGGAATATAATTACTGATGCATTCAAGTGTTTATTACTTTAATGTTACAGCTGGTAAACAGGAATTAACTACTTCATTTAGTTTATTTCGTTGTGTTTTTCCTTCCTGGAATGAATAAAGTTTTATCTTCATCTATAATATTACATCATCATTTATTTGCTTACTGCATTTTGTGTTATTAAACTAAATCTGCAAAGTAACAAGTTGTCAAGTTGTCAAATAAACATAAGAGAAGTAAAAAGTATAATATCTGCCTGTGAACTGGAGAATAAATTAGCAGAAAAGTGAAATAAAGTACATCAAGTAAAGTACAAGTTCCTCAAAACTATGCTTGAATGCAGTACTGAGTTACTTTTCACCACTGTTTATTAGGAGTTACAGCACATTTGTGTATTTTGGCATCCATCCAGAGTCTGTGAGGTTGTATTTACATGCGAACATGTTGACATTTAGCCTGAATAACTTTTTTTTTTTTACTACTACATGTCATAGCAAGAAAAGCAGCAGCGTATTAATGATGGCTGCTTTCCACTTAGCAGAGGTAGAGCAAATGTAACTGAGCTATCATTAGGTCCACATGTGCTCTCTCTGCTGTGACAAGTCAAAATATCTACTGCAAAAAAGGTGCAATGTTAGCATGTTAATATTAGCTAGTTAGAAATAAACACAACTGAAGAGAAAAAGAATGGCATTTTGACAGTATTTACTCAAAAATTCAATTCAAACAATGTTGCTTTCCTAAGGATTTGTTGCCTGCAAAAAGAATTCAGGTCTTTTTGTTTTGCTTCAGTGACCTTAGGACAGATTTTACAATACTGTTTGGACTCTTTCTGTCTTTTACTGTTGGGCTGTGAAACCGAGATATAGAAGAAAAAGTAAGGAGACTCTCAGTAAAAGATTGGTTAAAATATTTCACGAATTAAAATTTTGACCTGATTATTTCACCAGAAGAAAGGTTGAAGGATCACCAGAGATAATATCCAGAGAGGAGGTGTAAAGATGTGGTCGGCAATTTATATAACAGCTGATGAGACGTTTAATTCAAAACCTCAAATATAAACCTCACAGTGCTGCTAAAGGAACGCCATGAGGATAAATTATCTGGGAACCATGAATATCAGTGCAAAAAGTGGCCAATTCAACCATATTCAGTTGAGGTCTGTTCTATCTGTTTCTAACTATGCGTAAACATTTAAACGTGCTTCAGATGGTCGATTATAAATTTTTCTGACCCATATGGCGTCATATTTACTTGTACAGATATTTGAAGGGAACCAGAACCCAGAGACTCCAGTTCTCGGACTCCTTCCTGTTCCCACCGTGGCCCGTTTCATCCGGATCAACCCTCAGACCTGGTACTTCAATGGAACCGTCTGCCTCAGGGCTGAGATACTTGGCTGTCGAGTTCCCGGTAGGTAGAAATGCAGCTTTAGAATGCACCGTTTGTGGTAACTTATGTGACAAAATACACTAAAATGTCGGTCAACAAGAGGACACTAACTTACTGAAACTTTATGTGCTGTTTCCTCATAGATCCAGATGACATTTACTCCTCAGCACCAGAACCGGGATCAAAGGATGCTCTCGATTTCAGACACCACAACTACAAAGAGATGAGGAAGGTTAGATCGTAACACGATGAGTAATTTTGGTTCCCGTAAAGCGAACACCAGAGTTTTTACTCAGACCCTTAACGGTTTGCAGATTTGCTCAGATTTAACCCTTTCTGCTCGTCTTTCTTCACCCTGAAGCTCATGAAGTCTGTAACCGAGGAGTGTCCGGACATCACTCGAGTCTACACCATAGGGAAGAGCTACACGGGCCTCAAACTCTACGTTATGGAGATCTCAGATAACCCCGGCAAGCATGAACTTGGTAAGAACTTTTCTCACTGTGAGCGGAACCTTAAATTCTGGACCAGAGTTCATCATGTTGCTCAAGTTTCCCTGAGCTGAGCTGCTCGGAGGCCTAGTTCAACATCCTCTGGTGTTTATACAGCCTGGTTTCTGCAGCGGCACCACACAGGGAGGCAGCGATGGCTTGTAAAAAAAGGCCTCTCTAGTGTAAACAAACTGCTTGATTTCTTCCTGATATTGTCTTTAGATGCAGGCTTGTACTTAACAGAGAGCTGTTGCTTTTCTACATCTGCCAAAAATGATAAATAAGTGAAGTTTGGTACAGCGCCTCTTGCTTTCTTCTTAGACAAATGGCATAAACACATTCACCACTGCTAAATTCCCAAGAGACAATGACAGGAATTTAGTATTTTTTATGCAGCTGATTTTAATTTGAGTGGTTTCGTGGCTAAGTGGGTCCAAGTTCAAGAATAAGAGGGGCAGGCGTTGCACTTTTTAAAAAAAATTTCTAGTTAAAAGAAAGTCTTATTTATCAAGCACAGATCTGCAGTCTTTATATTCAGGAATGTCCGCCGTCAAGTCTGGCCAATTTGTTGCCTAACATAGAAAATCACAGAAAATCTCAATGTGTTCCTGATGTTCCTCTGGGCTTTTACAGAATAAAATCAAACATTCAGGGGATTCATGTTTAGTGTGACGCGGTTCTCAAAGCCGATTCAGACAAATTCTTCCACATTCCCACATTTTTTTCATCTTGGCAGGTGAGCCGGAGTTTCGCTATGTGGCCGGGATGCACGGGAACGAGGCTCTGGGTCGAGAGCTCGTCCTGAACCTCATGCAGTACATGTGCAAAGAGTACAAAAAGGGAAACCAGCGAATCGTTCGGCTGGTTACCGAGACGCGAATCCACCTCCTGCCATCCATGAACCCAGACGGATATGAAGTAGCTTATGAGAAGGTGGGTGATGCTTTAGTACACTTATTCCTCATGTTTTTCTAAATGATATTTAATCTTCTGAACCCCAAAACCTGCCAACAGCTGTGAAAGGCATCTATTTGTTAAAAACCACCTCATATGTGACATTTATGAGAACCATAAATATGATATTTTTCAATCTTTTTGACAGTCCTTGAAGAAATCATGAGTAATGTGTGGTTCTGTTGAAAAAGCTGACCAAATTTAAGTCTAAAATCATGAAATTTAAGCAAAATTACTTTATTCTGCATGTTTTATCTAAAAGAAATAGGCAAAAAATAAACCACATGTCCCAAAAAATGTATACTGTATGCTGAGGTTAATTGATTATTCGAAATTTGCCCGTAGGTGTAAGTGTGAGTGTGATTGCTTGTCCTGTTTTAAGCTACTGTAGTGTTTTTAAGTTATTTTCTTGTTTTACTGTGAAGCATTGTGGTCACCCTTTGGGCTGTTGTAAAGGGCTATAAAAATAAACTTTGATTGACTGATTGATTATACTTTGGAGCTACTGAGTGCAACTAAAAAGTCCAATAATGACCAATAATTATGCAGCATAAATTCAGGGACTTTTCAGAAGAAATCCAGCCTGTTTTTACACAAAGAGAGCATACAAGAAGAGAGGAAAATGAAAAAATATTTGATCATTCATGCTCAAAAACGGCATACAGAGGAACAAGTTGTTGGAAGATACATTCAGCATGGTGAAGCAGAGTAGACTGAAAAATAACTAGTTTGTACAGCTTGTAAAAACAGCATGTTGATTCCAGGTTTTATAAAGTTTCGGGCAATTAAATAACTAAATCAATTCAACTTTCACTTTTTCTTCTTTTGCCATTTATGGCATAATGGTGTCATACTGCACTGAAGATTTTCAAGTCGAGTTCTGTGCTGTTTCTAAAGATAAGATAAAGATAAAGATAAAGTTCTTTATTTCTCCCCACTCCAGGGGAAATTTACATTGTTACAGCAGCTTTATTTACAATATATACAAGGGTGGCAAAATTTTTTAACAGAAAAAATAAAAATAAAAATAAAGTTTAAAAGTGCAGAGATGTGCAGTGCAAGAATGTCAGTAAAGAGGTGCATAACTTTATACCGCAGTTAAAGATGAGCCTACAGTGAGTAAAAACACACCCAAATTGCCTGGGCCTCAAGGGTTAATTCTTCTCCATCTATTGTACTCACTGATTCTGTTTCTGATCCATCGATCTGCTGCAGGGCTCAGAACTGGCCGGCTGGGCTGAAGGGCGATACAGCTTTGAAGGAATCGACCTGAATCACAACTTTCCTGACCTGAACAACATCATGTGGGACGCTCAAGAGACAGCAGCGGATCCATCCAAAGTCTCCAACCACTACATCCCCATCCCAGAGTACTACACTAAAGAAGACGCCATGGTAAGGACCTGCATCTTTTCTGTATGTTTTGTGAAATTTTTGGTTTTGGCACCATCTAGTGGTTTATTGCAAATGATGGTGTGGCTGAGGATAAAACCAAATCACACAAAAACTGGTAAATTTCCTGTATGAAACCAAGAAAGTGGACCAAGAAAACAGACTTTGCTGTCTGATAAGATTAATGCCTGGATGCTACAAGTATTAGCAATGAATGTACAGTATAAGGTTTCAGAGAGGATACTATAATCAAATTTAGGCCTTTACCAAATAATCTAACTCTACTTAAAACTGGGACATGTAGTTTTTACTTCATTAGTCTATAAATGTAGGTCGTACTGAAGAGCAGTTTTGCTCAGAGGACTGTGGGACAGTTTGAGACGAGGAAAACTGTGTTTCCACTTCAGTGGCATGCAAGTTTCAGGTCAGGAAATAACTTCGAACCCAAGAAACTGCGGTTTTCCTGGAAGCCTGAGCATTGTCACTCAATATCTGGTAACAGTTTCCTTTAGTCATGGAAAATACATGTTGAAACTCTGACTAATAATATTAAAAAATCATCACCGGTTCTACGCTTTTGCAGTAATTTTATACTCTTTTCTTACTGATGTGTTTTAAATCTTGACAAGGTGCTGCGTTAAAATCCCATAATCATTACAATGATGAAGTAAAGAGTGCCACCTACAGAAAATAAACATAGGAGTTTTCAAAATCTGAAGTTTTCAAAAACAATACAAAGTCCAGGCAGTAAAAAAGAATAGATCAAAACAAAACTTCTACTAAGTTAGAACTTTGTTTATCAAACAAATGTTTACTAAGTAGCATTAAACTAAAATTAAACTCATTACGTGTGTTTATTATGAAATTCCTCCCCTGTATTTACTTAAGAACTGTAATTTAGCATGCTTTTGAGGCGTGTTTATACTTCTTCTTTGCAACATTATAAGTGGAAATATTGTTTTTCTCATTACAATGCATCCCTTCGAGAGCTGCACTTACTGTACAAAAACAGGTTTTGCGTCAAAAAGCACATGATAAGCTTATAAAATACTGCTAGAAAAAGATTAAACCAGCCTTTTTGGAAAATAGCATCTGGTTGGAGCTCTTTGTAATGTTTAAAGTGTCTTCAGGTTGTCAGAAGTTCCACTAAATTGCTCAAATGGCTTCCTTTAATGAATAAAGGTTAAAGTTTAACCTACTATAGTCTCATGCCGTGCATTCAAATATAGTTTTATTTTCCTGCTTAAAGGAAAACAAAAGTGAAAGCGTATATATGAGGAGGGTTAAATAACTGCTCAAATGCTAAGAATGTTAGACTATAAATTCAAATTTCACACAAAAAAAGAAAAAAACTACACAAGTCCAAAAACGGTACGCTTGTGTAGAATATTAAGTTTTGTACCTCTTGTTTTTCTTTCCTAAATCAGGTTATTGACCCTTAGGTTGGAGGCAACTGGATAGATAGATAGATAGATAGATAGATAGATAGATAGATAGATAGATAGATAGATAGATAGATAGATAGATAGATAGATAGATAGATAGATAGATAGATAGATAGATAGATAGATAGATAGATAGATAGATAGATAGATAGACAGACAGACAGATAGATAGATAGGTAGATAGATAGATAGATAGATAGATAGATACTGTGTAAATTGTGCTGTTAGAAGTCCAAGTCAAGGTGCAAGAAGAGTACTTCTACTGTTTCTTTTTCATAATGATAGTAAAGTAGGACTTTGACTGCAGGTGTTTCACTTGTAGTAGAGTGTTTTTGTGTGAGTATACTGGTACTTCACTTGACTAAAGTATTCGAGTACTCCCTCTACCTCTGTCCAGGTTGCACCAGAGACTCGTGCCGTCATCAGCTGGATGCAGGACATTCCCTTCGTCCTCAGCGCCAACCTCCACGGAGGAGAACTGGTCGTCACGTATCCCTTCGACTGCACCCGAGACTGGGCCCCTCAGGAAAACACCCCCACGGCGGACGACGCTTTCTTCCGCTGGCTGGCCACCGTCTACGCCTCGACCAACCTGGTGATGGTCGACCCCGACCGCCGCATCTGCCACTACGAGGACTTCCAGGGACACAACAACATCATCAACGGCGGCGCCTGGCACACCGTCCCCGGCAGTGAGTCAGATCTGTGAATCAGCAGAGAACATCTGGGAGTCATCAGGCCAGAAATGCTGCGTAGCGATTTGGACAGGATGTTGTCTGTTTTCTGTTACTGAAAGAATAAAAAGAAGAAAACACTGATGCACAAACATGCTTTCAAAACACACAGCTCTTAAATTAAACTAGGGACCCTTAAATCTCTTATTTTAGTTTGCTTTCATTTGCAGAAAAATGCTTCTTAAGGTCCTTTAATGAAATATTTAAACTCCTTAATTACAAATATATCTGCTCGCTAATGAGAGTAACAACCTATTATCTGTAGAATTTTGCCCTTTTAAGGATTTAATTCAGCTGTTTTACCCCTTAAACTTACTAATTTTAGAAAAATTTCACCACAATCTTTACTTGAAAAGCTGGAAAGCGTATTAAGACAAAGATTTTTGTTGCAGAAGGTATTATTCTGTCTAATAAATGTTAATTATTTAAGGTGACGAACTGTTTTACAGCAGTGAACATTCTGTAACAACCTTTCAAAGTAAAGCTAAAAAGTGTTTAATGCTAAAAAAATATAGATTAATAAAAAGGAAACAACATGGAATAATTAATTTTAGACTTGCCTACTGATTTATATAGATGTTTTACAATTTGGGTGTAGGTTAATATTTAAAATTTTTCCTTTTACTTATTTTTCTTGCAATATTATTTTACTTTTTTCCTCCTGTGCATTGAACTCATCTGCAAAAGAGTTTTTTTTTGTTTTTTTTTTTTAAACAGAATGCATTCCTAAATTTCCTGAAATAAGCTAACTTTCCATGTGTGTTTTCTGCAGGCATGAATGACTTCAGTTACCTGCACACCAACTGCTTCGAGGTGACGGTGGAACTCTCCTGCGATAAGTTCCCTCATGTCAGTGAACTTCCCATCGAGTGGGAGAACAACAAGGAGTCTCTGCTGGTTTACATGGAGCAGGTCAGTCAGAGTTCATCTCTACAAAGGAAATAACACAAGTCAGCAGCTGGATTTTAAAGCTGCAACCGTCCATCTTTGAGATCCAGCAGCAGCTCACAATGCAGCATTTTGTCCTCCTTCAGGTTCACAGAGGGATTAAAGGTGTAGTCAAGGACAAAATCACCAAACAGGGAATAGCAGACGCTGTGATCAAGGTGGAGGACCACGACCACGACATCCGATCAGGTCGGTTAATCGATGTTATTCATCTGTTAGCGTTCCTTTCTAAAGCAGATAATCTGTCAGCTTTTGAGCATAAAAAAACGCTGATAAAGTGAGAAATCCATTATAGAGAAAGCAGAGACATCAACTAATCCACTCTTGAAAATCAATCATTATCCAATCAGGGAAGTTTTAAATTTAGTGTTTTATGTCAGCTGTGTGATTCACAATTTCAGTTGAGGCCTCCATGTGGTTGACTTTAAATCTGAGCAGTGACAGGATAATGACAAAAAGATCAACATGTATTTCTGAAATACTAAATTATTTTTATTTACACTACCGTTCGAAAGTTTGGGGTCACCTAAACAATTTCATGTTTTACATGAAAACTTACACTTTTATCCATGTTCTAACATAACTGCACAAGGGTTTTCTAATCATCAATGAGCCTTTCAACACTATTAGCTAACACAATGTAGCATTAGAACACAGGAGTGATGGTTGCTGGGAATGTTCCTCTGTATCCCTATCATATTGTTTTATTTAAAGAATTTTTAATTTGTATTACTTTGATAATTCCTTGGATTTGCTACACATGCTATTTATTGAACACTTAATGTCTATTGAATAAAAATGTGTTTTTATGTAGATATTCCATTAAAAATCAGCAGTTTCCAGCTAGAATAGTCATTTACCACATTAACAATATCTAGACTGGATTTCTGATTCATTTAATGTTATCTTCATTGAAAAAAATGCTTTTCTTTCAAAAATAAGGTCATTTCTAAGTGACATCCATCTTTTGAACAGTAATGTAAGTCCTATGAGAACAGCAAAGCGCTGTCAGTGTTTCATCAGTTTAACTATCAAAGTATGGACCTTTAAAATTGGAATCTGTTTGATTGCCAAGAGGGTTTTCAAATAGGATTCTGATGTGTAGCTTTGGTGCATTTACACAATAGTTCATACTGATAAGCAGAGCATTTTTAAAGAATGACTAAAGATGAAAGAAAAACACATTTTAAGTCAATAGACATTAGGTGTTAAGTGTTAGATAAACAGCATGTGTAGCAAATCCAAGGAATTATCATAGTAAAACAAAGTAAAAATTCTTTAAATAAACCAATGTGAGAGGAGATGCACATCTACATAGCCATAGAGAGCAAACTTTAGACAAAAACATGCAATAAATTGTGCTTCAGGTAAGACACACGTAATGTAGCTGTGGAGGATTGTGGGTCAGAATGGGCAGAAAAGCAGGCTGGCTTGCAAACTGTAAGAATATATTAGAACATGTAGGTAATTTTGGTATACTGGATTTGGTAAACTATATATTAGGTTGTATTAAATATATTTTTCTAATGCACTATATTGAATGGTAGCATGGATATCAGAAAGCACTCTCAGTTTATCTTTATTGACAGGCATTCTGGGAAATCAGGGAGTCACTGTCCAAAGCAGAAGTGCATTTTACTTTACAACTAAATTAACTAAAAGCAAATTTAATGCAATGAACATGACAGTCTAAAGGTGCATTAACTTGTAAACCTTCACAGGAATATTGTGTTCAAGTTTTGACTTTAAAAGCTACAAAACCAATTTTTGTGCCTCTTTTGTACCTGCTGTAGCTGCTGACGGCGACTACTGGCGTCTTCTGAACCCCGGCGAGTACAAAGTGGTGGTTTGGGCCGAGGGTTACTTCCCATCCATGCGTCGGTGCCACGTCGGCATGGAGCCAAATCCCACCATCTGTGACTTCACCCTCACCAAGACGCCCATCCAGAGGCTGAAGGAGATCCGGGCCAAAGGAGGGAAGGTCCCGCAGGACCTCCAGCTGCGACTTCGGGCCCTGAGGCTCCGAAAGCTTCGTGCCAGCACCAAGGCCATCAACCGCCGCCGGGAGAGTCAGCAGCTGCAGCGGAGGAGAGCTCGGTCCTCCGGAGGCTGGAGGATATGAAAGGAGATGGGACGAAAGAGTTGATCTCAAGAAACTGATGAAACGACTCTCGGACACAAAGAAAAAACACCAAATATGAAAACATACCGATAATTTTACATGCTGAGGTTTTTAAATATGTTTCTGAGAGGCCTATTTCCAGCAATTTGGATGTACTGACCCTTTAAACCAGGTTACACTACGACTGACAAGCTCTTACAAAAGAAGACAAAACACCCAAAAGCAGGACATGGACTTCTAATCCAAATATTCAGAAAAGTTCCACAAACAAGCTCTTCAAATGATGAAATAACTTTCTATTTTTTTTCTTTTGTACATTGAGGATTTCAGTGTCAGCTGGCCTGATATGTCACATTTGTTCTATCATTGTCTGTTATTTTTGACTGAAGTCCAACAGGACCACAAACTCAAAAAAATATTTGTGTTTCTAGTGTAATAAAGTGTCTTAATCTGAGCTTCAGGGCTAAAAGAAACTGCAATGAGGTCACAACTTTGGGGTCAAGACATGAGATGCAAGGAGCACAAAATTAACACCTGAATTAACTATTTATTTGAGGTGTACATTGACTTTTTTTTCTAGTATGGCTTGTCAGCAGAAATATATGACCTATACTCTGACCAGGGAGTAACTGAGATATTTTAGCCCAACTTCTGGGGAGCTCTCATGTCATCCATCTCTTTTTAAAGTCTATGCCAAATTTAGTGGTTAAGATATTTTCGTCTAGAAGTGGTAGACCGACTGACCTCTATAAATTCAAGCTGGCAGGGGTAAAAACTGATAAACAAAGGGTATTTTTCTGTTTTTGACTTGTTAAATTTGCAAATGTTTTACCTTTGCAGGATTTATATGAAAGAAACTATCTGAAACGGGAACATCGCTCCGTATAGACATATGCAAGCTGCAAATAAGGGGTCACAAAAAGACATTTTAAACTTTAAAAAGCCTTAAACTAAAATAAAAACAGTGGGCCAGAGCAAAGGTAGTCTACCAAACTGTGAGCGATTCAACCAGAATCTGTTTATTTTCCTTCTTTTATCATTTTATTTCATTATTTTATTCTTTCACTCACAAGACAGCATTATAAAACCCAACTTCTTTCATTCTTCTTAACTAGCTAATCACTTCACGTCCCCTTTAAGGGCCCCGACCCACATTTTGGGGACCGCCGGTTTATATGAGTATGTAGTTTGTAATTCTCAGCACTTTATATGCAAAATATCAACACAGGAATCCCCCCCCAAAAAACACAGAAAAATAAAAATACTGGACCCAAACATAGAACAGTCAGCAGTGCAAAAGAAGCTAACTTTTATTTCTGTGATAGTAAGTACCATGTTTAGTATCACTGGTCGGATTACTTGCTGTAAATAGTCATGTAGGAAACAACAGTGCCAACAATATTCAACATGTTCTCATGTCTTGTCAACCTTTCCTCCAGCTGTGGCAAACACAACTACTGGGAACATTCATTTAACCCACAGCTGTACACAGGTTAAAACCCAGAAATGGACAAAAAAAAAAGCAATTCTTTTGAATGAACCCGGGTTTTTAGTTGCTATACCTGAAGTGAAAATGGCAGATAAGACACTTCTCTGGGAAGAGCTTGGGAGTGTAATTGAAATAAAAGCAGCAGTGAATACAAAGCATCCCTTAACAGTCAGCTCAGTCAATTAAATTAAGAATTGTCAGAGTGTACTGATGAATTGTGGATTTGTAATGTGTTTAAAATGAGAAATTCAGCTACTACAGAAAACAAGAGTCCCTGAATTGACTGAGCTGAAGGTGAAATGGAGCCTACAGTGAAAAACACATAATTTTGAGCAGTTAACTGAGGTACAAAGTGTTAAAAGCATCCTTTCTCTTCAGTTACAGGACCATGTTGTGAGCTGGGAACTGTAGAATCACATCTGCTGTTTTGACAACTTCATCTTTTCACATTAAAACACACAATTCCTCAAGCAATTTATTTTTTCGAAACGTTTTCTGGTGATGAGTTCACAGCTAATACAAAGCTAGCAAGCTAGCAGCCGGTTAGCATTAGCTTCTTAGCACAAAGTGGAACAATTAGAAAACAGCTAGCCTGACTCTTTATAAATGGAAACCCACCTACCTGCACATCCGAAGCTCACATGCAAACACTTCATATCTTGTTTGTTTCAACTGTACAACAACCGAAGTGCAAAAACCACAATTTCTCATTTAAACAACCGTTATGTGTCAGTATGTCATAGAAGTTGCCAGGCAACCAGTAGAGATGCCCGGAAAGTTACTGATCCCACCCAAGAAATAGACGAACCCCCCAAAAGTTGAATTTACACTTTTACACTTTGTTTACGTACGCATTAAACAAAAATACATACAACCGTTAATTACTGACCTTTAAGAGGTGCTGTTTGTGGATTTCGTCACAGCTGAAACGCGCTAAAAAAGAAAATGCGAATTTCCTACATTTACACTCTTTATGCTGAGCTAACCGGATGCTAGCTTTGCATGTACGGCCATTAGCTAGCTCAAGATCATTTCCTGGATGTTAATTTGTACGTGGTTGCTTTTAACTATAAAAAGGTTAGAGAAAGGCCAGAAATTTGTGCGGCAAAAGATTAACTAATTAGTTATGAACTATAAAGTTAATTGTTAAATATTTTCATGATCGCTTAATAAGTTTGAATAATAGTTTTAAATGAAAAAAGTCAAAATTCTATGATTGCAGCTACTTAAAAGCGGATATTTTCTAGTTTCTTTACTTCTCCATGACTGTAAACTGAATATCTTTGGGTTGTGAACGAAACAAGATAATCGAATACATCATTTTAGACTTCATGAAACAGTGATCAACATTTTTCACCCTTTTATGATATTTTATAGACCAAACAACTCATCGATTAATCAGGATAAAAAGTCAACAATGGAAATGAATATTAGCTGCAGCGCTACTACACATCTGCAGCATTTTAAAATCCATATACAGGTTGTTAAACACATCACGATGAAGGTCACAAATTCTTACGACTTCTTGTGTACAGTAAGTTTGCAGTTTGACTTCTATTTTAAAAGCTGCAAATGCTCACTTTATAGATCTAAAATCATCACCTAACTGTATCTGGAGCTAAAACATGTAGTATCTGAATATTGTGTTGGGTAAACAGCCTTTCTGTCACCTGTTTTAAAGTCTGAAAAACACTGACATCAACAACCACTTGTTCAAAATAACATCAATGCCACGAAATATGGTCTAACATTAGAGATGAACAATTAATTGGCGTAAAATCACAATTTGAAACACTGAGTATGCAGTGTATCTGAACCAGGGTTTAAAATGTTGTATTAAAATTCATTCGACAAATTCATGCTGTCCTCTCTGTGTGACAGTCGCATTTTTGATTGTTTCACTTGTGGTAATGCTTCATCACATATTTAAAATCTACTAAATGGTGCATATCGAATTGAAGCTTGACTTTAAACAAATAAATTTTGAGTCAAATCGCAGTAATGGTCAGAAAAACTGTAATTACAACAGCTGAGCCGTATCAAACACCATAAAGACATCACCAGAAAGCGTGTTCTCCAACAATTCCTCAAAAAATTATTTTCTTTTTTCAATTTTTTAATAGTAGATGTTCACTTTTTCGCTCTCAGCTCACAGTTCACTACAGAAAACTCCAAGCAAAAAACATATTTTGGCATCTGATAGCTCAAACACAGAGCCTCGCATAAACAAGAAAGGAGAATCTTCATAAAGGCGGGTATGCATAGTAGTATAGGCTTACGTCTATCTTTTTTTTTTGTTTACCTAACAGCGAGTCATTATCTATTCTGCGGTCAGTCAGTACGTTACTGCAGCCAGTTTACAATCAGGCGTGTGCTTACAGCAGCTATACTACACTGGTTGAAAACACAAAAGCGTTGCTGATACTAGAACAGTCAAAGCGCTCGGTAGAGAGGAAAAAAAAAAGCCTGGGTGGTCAGCTTCATGACAACACTGTAAAACTTCAAGTGATGGGAACATGGAGTGAACAAAATAAGATTCAGGGACAAAAAAAACTTCACGTCTCTTGGCAACAGGTAAATAAAGGAGGCAGCTGAAGAAGAGGGCTGGCAGTATTTTACATTTTCCTTGGAGTCAGTAAATCCCAATAACAACAATGATTAATCCAGCGAGTATTACCTGTTCCTCCAAAGCCTGAAATAGCTTATTTCTCCAATGTCATCCACAAAACTATTCAAAACACATTAGTGAGCCACACAAGGGCACAGCAGTTGTAACTTTGTGTAGCTGAAAATACTCTTTAGTGGGCTGAAATTGTATTAATGTTTATTATTTTGGTGCTGGAAGTAGCACCAAACAAATATACTATAAAAGCCAGATGTTTTAGTGGTGAAACTATATAATAATGCCAGCCTTGTCTTGTAAGAAAGAACTGCGTGATTGCAACTAGAATTTTGTTTGTACAGAAACTGGGTACTGACAGCAGCTGGACACAAAAACAGTGAAATGAGAACTGATTGCGATGTAAAACGGTCGCCACAGAAACACAGAATCAACTGAAAACACCATGGAACGAGTAGTGCCGACATCATTACATCAATAAAACTTGCTAAAAACGGTTAAGGAAGGTGGACACAAACAAAAAAAAGAACGGTAAAGGCGTCGAAGATGATGCTGATGATGACGATGAGGTCCTTGAAGTCGGGACTTCAGATTGTATGAGCACAGAAGCAGCACCTGTGGAAAAAAAGGCATGAGCAGAGCAGCAAAGAGCGACAGGATGCGCAGCGGAGGACGCTTCAGGATTTACGGGTTTGTCGTCTGTCTGTTTGCATCCTTTAGTGTTCGTTTTGTCCTGAAACGGCAACATCTGGATGTGCCGAGTCTCAAAAAAAACCAACCTACTGCTATAGAGACCAAAATGAATCTTTAGTATGAAAAAGAGCCACAGAGTTCCACTGCAGCTCCAGAGCTTCCGCGTTTGGACTCCGAACCTGCTCCCCGGTCTGGGTGGGAGTCTAGTTTGCAAAGCCCGACTGCCTTTTTTTTGTCGTCTTAAAGATTTTTTTTTTCTTGATGTTCAGAGTCTGGTGCAGCTTAGTCAAACGGCTGCACGTGGAGTGTACTTCCTCAGCCTGTTCCACAGCTGCAGACCTGAGTGTAGAAGCACTTTTTCAGAGCTGCTTTCCATAATCACAATATACAACTAGGTGTTTAGAACATCTCCAAGAGTGTTGAATCCCTCTCATTTGGTTCACTGAGCACTTTAAAACAAATGCCAGATATTTTATTTGGGGACATTTTTGAGAATTTTTTTAAAAAGCAACTTCCTTTGATGGTTGGACACACAAAATAACACAATTATATTGTTATATTAGCAAATTTTAGGTGACAAGTGTTTAAAATCAGAGCTGGATGAATAATATGCAAGTACAATGTAATATCTTGACAGATTTTTGAGTAACTATCAATAAATACCAACAGCTAAATGCCTCTGTGATATATTTCTGTGCAGCAGCCCTGATGAGCACTTCTTCACCCAGGTCTGCAGAGCTTCGTTCTTCAGCGCCGGACGCTAAAACTTGGGCTGGTAAAGAGCCACGCGTCCGCTGAGGCAGCCCGAGGCCAGCTGGCAGTGCGTTGGGGAGAACTTGGTGGTGAGAACCACGTCGCTGTGCGAGTAGATGGAGCGGACCTCCCTGAGGCAGCTGGTCTGGACGGGCATGCAGTCGGCCAGCTCGCCGCAGCGCTCGTCGAAGGCCAGCAGCCGGACGCCGTAGCCGTACGGCGAGCAGATGAGCCGGCCGTCCGGGCTGAAGCACAGCTCCTTGATGTAGCCTCGGCCCACGTTGGCCTCCTCGATGTAGTGGGTGAGGCGGAGCGAGCAGCGGGGCGACACCAGCGGCCGGGTGGGGGCTCCCTCCTGGAACTCGTAGACACAAGTCCACTGGAGACAGGAAGAAAGATGGAGGTGATGCAGTCAGTTTAACATCAGGCTCTTAAAGCATCCATCAACACACCTGACGCCGATCCAGGAACCACAGTGACAACAACCAACCATTAGTGTTTTTTTACAAGTCACATAATCACCCGACAGGACTGCACTGAAAGCAAACAGTAAACTGTATTTAAAATGGTTAAATGTGACCAAACATTAGGTATGTTTTGTGCTTAATGACGTTATTTGAGGATCAATTAGGACATCATATTCATGCTGTGTCTTACAGCAAGAATGCTCCTGTCCCCTGTTGTGGAAATTTGCTGTATGATCAAAGTCAGAAAGCGTATACAGAGATGAGTTTGTCGAGATTCTCAAAGGAGACGTACAACTGCAGCAGCTTTTATAGTGAATCCAACAGTCAGAAATTCCTTTTCACTGGTTAGTATACATAGATATAAATGTAACTTCACTCTTAGTTCCATATTATACAAGAACAGGAGACCGTCTTCCCAAATCCTTTTTTGGGAGTGTAAAAATATCTCCTGTTGTTGGCCTCAGACCTTTTGATCCTTAAGCACTTCTTCAACACCTACGCTACCAGAAGGTTTTTCTACAGGATGTCCCTAAAGTCTGGACACACAGGAAACCACAGATTAAATATTGCTTTGTTTGTTTGTTTGTTTGTTTGTTTGGCTATGTTTGTCGACACACATAATGCCTCTAAACATGGGCATATTTGATATCAGAGGATCCCAAATCAGCAGCCAAAACACACCGTTTAAAATCAGGTGTTGCATTTTGATAGTGGAAGTTACAGGATTACAAATAGTATATACATTATTCATACTAAATAATATATTTTTTTGGTTTTAGGTGGTGAAAAATCTTCCGATTCATCACCTCCAGGTTTTCTGAGAATTTTTTTCTTTCAGGAAAAACCTCGTTCATGCATTAAGCCAGAGTGGTTCAGAAGCTGCAGCAGTTTAAATTTGGATTTGTTATTTTAGACGTTTTTGCTCCAAAATAGGGGAAGAGCGGACGAGGTTAATAAGCAAACTTCAAGGTCATGTCGTGAGAATATTTGCATTTATTTTCTCACCTCCTGGTCGTCCATGTTGCTGGAGCAGCGGATCAGCGTCGCCCAGCCTTTCGGGTGCAGCTGCAGGGAGGTGATGCAGTTCCCTCGGTCCCTCTCTCCTGGGATCTCTGGAGTCAGAACCTCCAGGCTGTTCCTGGGTGAAAGGCCTGGGAGGAAACACGCTTGTTTCACAGTCTGGAACCTCTTGCGACAGGAATCATTCGGTTCTACACCATGTTTGAGTCTCACCTTCTCTGTGAGGATGGATCTTGCTGGAGTCGTTTCCCTGGCGAGGAGTGCTGGCCGACCTGGACGCTGACGTGCCTCCATCTGCAGAATCCCAAACAGCGCTAAAAGTTGTTTACTTTTTTACACAATAATCAATCTAATTTAGTGAACAACCAAAGTGAACAATATTGAGACATCAATAACAGTAAGATAAATTATCAACAATATAAAAAACAGGTAAATCTTTGTATTTATGAAACTAATCTTAAAAAAATTTATATTTTCAGCCAGAGCTGCAACAATTAATTAGTTAATCAGCCGCTTGAATATTTTTTAAGGACAAAAAGTCCATTAATCAGCTACAACAGTCAAAATTTAATCTGTGACATATGAGAAATGTGGGGTTTTTTTGGGGGGGGGTTTCAAATATTTATTTCTAAGTTTTTGTATACAGACGGATTTAAATGGACTTCTACATCCTACATTTTCAAACAAAAAGCAATAATGACGACTGTAAATTACCACAGACGTGTATGAGAACCGTTAAAATAAATAATACCAATAACATGACAAGAAAAAATAAGTTAAAGAGTAATTTTGTGATTTCAGCCTCTTAAATTTGAATATTTTATGATCTTTCCAGAAAATAATCATTAGATTAATCTACTCTAAAAATAATCATGAGCTGCAGCACTTGTTTTCACCAAAGTTTTTTCAAAATTAATATTACAACTGATTTTAAAGTCCTAATCAAGTAATATATTACATATATTTATTACATCATACCAATCAAGATGCCATTTAATATGTGTTAATATGCGCAGAAACGGTACAAAATGGAAAAAATAAACCAGAATGTCACAGCAAAACCTGATTTTTTTTCATGGAATAAGGGGCAGTTGATACATGAGAAAAACTTTTTTTGTTGTTTTATACATTAAAAGATTTTTGTATAAGGCCAGAATTTAAATGGATTTCTACATTATACAATTTTAAGAAAAAGTGCTAATGGAGCATGGCTCCAGTCTGTGCGAGTGAATGACGATCAAAAAGCCTGTTTTGTTGTCGCTTTAACCAGCACAGGCAGCTACTGCTTTATCGATAGTGTTACAAAGCGTAACTTTTATTACTCTGCCAAGGAGGCGGTGCCTTGGTGGAGTTATGTGACAATCAGCGTTTGTCCGTCTGATTCTGCACATTACTCAAAAACTGACCAACAGATTTGGATGAAATTTTCAGGGAAGGTCAGAAATGTCACAAAGACCAGTTGATTAGATTTTGGCAGTGATGCGGCTTATAGTCTGGATCCACGGATTTGTTAAAGATTTCTGTATCATTGTGAGATAGCGGCATGGTGTCACTGTAACCATGACAACAAGTGAACACTGCATCAGCTGCCTGCTGATGATCACATGACTGTGATCTCACTACAAATCAACCGCTGAGGATTTGTCGAGATGTATCCATCAGAAATGATACAAGGAACAATTGATTAAATTGTGGAGGTGTTTCTGAGTCCCACTGATTCCCACTGCCTGCTACATATTTAGGTCACATGACTCGGTATCCACACATAACATACACATGCATAACAAATGCCTGTGCTCAGTGCAAGGTCATTTTTTTTGTGGGTACATCTATATTAAATGACCACATTCTATAGTGCCGGGATTTCTGCCACGATTCTTTTTTTTTTTCAAGATTACATCCTAGTACTGAGCTCTCTAAATGCTTTTCTCGTTTCATCCGTGACTGTCAATCTTTTCCCGTCTGTTACGTAAAATAAGCTATTGAGCTGTTGTACGTCCTTCAACCACAACTGAGGAAAGAGGAGGCAGAGAGAGAGAAGTCTGACTGAGACACACCTGATGATCAGAGTTGAGGTGCAGGCAAGATGTTACTGAACTAGTGAGCTAGCCAATTACAAGAGCTAGCTCAGCAGCAGGGCTACAAAATTAAATAATCATTAATCACAATCATGATTTAAGCTTCTAACCACGAGTCGAAAACGATCGACTGCAGTGTTTACATTTAAAAATGCGCCCTGCTCATAAAAGGCATAATGCGCTAACGTGTGCAGTTTTCTCCGTCTATAAAAAACAGCTCATGTGGATGAAATCACTCGGTTTAGTCTTGAACAAATCTGAGATTAGAACATGTTATCTCACTCTTTTCAAACAATTTCTCCCTCACACAGCTGTCAGAGCATTCCGCAGCCACCGAGCTGCATCTACCATAGCCTGCACTGTGAGGCGTTCAGGGAGCATCGGTAAATGTAGGGTATATCGATAAGCAAATGTTCAGCTAGTGAGGTGTTTTGCCTGTGACCAACTGACTGTGCGATGAGTGAAAAAGTTAGTGTGGAGCACAGAAGCATGTAAAAACAATTAAAATGAATCTTAATACAAACAAAATCATAGAAAAAAACAACAAACCTGAGCTGAGGGGGGTCCGTCGAGCTCGCAGCATTCGGTAGCTGCCTACCTCCAGGGACTGGGTGAGGTCCAGGTCGTGGAGGATCAGCAGGTAGCCTGAGGAAGTAGAAATCAGCATCTTGGAACAGTCGGGCGTCAGACGCATCCTCATCAGGTAGCGAGTGTGGAAGAACTTTTTGTGCGGGCAGCCGTCCTCTGTAAACCTGCAGGGGAAGAACGATAAGGACAGTTTGATTGTGTTTTATTCTGTAATTTACGGTTAAAAGTTTCTGCTCAAAGTGGGAGGAACTGATCAGAAACAACCAGCTTAGATAAAGAAAAATAAATGCACGGTGTAATGGCTTGTGGAGATACGTAATGTAAGGAAAAAAAGCTTGAATTAAAGCCAAAAAACCCATTTATCCACCTTGAAAAGTGTTTCTTTGATGCAGGGCAGAAGGAGAAGAGATTGTTAAACAGTCGGTGATATACTGGTTGGACTTTTATGTGCAGCTGCTGCTACAGTTAATGTAACCACGGCAATGGGCCATTCTTCCAGGAACTTTTCCACATTTTCTGGTATTAGTGTTAAAAAATACATTGACTGACAGAAAATTAATGGTGAGCACTTACAAAACACGTCAATCAATCAATAATTTCATTCATTACGAAAAAAAGGTGAACATTTGCTGGTTCCTGCTATTTGAATGTGATCATCTGTAGGTTTTCTGTTTTATAACAATGTATACTGGCTATTTTGGGGGTTTTGGACTGTAAGCTGTTTGCAGACATCACCCTAATAATGGAAAAGGATATTTTTCACCTTTTAGAGCTATACATGTTAACTGATCAAGAAAAAATACAACAATCTCCCCCGCTTTTAACCCAAAAAAAGTCAACACACGTTGATTTTTATCACATTATAACACCAGACTTGACGGAATCATACATAAAATAGATGACAAAAAGACAAAATCAGCACATTTCTGTTAAAATATTTATCATTTTCTTTTATTTATTTTAAAAATACACATTTTTGGACATCTGATCTCCAGTGTGTGGGCATCGGATTAATGTTATGGATGTTCTGTATCATTTACTAGAGAAAATCCAGCCTGGAAACCATTTTTAACTTTTGTGGAAGCTACTAGATTCCTTACTTATTCCATGCAAGCTAATTAATTTGTCTTCATTTTGAATTTTTGGTTGTTTTTCCTCTTTTTGATCCCCGTTGACTGTTTCTCTGTTTGTTCTTGTGTTGACCGACTGTGTGTTTAGTGGTGCTCCGTATGTTTATATCAGATTTTTTTTAAAAATAAAATGACAATATGATAATAAAACAGAAGGCCGACCTGTTAGTGTCCCACGTGATGACGTTGCCGTCGAAGCCGGACGTGACGAGCAGCCGGGTGTTGGTGTCGTACTCGATGTTCTTCACCCAGCTGGCGTGGCCGTGCAGCGAGCAAACCTTTGAGTTCAGCTTTCGGAGATCCCATAATGCAATTGTGGTGTCGTCGGAGCAGGTGGCAAACAGGCGATTGTCCAAAAACCTACAAGAAGTAGAAGAAATTTGGTCTTTAGATTCTCATCAGGCCTCTTTCACTGGATACTACACTTCATTATTTGACATACTCTAGTAAAAACACATGATTTACAGCAGGGGTGTCAAACTCATCTTAGTTCAGGGGCCACATTCTGCCCAATCTGATCTCAAGCGACCAGTAAAACCAGAGCATAACCTATAAATAACCACAACTCCAAATGTTTCCTTTGTTTCAGTGCAAAAAAGTACAGTCTGAAAATATTCAGTTAACTCTCTTTTTATTGTTTATTTATGAACAAACTGAAATTTGTTAAGAAAAAAAATTCAATTTCAACAACATTATGCCTCAGTTTATCATTTACACATTACAACTTACTGATCACAGGGTGTCTACAAAGGTACAAAACTTTTAGTCACAGGCATCTGGAACTGAATGATAGCATTTTACCTTAAATAACAACAAACACAAGACAAAATATTACTAAATGATGCAAAACAAAACAAGAAAGAGACAAAAAATTAGACAAAAAAAGTTACAAAGCAACAAAAAGATAGACAAACAACACAATGAGACGAAATAGCACAAAACGATACACAAAACAATGAATAAAGCAAAACACAATATGACAAAATAAGACACAAGTGAGACAAAAAGAAAACACAAAACAACCAAAACGCGAAACAAAATGACAAAACATGAGACTAAAGACAAAAGTCAGACAAAAAAAACAACACAAAATATTACAAAAATGAGACACAAAATGACAAAAGAACAATGAGCAATTTAGTATTTTATTTTATGATCAAAACGACTTGTTATGATCTAGAAATAATTTTAAATTTATAGTTTTACAAATTCACAATTTGCAGTTAATGTCTTCTCTGTCATTTTTACACTTGGAGGGCCGGATTGGACCCTCTGGAGGGCCGGTTTTGGCCCACAGGCCGCATGTTTGACATCCCTGATCTACAGCGTCATATTGCATATAAAATCATGCATGCTTAGTTTGTAAACCCGCTCTCTACTATTTAGGAATAAACAAATGCACCGTATGTTGTTGACGCAGTCCTCGTGGGCCTCCGTCAGGGTCTTGATGTGTCTGGATGAGATGGGATCAAACAGGAGGACCTCGGTTTGCTCACAGGCCACAGTCAGCACAGACCTGAGACACAAGAATCAGGAAAGAGCTGATGATTCTGGACGTTATTTCACAGTTTAAGACCCAATAAATGCAGGAGTGAATGAAAAGACTTCCCTGAAAACTGGGATTTTTCATCAACAGTCATAAAAGTTCCTGTAATTCACCTTAAAATACTGGCAGCTACAGTCAACAGGATTTCACAGACTTTTTTTTTCAGTTTTATCATCATTACATATTCACACATTACAGTTACTCACTGACTGTAAAACTGCTGCATTCTACTGCAGAATATATAATGTACAGTAGAATAACAATATTTTTCTGTATTTTTACAGTTCCAGAATTGTAATTTACTTAAACAGTTATTTATTCTAATCAATTACAGAACTCTTCAGCTAAATATGAGGTTTACTGATTAATACTGTAACTAAACATTTTAATAATGCAGCCATAAATAGACTTACAGTTGTTTCACTATTTGTTTCAGATCTAATTTACCCAAACCACAATTCCAAATCAGTATTCCATATCCATTTATTCACGTTTTGGAAATGTTATTAAGCTATTTCTTCCAATTTTGGTTTCAATTTCTATGTTGTTGTTTTTAAAAATAAAATTTAACCCTGTAAAACCCACTGTTACAAAAATACATCAGTTTTATTTTTTTAAATTCTTTTTAAAATTTTTCATGATTTATTTATATCATTTTATTCTTTGTTATTATTTACATTATAGTTTTACTATTTTTATTTTATTATATTCTTTTTATTGTGTATAAATATTAAATAACATATATATATATATATGTATATATATATATATATATATATATATATATATATATATATATATATATATATATATATATATATATATATATATATATATACATACAGTAGCCAGTAGTGGTAGTTATTCTTATTTTTGGTTCCAAAAAAAGCATCAAATATAATAATATTTAACCGTGTTTTTGGAAAAACGGCACACTAGTGTTAAAACTTGGCTGTATTTTTACACTATTTTACTACAGTGTAAAATGCAATTAGGCAAATTCACTGAAATTAAATTACATTTAAGCTCCAATAAAATCAACAGCGATGCAAAAACACTGTGAGGAGTGTCCCTGCATGAACAGTTGTAGTAATTAGCATAAAAATACTAAAATTGGGATTAATTTTCTTATTTAGAGCCCCAGACAGAAGGTTTAGGATAATTTATTTGTTGTACAAACAATGCATTTTCCCACAGTAACACCTGAGTGTGCAGGAAACAGACGTGTGTGTTAAGTCCTGCTGTAACTTGAGCCTCCAAACAAATGTGACCCAGACTGCACAGCTTGACCTGGTTTGGCTGCAGGATGGATTTACTTAAAGCTGCTGTCTGGTCAGCCGAGCTTGAACTCATTAGTTGTGTTTACTGCAGAAAAAATGCAAGAAAACTGCAGAAACTTGCAACTTTGGCTGCTAAATTGTCAGTTTATAGTAATATTTTTGCAGCTTTATATATCAGATTTGCAGTTTGCACGTGCATATGAAGCAGTGCATGCATGTGAGGTGTTTTTTTTTTTTTTTTTTTTTTTTTTTGCAGGATACCACATGAGGAAATGTGGGGATTTCACTTCCAGGGCCTAAAAGCAGCCCCCTGAATGCGGTCTTACCCGTCCGGGGAGTACTCCAGGTTAAACACGGCTCCGTGGGTCTGGGTGCTCAGGTTCACCGACTCCACGGCCGGATTCATGGAGCAGTACAGGCTGGTCATTGTCCTGAAGTTGTCCCGGGCTGGGTCCACAAACACCCCCCGTCTTATAGTCCTGCTCTGCAGCCAGGAGAACAGGCTGCTCCCCCGGCCCATGTCGGTGCCGGAGCCCCCGCCGTCGCCGCCGCCGCTCCCCTTCTGCGGCGCGGTGGCGGCGGCCGGTGGGCAGCGGGGCTCTCGCTCCTCCGGCGCGGGGGAGCCCTCGCGGCGCTCCGGCCGATTCTCGTCGCTCCCCGGCGGCGGTGGAGAAACCCTCCGGGCGATGTCATCGTCCTCGTCCGAGTCGTCGATGTCGGGGTCCTCGTCTTTGTCGCTGCCGCCATCGGGCCTGTCCTGCGACTCGTCGGCGTCCTCGCTGTCGCTCTGGCGCTCCGAGCTCATTGTAGCTTCTCCAGCGACCCGCGCGGCCGTTAGCGGCTCTCGGCTCGACGGCGAAAAGTAGCTCGGGCTCCGGTCACCTACCGAGCATGAATCCGCGTACCGGTCCGGACCGTTACGGCTCCATGTTGGTGGGTTTCAGCTGCACGGGTTCCGTGAAGCAGAACGTATGTTGTTGCCAGATCTGGCAGCGCCTTATCACCGCCGGTAAAGCGACACACCGTTAGCCCGGATACGGAAACAAGTTACATTTCAAAATAAAAGCACGATACTGTTTTATTAATCAGAATCGGCTTTAACCCTCGCGTGTCGTCCTGCGGGTCAAAATTGACCAGTTTTAAATTTTGAAAATGTGGAGAAAAAAAACCCTATGTTTTCACAGAGACTTCTGATCTCCACATTTTCAACATTTTTGGGAAATCTTTGAACTTTTTTTTAAAGAACGTTCACAAAAAATCAACCAAAATCCAGCGAATTTCGCTAAAGAAAATGTTAGAAGTTTTACTTTTTAGGAATTTTTTTGGAAGGTTTTTACTCATTTTTTGAAAATATTTACAAGAATTTTCTTGCCAATTTTTTTTTTTTTGGGGGGGTGGGGGGGTGTTAAACAAAACTTTTAAGGGAAACTTTTAAGGATTTCTTGGAATTTTCTTCCTGAAGGTTTTGCAAATTTTTGGGGATTTGGATTTTTTTCAGACAAGGAAACAATATTTTTTGGTGCCCATAAATGAAGACAACAGGATGGTTAAAGGCATTGTAAACACACAAGCAATTTGGATTTGTCTGTTCGTCACCCTAGGAATAAGGAAAGAGAAAAAAAATGACACAAAGAAGAAGAGAAAAACGACAAAGAAAAAAGAAAGAAAAACATAATAGAAGTAATAAAAATACATAAAGATTAAAAGGTATATATAAGTATTTACACATTTGAAAAGAATATATAAACACAGTAGTGTAAAATGATAATTGCTACAGTAATAATACAGTGCAAAAAGCAGAGAATACTATTTTTAGTGCAATAATGATAGATAGATAGATAGATAGATAGATAGATAGATAGATAGATAGATAGATAGATAGATAGATAGATAGATAGATAGATAGATAGATAGATAGATAGATAGATAGATAGATAGATAGATAGATAGATAGATAGATCGATCGATCGATCGATCGATCGATCGATCGATCGATCGATCGATCGATAGATAGATAGATAGATAGATAGATAGATAGATAGATACTTTATTAATTTCCCAAGGGAAATTCACATGTTCAGCAGCTTACATGCAACAACAAAAATAACAACAGGCAGGTTAGCAACATTAACATTAAAGGTTTGTGTGTGTATGTGTAACATATATACTGGTAAATACTGCCACACTTTCATCAGAATTTTAAAAAAACACATTTAAATCATGCAGTCACTATGCTACTTTCAAAGTCTCATTTTCATTTATTTTTTTCTCTTGCGAGTGTCATTGCACAACCGCAAATTTATTTTAATCAACATATAAGTTAAAAGCGCTCAACCGGATATTTCATGTTTCTTTAAACGTAGCTTGACGCTTTTCCTCTTCACCAAAACAAATGCGAAATAAAAAAAAAAAAAATAGGTGATGAAGTTCCTCTTCCTCTTACTCCTGCTGTGTCCGTAGCAGTTTGCTGCTGCTCTCTACTGAATAAACACTGTATTACATCATTTTCAGGTAAGTAGGAACGGTCTCAGGGACAGGTAAATGGTTTTCATGCTCTGTGCACCAGAATCCAACCATTCCAGTTGAGTTTACCTTAAGTAAACCACTTTAACCCACATAATGCACTTGTCCAATTGCCAAAAAGTAATTGCAGGCCCTACATTGTGACTGCAATGTTTAGAAAGCTTTAAAATGACTTAATTTCAATCATGGTTGGTATATTTTAGAGATTATAGCCCTTTGAACATTGCAAATGAGATATTTTCTTTATTTCATATATAAAAACCCATCCGTAAATCATGTCTACACAAATAAATTGGACATACCAAACACATAAGGCCTAAACACTGCAAACACTACGATAGTATTGCCTATAAATGTCATGCCGATTACATTTTTTGTGCATTTGTTTGCACAAAAACTGCAAATATTTTCTGGGTGGAATTCTCCTCTTACAAGAAACATTAAAGTTTCACAGACACATTTTTTTCTGCCAATACAGAAAATAAGTTCTTTGCATTTGCAGATCAATCAACTAGTGTAGATTAAAATAAACTGGGTGATACATTTTTAACAAGATATAAGCAATCTGTTTTTTGATTATCAACAATAAATTAAATTTTATTTGAATAGCATTTTTCATAAAATAAAATGCAATATAAAATGCTTTACAGCCAGATCTCCTTCCAAATCCACAAAATTAATGTAAACATTATTTACAGTTTTGTCCTGTTTTTATGATTAACACGTAAATTGATAAGTTTTTTTTCTGTCATTCTACTTGCTGCTATTTGTAATTAACAAAAAGGGAAAAATCTGTAAAGTACCGGTAAATTCATTTAAAAAAAAATACAATTAAAACTGTTTTTAAAAATAAAATTTTCACAGTGTAGTGGTGCTATTTTTTTTTACCTTACTTGCACTAACGATATCATTTACACATAAAATATTGTATTATTAATTAAGAGTGTATTCGAAAAGTTATCAAAAGATGAAATCAAATGTATGGTTTTTCATTAATGCTGCATGGTACCACGGTGACCTAAATCCTACATTTCATATGATGTAACTTGTAGGTCAAACACCCAATAACAACACAGCTCTGTCTGCTGTTGATTACATGTTTAGACTATACTGTGAATGTAAGATGTCACTTCCTAACCAGACACTTCTGACAGCTCGTGTTTCACTTCCTCTGACAGAAAGCGTCTGGCTTCAATCCCGTCCAAACGCGCCAAGAATCATCAATTTAAGTCGCCGTATTTCCTTGGCGCCCACACAAAATGCTGACAGACTCCTGTGACTGTACTTTTACCAGCCAGTTTATTAGACGCACCTGTGAAATCTGACACAATCCAATCCAGTAGCTCTGCCATAAATTACAAAGCTTCTACATTTTGCTGGAGTTGTTTAAAAGGTAATAATTCAAATTTATGTTTATTTTATCACCTTTAATAATGACATCAGTAAAATCTACAAATATGGCAGCTTAGATTGCATTAGATTTCACAGGTGTACCTCATAAAGATGCTGATGACTGCATGAGAACTTACTCTGAAAAGTGATTCAATTACCACAATTTATTGAAATGCATAAATATGACAATAAAAATTCTAATTTACTGATTTTGAGAAACCCTTTGGGCTGCAAAGATCATTTTAATGGGTTGTGTTGACATAATAATGCTGTTAATTGCATCAACTTAATACTGTGCGTAATTAAAACTCAAATTTCCGCATTAGTTGATTTAAAACTGAATTCAAGTTGAGGTAACTTAACAAAATTGGCTTCTTCTGTTGAAAATATATCTGTCAGTTGAAAAAATACAATAACAAATCAAGGTAAGTATCAAGTCTTTTGTATATAAATTCTACTAAAGCAATAAATTTGCATTAATTTTCATATTTCAGTGTAATTTGTTGGATGAACATAATTTCATCAGGAGTTGTCTTAACTCAGAAAGATTGATGCAACCTGTTATATTCATTTGTTTCAAAAAGAAAGAAGAAAAATTCTGTCAAGTTTATAGACAATAGCCAGTAAAAAAAGTCACAGAAAAAAAGCTTAATTTACATGTTGACTGAAAAAAAACATGAAATTAGACTTTTTTTTACTGTTAAAATGTTAAATGTTATTTTACAGATATTTGCTCTTATTCAAAAGAAAACCTATGTATATCAAGGGTTAAAATGATAAAAATTCATTCAATTCCCTTTTAAAAAATATATACAGGTTTCCCGTTTTTGAAATTGCAGAAAATGTATTGACACGTCAAACTGTAAAAAAAAAAAAAAAGAAAAAAAAATCTGCATTTGTTCACATAATGTTGACTTTGACACCTGTTTTACTATGTGTGGCCATAAAATTACATTGTTTTTAAGTATTTAAATCAGATAAAAACACAATTTTTACTGATATCTACCTTTATTTTATAGTGTTTCCTAAAGTGTTTCTTAAATTTCATTATTCCACCAGGTTTTTCTATTTTTAAATTATTATTTCAAGCACTTTTGCTGCCAGAATTTCACACTGGATCTTTTTATTCACTTTTTTACAGTTTAGCTCAGAAGCATAAACGTTTCTGCTGCTTCTCTGCTCTCTGTCTGAAGGTGCTGCCGCCTGGATGTGAGACAGAACCACAATTTGTTTTGTGGTGAGTTTTATATTTGCATACCTCCGCACTGTGGCCAACTCTGCTGCTGTGCAGAAAGCCACTGTAACTGGCAGGAGGAGGAAAATATGCGAATCCCGTCGACTTCATTAGGAATGTGTTTTCTTTTAATTGGTTCCAATTAAGGTGATGGGAGACAGAGCTGCAGACGTTTTTCACCTGACTGCAGGAGGTGGCGTGACACAGAGGGCAAATAGGGACCGACTGCACAGGGAAACGTGTACGCTCCCATAATTACACTCTGGCTCTCAGCCTGTATAAATCATACATGAACAAGAGCAAACAGCTGAACGCTTTAGAAATGACAAGTAGGCCCCAACAGCAGGCTGTGATCTATTCATCTGAGCTGGTTTTAATATGCCGTGACAGATCTGAGCTCATCCAAACAGATGCAGAGCCGCCCTGAGTTTATCTGAGTTGCTCCCGATCATATCAGAGATGTTGTTCGTTCCAGTACAGCCAGCATCAGATCGTCCTAAGTGCCCAAACTCTGAGCCATCCTTCAAGCCTCATTGGCACATGGAGTTTGGCTGCTGCAACCAACAATTTTTTTGATGGTTTGACGCAGTTTTCAAAGCTGGAATATAATCTATCACTGTTTTTCATGATATTAAATGAAGTTAAATTAATTCAAGAATATAAGGTAGGCCCATGTAACTGATCTGATATGGAATGTGTCAGCTATACTGTAAAAAAAACAGGTTCAAGTTTTTAAAGTTTTCTTTTAATCCTCCTGTTGTCTTCATTTACGGGCACCAAAAAAAGTTGTTCCCTTTTCTGAAAAAAATCCAGAAACTCGTCAAAAAATTCCCCAAATTTATAAAAATTTGCAAAATCTTCAGGAAGAAAATTTCAAAAATTCCTTAAAAGTTTCCCTTAAAAGTTTAGTTTTTTTAAAAAAAAGATCCCGAAATTTGGCAAGAAATAAACATTTAAATTTTTTAAAAAAATTTTAATGTTTTCAAAAAAATGAATACAAATATTCCCAAAAAATCCTAAAAATATCTAAAGTGATTCCATATATATCAGTAAAAGTTTTAATATTTTCATTAAGAACATTCAGAAAAAAATCTACCAAAATCCAGCGAAATTTGCTGGATTTTGATTGATTGTTTTCCCGAATGTTCTTAAAGAAACTATTTTTAGCATTTCTTTTTTTGCACCAAAAAATGGTCAAAAAATTTCCCAAAAATGTTGAAAATGTAGAAGTTTTCACTGTGAACATTATTGTCTGTATTGTCACTGTGTCAATAGTGTCTGACTTTCTGGCAAGAATGTGAACACAGCTCTCTTTTGTACAGGAACTGACTGGCTCCTATCAGTGAGCGCGGTATCCCATACTCCTGCAGTACCCCCTATAGAGTCCCTCGGGGACACAGCTGGCTGGTCCAAGGCTGGTTCTAAAGCTGGTCAAACTCCCATGACTCACTCAGTAGCTCTACAAGGGTGAAGAGCTGGTCGACTGTTCATGACCAGGATGGAATCTGCACTGTTCCTCCAGAGTTCAAGGTTCAACAGTCCTTTGGAGCCTCCCTTCCAGCACCTTAAGGCTCTTTTCCACTAGCACCTCCTCGGCTCGACTCGACTCGATTCAGTTTAAGCCGTTTTCCATTACAGTTGAGTACCACCTCATGGTGGGTGGAGTCGTCATAGCATGGCGGCCCGGAAGTCCCTTAACGTCATTTGTGTGTGACACAAACGCAACACAACAATGGAGGACATCAAGGCGATGGTATACCTGCTGCTCGGTCTGTGGCTTTTTGTCAGATTCAAAGTAAAAGAGTTCCATGAAGAGCAATGCGCACCGTCGCTGTTGCCAGTTTTTTTAAAATGGCGGGTTTGGTTTTCGCGAAGGAGTCACTCTCGTGTGTCGTCACTCCCTGTCCAATCAGTGGCCACGTTACAGGCTCGACTCGGCTTGCTTGGAACCCCGGCCGAGTAGGTACTAAAATAGCGTCTGGTACCAGGTACTATAACCTAATGGAAAACCTCACAAACTGAGTAGAGTCGAGTCGAGTTGAGCCCAGTAGGTGCTAGTGGAAAAGCGCCATAAGAGTAAACTTTCCCGGGGAGGCTGAGAAGTGTGACACCCTACTGGAGCACACCCTCTGGTCCCCTCATTTTTAAAACAGGAAAAACCAACCCACTGCCACTCCACAGATGCCGTACCCAGTGACCATGCAACATCAGAAAGATGACCCAGACCCTTCAGCATCTCAGAGGAAACTCAACGGCTCCATGTTTGCTTCTTCCAGTTTAGCATCACAGGGCCTCAAGGCTCAGCCACCAAGAGGCTGGCACCCTGGTACTCTTGCTTCCATATTTTTAGAGGGTTTTTTTGACTGATTTTGTGTGTTTTTAGACTGTTTCTCATAGAATATTCAGCTTTGCTTGAATACTTACTGAATAATTTTGTCAAATGTTAGTCTAGATATTGGCTCATATAAAATGTGATATATTGTGTAATCTGTGTCTATTTTACCAAACAAATGCCTATGAAGGGCCCTATAAATCCATTTATCATACACTCATACATGCACCATGACTTCAATGTGTCACCTGATTAGTGCTAATGATGCAAATTGTTATTATTTAATTTCCGTATTTGTTTTGGACATACACTCCCCTAGAAGACAATATCAAGAGATAGAAGAATATTTGCTCCATAGGCTGATCATGATACCTTGGCTTGCAAAATGTTTGTGTTAAATTCCAGATTTAAGACTTTAATCATGCCAGTTTTATGCTCAGGCCTTTATTTATGCATCCAATAACAATGCAGCTCTGTATGTCTTTAGACCGGATGTGGTTTTGATTACATGTTATGGAGTCTATATAAGACGCCTTTTTCAGTCGTTTTTCTTTTGGCACCAGCGGAAATTGTTGACAGACACATTTCACTGTACATTCAAATGAGGGTTGACATGCTGGGACAGTAGATCTGCAGCACGGAGACAGCTGCTGCTATGATGTTGCACAAACAGAACGCTGCCTGGAGGCGCTTTTACGCGAATGTGAGACAAAATTACAATTTGTGTTGTGGTGAGCTTCATGTTTGCATGCCTCGACACTGTGACCCGTGTGTGTGTGTGTGTGTGTGTGTGTGTGTGTGTGTGTGTGTTTGAGAGCATGCCCCCTCTCAGATAGCCGTGCGTATTGCTTTGCCAACCCAGATGCGGTGCATAAAACCGCCGTAACTATAGCGAGGCGTAAACTGCGAGTCCCATTAACTTCATTACAAAACTGTTTTAGTTTTAATTGGCACTAATTTGCCTGATGGGAGACAGCCTACATAAAGGAGAAGAAACGCTTCGAGTCATTCGTGGGCAGACGGCAAAAATGACAAGTAAGTGGAATGCCGCGCTCCATCCAAGCGGAGCCTTGGATGGAGCTTTTACGCACGGACTTTTACGCACCATGGAAGCTCCGGACTCGTCCAAAAAGGGCCTTCCCGAGTTTATTCTCATCGCGTCGGTGATGTTGCTCGTCCCGGTCCGGCCGGCATCAGGTCACCCTCAGTGCCTGGACTTCGAGCCACCTTTCAAGCCTCAGTGGCACCTGGAGTTTTGCACGCAGTACGAGGATTTTGGCTGCTGCGACCAGAAAACTGACAACAGCATCGCGGAGAGATACTGGGACATCATTGACCAGCTGGAGGTGGGGGGTCAAGAGCTCTGTGCGGACATGCTGAAGGAAATTATGTGTCAGGTAAATATATTTTTCTCCCTAAATGTCATTCTGTGTGTCTGTGGGGTTACTTGCGGATGGAGTTCCAGAATGGTTCACATTAAACATCCTGGCACTGCGTAAAGGCGCAATGATGAATTCCTTACGCAGTTTTCTGCAGTCTTTTCACATCTACAGAAACTTTGATCTATATGTTTGCGATAAACCCAGTAAAGCTGGTGAACTATATATATCACACTCAACCTATCAACAGTCTTTCAAATTTTGAATTCCCTTGAGAGGCCAACATTAAATGAAAGGTTAGTCTGAAAACTGTGAAGAATTTAAAACTGGATGCACAACTTGAACACTAGAACAACTGCAGAGCTCAAATCAGATATTAAATGTGATTTGTGACTGACAAACTGTTATTTCACAAAAACAAGCATGTTACCTAACTCCAATGAGGCTCTGAGCAGGGATGTTTCATGATAACTGACAGTAGGACGAGCTTGTATTTGTAGTATTAATCACCAGCACTGCAGGCAACAAAGACTAAGGCGTGTGCACCAGTGAATTAGACTTTCTATGAAATGATTCCATATTCTTGAAAGAGCTCATGGCATAGAGGAGGAGGAGGGAGGTCAATTACCGAGAGTCAAAAGGCAAAAATATGTTTATGTAACTGGACACTTCCATTCTTGGCTACCAAACTCATGCATGCTACTGCCATGAAGTGTGATAAGAAGTCATGCTTGTCCATTCAGGACTGCTCTCCATACGCTGCCCACCTCTTCGACGCTGAGGATCCCTACACACCTGTCCGAGAGCTACCTGGCCTCTGCTTTGGCTACTGCTCAGAGTTTCACAGCAAATGTGGCCATGTGGTTAAATTTTTAACAGCCAACCGGCTGCTGCGGGAGACCTCAGAGCGGGACATGACCACATTCTGCAGCATGATGGACCTGTCCGACCAGGACTACTGCTACCCCAACGTCCTGAAGAGCCCCGGCCTCAACAGCAACCTGGGCCAGGTGGTGGAGGACCCCAGAGGGTGTCTCCAGCTGTGCCTGACTGAGGTGGCCAACGGTCTGAGAAACCCGGTGCTGATGTTGCACAGCAGGGACGAAACACACCGCATGTTCATTGCCGAACAGGTGGGCTTCATTTGGGTTTACCTTCCCGATGGCAGCCGGCTGGAGCAGCCTTTCCTGGACATGAGCGGAGAGGTGCTGACCACTCCCTGGCTGGGGGACGAGAGGGGTTTCCTGGGCATGGCCTTCCACCCAAACTACCGGGACAACGGACGCTTCTTCATCTACTACTCCATCCAGTTCAACAGCAAGGTGGAGAAAATCAGAATCAGTGAGATGAAGGTTTCTGCCTCCGACATGAACATGGCTGATCCTTACTCAGAGAGGTACGACCAGGGAGGGTCTCCTTTGGTCTTTTTATAGCTTCAGAGTTTGTCTAATGATGTAGGTCTGCATGATGAAAGACATATAGGACTATCATTACAGAACCAAAGCTCGCATAAGCACGTTCTGGAGGTATAGAAATAACCCCTTGCAAGATAAGGATTTAAGATGCTGTGCCTGACTTTGCATGGGAAACAAATATTCTAACTCTAAAGGTCATCTAAAGCCCCTTATTTTATCTCTTCTGTGTAATATGTAAAAAAAACTATGAATCTAAAATTGACTGCTTTACAAACCAGATATCACTTGAGGTATACAACTCAGTTTTACTGTAATTTGCATGAACCAGCTATTCAATGCCTCCAGTCTGATCTGTCAACAGTTCTTCCTATAAGAGGTATAATTTCACAGCTTAGCGAGTCAGTGACATACACTGATGCAGTTTAAGAGGTGAAGGATGGATCAAAGTTGGCCTCAGGGTGTGCTTAAGAATCGTGGCAGCCAGATCTTTATCTCTGTAAAGCAAGACCCATAAAGCGATTGCACTGAACTGAATCCTTTTTACACTCAGGGTCATTTTGGAGATCGAAGAACCGGCAGCAAACCACAACGGAGGCCAGCTGCTGTTCGGTCTCGATGATTATTTGTACATCTTCACTGGAGACGGTGGAAAAGCAGGAGATCCATTTGGGAAGTACGGAAACTCACAAAACAAGTAAGACGCTTCGGGTTTCCTCACATGTGAGCAGGGGTGGTGAATGAAGCTGAAAGATGTAGCCCTGCAGCACTATCAGTTAAACTTCTTACTTCTTCACTGATAGCGCCGTCAAAATGTGCTAATTTGGGCTGATTTTAAATCAGATATGTTTAAATTAAATACAAATGCAATACAAAGGATTTAGCAATGTTGGGGTCAAACACTTCAGGTTGCAAAATGAGGATTTTCTTTATTTTTAGCAGTTTAACTATTAACATTACCTAGCTACTTTTTGAAGCTACAACCTTTTATGCATAGAATTAAGTTAACTGAGTTCTTCTTATCCATAGCCTACAGCTAACCAATACCAGATATACTGTTAACAATATATTAAATACTCAAATATTATATATAGCCAACTATTGCCCATTGTTACTTTTAGCTGTTCCAATTATTGCTATTAGGAAGCTAATCATTGCCATATTAGCTAGCTAGTTAGCCATTACATTAAGCAAACTACTACAAACATTTACCTTCATTTAATAATTTCAACTGACCATACAAACATTTATTCATTACATTTAGCCATATCAGCCATTCACATTAATTTAACAAATATGTTAACAGTTCATGCAACATAACATTTTCAACCAATTTTTCATCTGCTCAACCAATACTTTTAGCAATTTCAGTCATTTCTCTATCACTTCTATGGGTGTACTATGTAAAATTTCCATAATAACTTGCCTAAAATCTACAAAACCAATGTTAATTATCCTTTCTTTTTTTAACTTTTGTATTTACTTTGTCAAAAATCCTAAAAGCTTCAGTAAAAAAACAATTGGACATAGCTTTCCACCTCTCATCCAAGATGCTTCTTCAGTTCTACCTGACTGACGGAGAGACTCAGATAAATATTTTCATCCCCTAAACCTATAGCTAAAGGCCCATTAAGACTCAAGCTGTGAATGGTTGTGAAACTGCCATGTGAGGTATGACTCAGGATGTTAATGGTGCTGAAACTGCCCAAGGGGATGTCAGAACTACATCATAAGTACCTGGTAAGTGGTGATGCAGACCATCTTGTCTGTTTAGAAATGGATGTTCCAGTAACATAATTTCTGGCTGTAAAATAGATTTTCATCAGCAAAGGTGGTGCAACAACAAGTCCCATGATCCCATGCTTCTTCACAATTTTTTCAAACTATGTCTTAGTGTTTTCATGGAGAGAAAATTATATCTTAGCTAACTGTTTAACCATTTAACTACTGCTTTTAGACTACCTTTCAAAGGTATACTTTATTTATTCACTGTTTACCCATTGCTTTACCATTTTCAACCATTTCCTATTAGTTTCAGCTCATTATTTTGACCTTTATCAATGACCTTTAGTAAACTAGTTCAACAATTTGAGCATTTCAACATTTTATAACTAATTGTAACTACAATGATCGCAGTTTTTCATATACATATGCAGCAGTAGCTGTAACCCTTTGGATTACAACCACCCCTGGTTAGGTTTATTACATTTAAAGCCTCTCTACTGATTTTTTGTTACCTAGGAGTGCTCTGTTGGGAAAAGTACTGCGCATCGATGTGGATGGAAGTGACCCCGGTGGGCTGCAGTACAGGATCCCCCCTGATAATCCATTCATCGAGGACCCAGACGCTCGTCCAGAGGTGTTTGCATATGGCGTCCGGAACATGTGGCGATGCTCGGTGGACCGCGGAGACCCGGTGAGCCGTTACGGCAGGGGTCGGATATTCTGCGGAGATGTTGGTCAAAACCGCTACGAGGAGATTGACATCATTGAGAAGGGAGGAAACTACGGATGGAGGGCCAAAGAGGGCTTTGAGTGCTATGATCTAAAACTGTGCCAGAACTCATCCCTCAGTGAGTATTCTCTGTTCTTGTTAAACTTCCAAGATGAGCTATTTTCTGTCTATTTGATGCTTTCACCACCTGTTTTTCTGGCATAATTAACCGTTTTTCAACTAATTTTGATGCTTCAGATTTGGGTTAAATTCAGGGTGTCTTTTTCTGCCACAACAGATGACATCCTCCCTATATTTGCATACAGCCATCATGTTGGCAAGTCTGTGACGGGGGGATATGTGTACCGAGGATGTGAATCACCCAATCTGAACGGCCTGTACATCTTTGGAGACTTCATGAGTGGGTAAGATGGTCTTGATCTAGGCCAAATTAAAAAAAAAATACTTCTGTCAACTTTTCAGGAGTCAAAGAAAAGCAGACTTGTTTTCTCTGCTTGTTTAGTGAGCTACATATTGTGCATTTTTGAATTCTCGAAAATGTGTGCAATTAGCAAATGGTGTCTTTTGTAGTAGTACCCAAAGAATTCAAGAATTTTTTCTGGGATTAATAAAGTTCAGCTTTGTCTTATGTTATCTTATCTTCATCACATGCTCTTAATATATTACATGGTGAAATTACATGGAAAAACAAATCAAAATATCTATCAGAGAGAAATGGTTATTAGATTTTTTCCTCAAATCAAACCACTAAACCCCACCAAGGATGACTCTAATAATATCTCTAAAATTTGAGATGGGCAACACCTGCATTGATCCACTGATATTTTAATAAATCAAATATATTGTCATTTAACAGCAATTTCTAATTACAGTACAGTCATTTAACTGTTGAAAAATGAGTATTTCTTTGAGAGTGCGATTTGGATATTGCGATTTTGATAATATTTTGATTAATTGATCAGCCCTTGTCTACATGATTTTTTTAGTAGCCTTTATAATACCCTCACTAGAATAAAATCAAGAGATGAACCATTAAATCCTGCCTTAAACATTCTGAACACATGGTTGGTTGGTTGGTTGGTTGGTTGATTGAAACTGATTGACTGGATGGTTGGTTGGTTGGTTGGTTGGTTGGTTGGTTGGTTGGTTGAAACTGATGGACTGGATGGTTGGTTGGTTGGCTGGCTGACTGCTTGGTTGCTTGCTTATAGTAAATTAACTGCTTCCTGTTGATGTTTCAGTCGAATCATGGCACTAGAAGAAGACAGGATGACAGGAGTCTGGCAAGAGAGGAGTGTGTGCATGGGCGATAAGAAGACTTGCTCTTTTCCTGGACTCATCAACCACTACCACAAGTTCATCATCTCCTTCGCTGAAGATGAAGCAGGTAAAGTTGGTTATTTTCTCTTACAGCATTCAACACTACATTGCATTAACCTAGCAGTACTGAGGAGTTCTTTCTGTTTTGTAGGAGAACTGTATTTTCTGGCCACGACATACCCGAGTTCCTCGTCTCCTTCTGGAACAGTGTTTAAATTTATGGACCCCTCGAGGTGAAGTATCAGACAAAGCTTGCATTAAAACCATGTGATATGCTTTTAAGATACCCCATCCACACCTCATGTGTGTGGGTCTGTACCTGCTTGAAGCAATTATTCCAAAAGACTGACATGTTTCTTAAACTGGCTTTCTTCCAAGTCACACAAAAAAATTGCAGCGCACTATAGAAAATCCCTGCCTGGAGCCACACAAATGTGAGGGATCCATGAAGGACAACAAAGGATGCTTCCTTTCCTCCACGCTCTTGTATCTTTGTAATCTCTTAATTAGTTTCAAATTACTGTCATAACAACGCATGTGAATAGGCTAAAAGCTGGCATCCAAACAATGTAAAGTAGTAGTTTTCATCTAAAGGGGGATGGTATACTCTCAGCTCTTTCCTCCAATCAGAGCTTAGACTGGCTGCATCCATGACTGATGGCCAGACATTCATTTAACACAATCCTGACTCATACCTGCTGAATGTAAAACTGTTGTCAGACAGACAAGTGTCTGTAACAACTGTGTTTTTTCAGGAATGTAGAAAAGAGTGCTAATCTCTTGAAATGATGTCCCTGTACTATGGAATTACCAGAGTTTAAAGACCAAACAGGGTTAAGCCGTGGCCACTGTACTGCAGGGAAACAATTTACTTGTGAAAACGGTTGTTTTTCTTCAGCTCAAAACTATTTTTGGACTTTTATTTTGAAGAGCTCAAAATTGGCCTGTCTTGTGGCAAACGCAACCCCGTTTCACAAAATTTTTTTCCTGTACAACTAAACTGTTAATTTGGAAAGAATCGTGTTTTCCCCTCTAAAGCTAAGAAGATGGGACTGTAGGAAATGCTTTTAATTTGAAAAAGTGGCAAAGTCTTCATTAGGAGCTTGGAGGGGAAAATGGATGAATAAATCTGCAACAAAACTTGTGGGATTGGTGTTTTATGCAGACAGTTATTCCTGAAGTTATGCTTCGATTAGGTTTATGCATCCAGAAGTACTTCTTTAGGTCGGAAAATATCGTAATTTGGTTCTTCTTCATTTTCCACGTTTACCAGGGTGTCCCACCCTTTTATTATACGATTGGTAGATGAAAAAGATGCAAAATTTAAGCAGAAACATGAACAGCAGAGATAAGTTAACTTGAAACATATTTGTGATATGTCACAAAACAAATATAATCCAGGAGTAAATACGTTTCCTTGAAAAGTCAACTGAAAATGGAGTTGTAAACAAAAACATTATTTTTAGGAGACAAGACTGTCAGATATCACATTGGACTAAAGTAAAATAAAGTGATTCAATATGAAATTGCTACTCTGTCAATGAAAATATGGACTACAGATTATTTGGTAAGGGTTATAATTTATCAGGGTACACCGCGTTCTATAAAATAAATTATTCTCACATCAAAATTCGTTAAAAAAATTTAAATCATGTGGGAAAAGTTGCTTCAAACCAACTTTTACTGGATAAAACTCAACCAGGACTAAAACTTGCATGAACTTTTTCTGAGGGAGAATCAGTTTTGGCAACAATTATATTACATAAGCCTCTTTGTTTACCTTTATCATTGTCGTAAAACTCACAAAAACTCCTTTATTGCCTTACCATTACCAAATATGAACCTTTAAATAAACTGTTTTCCATCTTTTGCAGGAGAGCTCCTCCAGGGAAATGTAAGCAGAAACCGCTCCCCGTCAAAGTGAAGGGCAAGAGGTTTCCATTTGCTCCCAGGGAACGTAAGCCACCTCAACAACTTTTACCTGTGCATCGAATCATCACTTTAAGTGTCGTTTTTATGATGGACACATACCAGACTTGTGGAAGAAGCCATTTGAAGGGGAAATTACTTTGACTCAGCTTGTCTGACGCTGAAAATGTACGTTAAACTGAAATATGTGCAAACCGTTTTCGGTCCAGTCGGGGTGCACTAATGATAAGTACCACATATGTACACGTATATAATTTCATGCAAGATAAACAGATGTTAAAAGTTCAGTGTGAGCATTATGCATGAAACACGTCAGTACAATCTGCTCTAGCAAGCCAACAAATTGCCTTCGTTTACTGTTTAGTGTCCTGAGCAGATCTTGCTTCTTTTTTTTTTTCCTCTACATTTCATGTCCATATGCTGTCAACTTGTATAATCACACTGGGGTCATACATAAAACTATAAAAAGCAGGCTCCCATTTTACATCAAACATAATGAACATAGAAAGAGCCCAAGCATTTCAAACATTTAGGCCTGTTTTTAGAGCCAAATATCCAATCCAAGTTTGTAAAATACAACATATGTGGCTGCGCAGATGAACAAGTAAAATGGTGAAAATGGGTACTTACTGACATCTGTGCCATTTCAGTGACCGTGCTGGATACAAAAGAGAAACCTACGAGACCACCGCCGAGAAAATTCAAGTTCACCACCAAACCCCCGGTGACAAGCAACCAGGTCAAACCCACCACCACCACCACCACCACCACCACCACCACGACTGAGGCCAAAATGACACCGACGAGCAGCGCCGTAAAGCTGAAATTAGCCGATAAGGAGGCGAGTCGGAAAAACAAGCTGAAACCAGAGAAGAAAAACAGAATGCTGAACAAGCAGGAGGCTAAGAAACAAATGAAGACCAAGAGAGTGAAGCCGAAACCCAACAAACAGCCAAAGAAGACGGCGGCGAAAAAGCCCGTTGTGGTCAAAGATAAAATAAAGCCGAAGAGAAATCAAACCAACACGGAGAATCTGGACGATCAGAGAGCCTCCAACAGCCTGAAGGACAACAAGATCCACACAAAGAGGAAGAGTCCCCCGAAGAAGGCGGCACCGAAGCAACCTGGACTAAAGATTAATAAAAAAGCAAAAGAACACGTTGGCCTCGTGAACAAAGCTATGATAAACTTGAATGTAAAAAGCAACAGAACAACGAGACCCCAACTTCAGGTAAAACGCAAGTGAGCAAGAGACATCAAAGCACTTTAAAGACTGTGTTTTATTATGACTGAGACATTGTTTAGTTTTGTTTGTGAGACTATCAGTGTTATATCTTAAAGGGATAGTTTGATATTTGGAAATTTGCTTCCCAGCCAAGAGGTAGATCAGGTGATTGCCACGTTAATCATGTCTGTACAGTAAATACGACGTTATGAAAAAGGTCTTATGGACAAGGTTCACCCTCAGCAGCCATCTGAGGCAGTTATTTCAGGATAATATGAGCAATTCTCTATCTAAATGAATGGACAAAGAGCCATAGCTGCAGTTTTAGTGGTCACTGGGACAGAAAAAAATGCATGGAGAGTCAAAAAGTGTTTAAAAAGTTTAATAACTTTGCCCCAAAATAAAGTTCAAAAGCAGTTTAGTCTTCTACGAAAAGTTGCAAAACTTAATGCAAAAACACAAATCGCTGGATGTTTCCCAGTTTTGCTGTTACAATGTCAAAATTCTCCTTTAGATTTCCAAAATTCAAGATTCTTGAAGGAGCAAGTGTCTCCCTTACAATATCTCGGGTCGTCTGACTCATCGGATGTAGACTTAGGGTGTAAGTCAGATATTTCTTCCTCTTCCACTAACTGCATTTAATCATATTTAAAATTCCCTTCACTATAGGAAACAACAGCAACCTACAAGCTGAAAATGTTAAGTTTTGCAGACGATTTAAGTCTCACCATAAGGCAGCCCCGGTTATTCTTTTGGAATTAGCCATATTACTGTCAGCACCATCCTGACTACATGCAACTGTTTCACCTAAACAATTCCCATGTCACTATTTTGCAGGGACACCATTGTTGCATCCTGGGCTAAACACCGATTTATGTTATATGGCTCAAAGAAACACAAACAAGCCTTCTTATTGCAGAAAGATAATGAGGTGCAACCTTCTCCAGCACTGTGGAGATAGATCTGGCTAGGTCTCTGACTACAGCCAGAAGCTGTTTAGCTTAGCTTAGCATAGCACAAACAGTGATGACAAAGGGAAACAAGTGGTCTGGGCTTGTCCAAAAATGACAGAATCTACCCTTTATTAACAAATCTTTCATCTTGATTGTGTATTCTGAGCAAAAACCGATCAACACATTGACTGCTATAAAGATGGATGAACTCTCTGTGACATCCAGAGGTTTCCTGAATAGCGTTTTTGAAGCTCAGCTCAAACTGACAACAGACTAATCCAACAATGAGCAAAGAGTATGAGTGGAGCTGAGGTCATGCAAACATCTTTAGGCCATGGACTGTCCTGTGATGGTACCAAACTATCACTCAAAGTAGCCTTATTTATGCCTGACTTTAGGCCTTAATACATTTAAACTAGAATGATACATTAGAAAATCACACCCTTGCAGTAGTCATGAATGGGGACATTGGGTAAAGGGACCAAAACCATTTTTCGCATCAGGCTCTTAACATGTTTATTTCTGCGGTAAAGTTGGACATTTTAACATAGGGGTCTATTGGGATGGATTTGGAGCCTAAAGAAGACATTCAAGAAACTACAGCTTTTGCCACTTTTGTGTTAGATTCATTTTTCAGCATTGGAAGCTGATGCTTGAGCTGAACAAGGTTAGCAGTGTCGCTCAACTCTCAGTTCCTATGCTAAGCTAACTGTCCCCACAATGTAACTTTGATTTTACTGTACAGACATGAGACATATTGATCTTCTCGCCTATCTTTAAAGCAAAAAAAGTCCAAAAAAAATGTTAAACTATCGCTTTAGACACAAAGCACACAACTGTTGCATGCAATTATGCATGTAATGACACTGTTTCCTTTGCATTTTATTTTTGACTGTTGTAAAACCATTGGTCCAAGTTAATCACTGGTCTGGCTGTATTTAGAACATATCAAGCAGGTTTGAAGTCTAAATAAGCTCCATACATGAAGAAAAAAAACTCATGCTCATGTCAAGGCCCACTGTGGGTAAATTGCGCTAATTTTACAGAACATACAAATGTTAAAAATAAACATTAGAAAGTGTCTGTGTGTCTCCGAAGCTCTCTGTAATTAAACTCCACACCACCACTGATCATAACTGAAACCACCGAGGCTGGCTCTCACATAACGACTGCTGTAAATGTAAAGCTGCCGTGACTCCCACATGCACTTGTTCTCACTGAGGTCGCATAAATCTCACATTCCAGCATTTTTCTCAGCTGCCAATCTTCATGTCTAACTTATGAATTTCATAATTCTTGGAAAGCGGCTGAAATTACATGTTTCAACTCTGGTGTTTTGACATGGGTGACAGAACAGGTTATTCAAGGTTGCAGTCAACTACTACCACGACTGCTTTCTCAATACACAAAATGATATAACATGACAACAAACACAACACCTTGTACAATGAAATTACATAATCTGACAATAGTGACAAATTAAAAAGCCACACAGGTGCTACTGTTGTGATATTTGAAGCGGTTGTGGATTTCAGTCACCAAAAGCTGGTTGTTTTTGATTAAAATTCATATATTTGAACTGTGAATCAGTAACTTTAAGACACATTCAGGGCTGATGAAGCTAATTCTGTTTGAAAGCTGCTGGTTTTTCCTCCAAACTTGCATTCTGGTTGGATTATCTACATTCAGATCTACCGTAGAAGGCATACAAATTCCATTACTGTGGGTAAAACAGCCAGTTACTTCCATTAAATCTAAATAAGGATCCGTTTAGCTTGTTTATCAGTAAATAAATTGGGATATGATGCAAAGTCTCCACTTTGATAAGCTCCAGATGTGGCAACATCTTCGCTATTTACAGTGTCGTGAAAAAGAATTTGCCCCACAGTTAATTCGTGATTTAACAAGGGGGATAATTACTTTTTCACACAGGGCCATGTAGCTTTGAAGATTTTTTTTCCTTAATAAATAAAATCATAATTTAAAAACAAAATTTTGTGTTTACTTGGGTTATCTTTGTCTGATATTTACATTTGTTTGATGATCTTAAACATTAAAGTGGGGGGAAATAAGCAAAAAAATAATAATTTGAGAAGGGGCAAACACTTTTTTATGGCACTGCGTATGCACTGATCTGCCACAATATTACAAAAGTGAAGCAAAAAGCATTGATCAACTCAATATAATGCCAAGTTCTGCTTGGAAAACGGGTCCTGACATTCATTGGATTCCACTTGAACTTTGTTAAGCTGGAAAACCTGCTCGAGGAACACAACAAAGAGCTCAAACATTGACCCCGCCACCAAATTCCCCAAATCCCAATCCAGTAAAGCATCGGTGGGATGTGCTGGAACAATCTAAATCCATAGAGCGCCACCTCCTCAACCCACAGAACCCAAAGGATCTGCCGCCAGCATCCTTCTGCCAGACACCACAGAACATCCACAAAGTTCAGATGTCCAAGAACCAATCAGGTCAGAGCTGTTTGGTGGAGCTACACAGTATTATGCAGGTGGTTTTAAGGTTGTGGATGATCGGTGGGCACTGCATCACCAACACCAGGCCCAGTCCTCTCATCTTTTACCCTAAAGCAGACTTAACCTCACATGTCGAGGTGTTTCTCAGGTCACTTCAGATGGACTGAAGTAGGCAAGTCAACTGAAAACTAACCCTTCTACACAATAACAGCTGACTGGAGGCAAACAGAGTCTCAGTGGTGAAGGGAGACACACCAAAAAACCATAGAGGAAGGAGAGGAAGATTGCTAGTATGCACAAGACAAAAGAAATCACAATTAAAAAATACTGGACTGGCAAAGGCAGAGTTTTTGACAGCGAAAATACAAATTTGACAAACAACATGGACGGCCACAAAGATGAAACGGCAATTAATTAAAACATGCAGCAAATATTAAGGCAGCTCCAAATGAAGACTCTATTAGTGGAGACAGAACCGTTTACCAAGCAGAACATTAATATGACAAAATTAACTTTGTTTATTCTACAGCAAGTGGAATTTTGGATAATCTGTGGTAATATATTAAAATATCTGCAGGATATTTGCTGCCATGTTTTGGGAAAATCTAATAATACCATCAAATTATTAGGACTCATTCTTATAAGGATCATAAATAGTTGACAAACCATGGATCAAAATGATGGACAGTTAAATTATATGGTTAAAAACACTAACCCTAACCCTGTTTGGGAAGGAGGCATAAAATTAATGAATTAAGTCAAAAGCCTGCTGGAAAAAACTAAAATAACTAAATAGTCATCATTGACTGTACCTTCATTTCAGGAACTAATTAAAAATCTTTTTTGTGTAGCTTCAATTAAGTTATTTTGTGGCCCTGCAGGCTTCAGTTTTGCAGGTATGCTCTTATTTTACAATCTTAGCATGCTACCATTGGTGCACTACGTACAACTGAGGACGATTCAAAAGGTCAAAAGTTTTGCAGGTATCTGGTCTTGAACCAAAGCCAGACAAGGAAAAATTCACTCAAACTCACAAATATCTGACAAACCATGGATCAAATTGATGGACAGTAAGCCGACATGGTTAAAGAAACATAAAATTATTGAATTAAGGCTAAAGATATTTGCTGGAAATACGAAAAAACTAAATATTCATCATCTACTTCACCTTCTTATCAGGAAAGAACTCAAATCACATTTTATAGAGCTTCAGTGAAGTCATTTTGTGGTCTTGCAGGCTTCAGTTTTACAGGTATCGTGTTGTTTTAACGGTGTTAGAATGCTAACATTTGCTATTTAGCTCCAAGTACCGATAGTTTTGCAGGTATCTGATCTTAAACCAAAGTCAGACAAAGAAAAAGTCATGAGTTCAACTGATTTACGCTTTATAAGGATCAGAAATATCTGAAAAACTGTAGATCAAAGTGATGGACTGTTAACTGACATGGCTAAAGACACAATCAGTGTTCTGGAAGGAAGCATAAATAACCTGCTGGAAACACAAAAAATATAAATAATCACCATCAACCACACATTCTTTTTGGGAAGAAACTCAAATCATATTTCTCAAGGCTCCAGGCAAGTAAATCTGTGGTCTTGTAGGCTTCAGTAGGCTTAAGAACTGCACCCTGAACGTAGCAATGGATCACATATGAACATCTTCTTTATGTTTCCTGGCCAAAGGTCATGATAAACCAGCTGTTACATGCGAGCGCCAAGATAAACGATGACAGCGGCTGATATGTGTTACATCTGGATGTGTCATAAAGTAGAACTTGGCTCAGGAGAAGATCATCTGCTGCACCGTCAGAGAAACAGACATCAGGCTGAAAAAGGTAAATCACTGCTTGGTGGCATCTTTGCTTTTCAAATTATTGACATGAATTCAGTGATCTGCGCTGCACAGAGGAGCACCAGATACACGAGATTTACTAAGGTTTTAATTAGTTCTTAACCCCCCAATCACATCAAATCTCTGATCCTTTTGCAGAGTCTTTTGAGGTCATTGAAACTGGTTTTAAAGTTCTTTTGTCTTCAAGGTCGTAGAGTTCATCTGCAGCATCTCCACACCGAATCGGTTGTTCTCTGATTTTTGTCGCTGTTTTCATCCTGCAGCTCAGTAAGTCCTTCTGTAAACGCAATCGTCTCATCCCTCAGTTATAGATTTCTTTTCCTTCTTTTAATCAGCACATTCCAGAGTTTTTTCTGAAATGACAGTGTTCTCTCTGTGATATTGTTACCTCCTTGCTCCAGTTCTGATTTCCTCAGCAGCGCCTTATTTACTTACTATGTTGTTTTCCAGCTTTTTTAATTGTTTAGAACTCAGATCTCCTCAGTGCTGCCTTCAAAAGTAGGCGTTTACATTGACATTTTAAAATAACTGCTTTAAACTTGTGTGTGTGTTATTGTAAATTTAGGGATCATATGGTTAGTTACTTATTTCATCCATCCTACAACCCCAGATCGCTTCTGCAGACTCAGGAGAAAAATTTACTTTGGAAAAAAGAGTCATTTAAGTGATGTTGGGTCTTGATAGATTTGTATTTAAGGCTGGTGTGTGTTCTCTTTATGTTCAGTGTATGTTAAAGCTCTTTAAACCACACATCCCGGACAAATTACAGACTTACACAGCTACACATTTGAGCTTAAATATCACCAGTTTAAACAACAGGGTGGTGCTTCACGAATCCCTTTTCTGGATGTTTGCCTTGTTGCAAACACACAAACAGGTATTTCCTCCAAAGTGCTGACAGTAAAGAGGCCAATTAAACGTTTGGAAGTGGCTCTTTTCCTGTTGTGCAACAACCATTTGTTATCTGTGGCGACTCTGAAGCGTTCGGACGATGAGACTACTGGAGCACTTTGCTGACACATGAGATGACAGGACAATTATCCAGGCTTTTAAAGGGGATTTTTGCAGATTTCAGTGTCTTGGAGCATTTTTGTTGCAATACAGTTCAACAGTTCACCTGTAACAAGCTGATGCTGAAATAAGAGACTGATTTTGAGAAGGTTTCCCAATATTTTAAAATATATTTGTGATACTAAGTCACAATCTAAGTCATTATTTACTTAGCTTTCAGTGTTTTGGAGTATTTGGGTTGAATTCCTTTCAATAAAGATCACTAGTAACAAGATGATATTGAAAAAAGTGACTAATTTTGAGAAAGTTTCTTATTGTTTTGAGATGTCATCATTTTTGAAATATTATGCCGCTATTTTGAGATACTATGTCACTATTTTGAAATACTATGTCTTTATTTTGAGATACATTATTTCAAGATACTAAATCATTATTTTGAGATAATACATCACTGTTTTGAGATTCACCATTATTTCAATTCACCATTACTTTGAGATACCATGTCGCGATTTTTAGAAACTGTCATTAGATACTATGTCATTATTTTAAGATGCTATGTCACTATTGTGAGATACTACATCATTATTTCAAGATACTGAGTCATTATTTTGAGATACTACATCGCTACTTTGAGATACTACGCCACTATTTTGAGATACGCCATTATTTCAAGATACTGCATTCTTATTTTGAGATGTTATGTCACTCTTTTGAGATGTGTCATATTTGACACTACATCTCTATTCTGAGATACTATGTCACTATTTTGAGATACTACATCATTATTTCAAGATGCTACGTCATTATTTTTGAGACACTACATCATTATTTTGAGATACTACATCATTGTTTTCAGATATAACATTATTTCTAGACATTTGAACACTATTTTTAGATACTACATCACTACTTTTAAGATACACCATTATTTCAAGATACTGCACCCACTATTTTGAGATACTAAGTCATAATTTTACAGTATTAAGTCATTATTTTTAAAATACTAAATCATCATTTAAGATACTAAGTGATTATTTTTAATTATTAAGTCTTTAATTAAGATATTGAGTCCTAATTTTCAGATACCAAGTCATTATTTCAGATACTAAATGATTGCTTTTAGATACCTATAGATTTTGGAGCATTTGGGCTGACTTCCTTTTAATATAGTTCACTGGTAACAAGATGATACTGAAATAAGTGACTAATTTTGAGAAGATTTCTTGTTAGTTTGAGATAGTGAGGTACTAAGTCATTATTTTACAATATTATGTCATTATTTTAAGGTACTAAGTCATTTTAAGATACCAAGTCATTATTTTGAAATATAAAGACTATATTTACGATACTAAGAAGTAAATATTTTAAGATACTTAGTCATACTAGTGTCATTATTCTTAGATACTATGTCATTATACTTACATAATAAGTCATTATTTAAGTTACTGAGTGATTATTTTAAGATATTAAGTTGGTATTTTGAAACACTAAGTCATTATTTTAAGATATTAAGTATTTACTTTTAGATATTTAGTCGTTATGTTGAGATGCTAAATAATTATTCCAGCTCCAGGATCTTTTCTGTCTTCACACTGGCAGAAACTGGCTTCCATAACTCAAAATTTTAATATATACTCAGACTATCACATCATCTGGATTTCACTTAACAGTCTGCATGCTATCCAGCTGACTGTGTCCTTAACATACTGCCTTTGAGAAATGTAATTACTTGTTTTAATCAGCTGGAAAAATAATCCTATAGCTGAGGAGCAGAAAAGTAAACAATAAAAAAAAAATGTTGGAATTCTTTTGCCGCCTGAATGTCCAATCATAACACTCGACTACTTTATTTACGGCCTTTTGAAACATCTTTAATGAACACTTAATGCTGGCCGTGCTGGCAGTAGATGGATTATTTTACACACTTTTGGTCTCATTACGTCTGAATTACTGCAACAATCTTCTGACCTGAATGAACCTAAACTCTACTGATTGACTCCAGACTGTTCACAACTCAGCTGCCAGCTTTTAAACTGGGACCAAGAGATGTGATCACACCACTCCCATTTTATCCTCTTTACACTGGCTCCCAGTAAGCTTTAGAACTAATTTTACTGCTCCGTCATGGCCTTTCTCCCAGCTCTGACATCTTATTACATATACACTGCCAGGCACCTTTAGATCCTCATGCAGGGGGCTTTTTTAGGAGTAAAGTGTTTCAGTCGAAGCCTTGAGGTTCTTGGAAAAATCTGCCTGAGGAAATCAGGCCGACTCCTTTAAATCAATTCTTATAACTGAATGTTTTCTGTTTTACTTGAATTTTTATTTGCTTTTATAGCACTGGAAATCTAGGAACCAAGCAGGAAGCAATAACCAACATTATTTCAAGAAATTAAGTCATTATTTTTGAAAAACTAAGGTTTTTTTTAAGATACTAATTTATTATTTTGAAATACTAAATCAGGGTTTTATTAATTAGATATTAAGCCGCTATTTTAAGATATTAAGTCATTATATAAAGATATAAAGTCATTATTTTGAGACACTAAGATAAAAAGCCAATATTTTAAGATATAAAGTCATTATTGTAAGATATTAATTAATTAAGAAATTAAGTCATCATTTTAAAATATAAAGTCATATTTTGAGATACTAAGTCATTATTATTAGATGCTAGGTCATTATTTTAAGATGTTATGTCATTATTTTAAGAAATTTGGTCAATACTTTAAGATATAAACTCATTATTTAAAAATATTCAGTCATTTTTTGAGATACTAAGTGATTGTTATGAGATGCAAAGTCATTATGAGATGCTAAACCCTTATTTTAAGATATAAAGTCATTATTTTGAGATACTAAGTCATTATTTTGAGATAAGTCCTTTTTAAGAATACAAAGTCATTATTTTGAGATACTGAGTATTTTTTTAAGATAATAAGTTATTATTTTAAGATAGTCTGTCAATATTTTAAGATGTAAAGTTATGATTTTGAGATATGGAGCAAGTGTTTTAAGATATTAAGTGATTATTTTGAGATATTAAGTCTTCATTTTAATATATTAAATCATTATGTTGAGATATTAAGTCATTATTTTAGAGACACTAAGTCGATATTTTGAAATCTTAAGTCACTGTGTCATTATTTTGACTTACAGAATCCTTTTTGTCATCACACTGGCAGAAATGGGCTTCCATACCTTTAAAATATACTTGGATTTCAGTGTTTTGGGGCGTTTTGGTTTAATTTCTTGCAATAAAGGTCAATGGTAACAACATGATACTGAAATGAGTGACTAATTCTGACTCATTATTCTAGGATACTAAGTCATTATTTCAACAGACAGATTTTTTTTGTCATCAAGTCGGCACAAAATGGGCTTCCATCTAAAATAAAATTAAAAAACAACCCAACTGAGACTGTTTGAAACATTAATCTAAACCCATCTTCATTTATTCTGCAGGTTCTTGTTCCGTTTCAGTAAAGCCAACATCGCTCCCTACTGGACGATTTATGCAACTAAAAGTGGGTAAGAAACATTAAGGAGTGGAATCTGTGTGGGACCTCTGACGTTTAAACTGTTTAGATTCATGACACGTGAAGAAATTTGGGGTTAAAGAGAAGAAAATCTGTCAGGGGATGTTAGTAGACATTGTGTTTTACTCATTTACTGATCTGAAACAACAACAGGATGAACAGGTTAACAGAGAAATTTCCATCGTATGCTGGGAAAATTTTACCAACTAAATAACGGTGTGGAAAACATGACAACAGAGGAGAAATATTAACCCCCAGAGATGATGCAAAACAGGCGACACCTGCCTGTTTACAGCAGAGAATATTGATTTTAAGCATTTGTAGTATATAGAAACACAACTAATATTCAAAATATCATTTTTAGAGGAATTTAGATTTAACTAACTTGTCTTTTGGATTGACATTTTGTAATTCTGTGACTTAACTTTTTAAAATTCTTAGATTTCAATTAGCTTTTAAAAGGAAAAACAAGATTTGAAACACATTTCATGAACATTCTGAAAGCACTATAAAGGAGAATGTCTATTTCAGTAAATGTACTTACCTTCCAGCACTGGTGAAAAAAATCCAGAATTATTAATAAACAGATTAAATACTAAATGTTCTATTTTTTTTTATGGCTAGAGGTGATAAAAACCCAGCCGTAAGTATCTCTTTTGTTTATTTCACCAAGTATTACGTTAAAATGTAATATTAGTTTGAGGTTTAAATAACAAATATTCACAATGTGCAGATGTTTTATGTGTGTTTAATTCAGATTTCATTAGTTTTACACAACAGCTGGACGTAGGTGAAGCCCAGTGGAATTACAATTAACACAATCATTTTTTTTTTTTTTTTTTTAAAACTACGTGATTATTCTGATATACATATACGTAAAATGCTGTGAAAAATCATGTCAGTGGATTTGTTTCTTCATTTCATCTACAGTGTTTTAGTGTTTTATACAACGTTAGTGCTCTATTATTTACTATCTGTGCAGACTACATGTATTTGAGTGTTTTTTTCATTAGTTAGTGCTGATTTAAAACATTTCTCCTGCCTCCTGAATGTTTTAACGTCACGTTTCTTCAGCGGCTGATCTTGTAAACCACGTCGCCGACCTGAAGGATCCCCGTCTTCTTCACGGTGAGCAGCTGCCCGAACAGAGGAGCCGATTTGTAGATGTGTTTCTCTGACGGATCGCACTGACGATAGCTGTGGAAGAAACAGGATCAGGGTGAGTTTAAAGACGTTTAGGTGTCTGAAAAAAGATCTTATTTGTATCTAATCTTATTTGTAATTTTACTTCTTCATAGTTTGTGCAACATCAGTTTCAGTATCATCTGCAATATGTGATATTTCACTTCAGTTTAATTTTTCAGCAGCAATATTTTATTATTTCATATTCATGTGTGATTTTATTTATTACCTCGGTATAATTGTCAGCACTTATTACTTTTTGTTTCATTCTAGTCTTATTTTAGCTCACTTACTTCATTCTAGTGGTGTATTGTACTTCTATCTTATTGCTCTCTACTTTTATTCTCTGCATTTCTTATGTTATGTCAGTTTTTTTTTCTCCTGAGCTTTATCTGGCAGAAGAATTTCTTATTTTATTTAAAGATAAGTTCAATCTGACAAATATAACCCTGACTAACCGCAAAACCCAGTGAAACTATTAATTAATCAGATTAATATCCGCGATGCAGAATTTACTATTTAAATTTAGAAATAAATATTTAATCAATTTAAAAAATAAACATTTATTTAATGACTAAAAATACATGTATTTATAATAAATACATTTATTATTAAAATATTTATAATAAAATGCAACACTGAAGTGGGACATGATGATACTATGACTAAAAAAATGACACTACTTGTGTTGGTTATCACTTGTGTTAAAATAACAACTTCTCCTCAATAATTAATTTATTTTTTTAACTAAACAAAAGAATAAATAAATAAAAAAATACATTTGTCTGAAGTGGGACATGATGATACTGTTACTCAAAAATTTACATTTCTTGTGTTGGTTATCACTTGCAGTGAAATGTCAACCTTCCTTAAATCATTTATTCATTTTTTTAAATAAATATATAATAAAAGACATTTATTTATAATAAAATGCAACACTGAAGCACATGATGACATCATGACTTAAAAAAAAAGGACATTTATTGTGTTGGTTATCACTTGTGTTAAAACAACAACCTTTCTTCAATGATTAATTAATCTTTTTAATAAATAATTGAATAAATAAAATGAGTATTTATAAGAAAATGCAAGTCTGAAGTGGGACATGATGATATTATGACAAAAAAAGACATTTATTGTGTTGGTCATCACTCATGTTAAAATATCAACTTTCCTTCAATAAAAAAATTGTGTTTTAAATAATAAAATGTTTATTTTTTTTTTTTTTTAATTGATTTATCATAAAATGCAAGTCTGAAGTGGGACATGACATGATGACTAAAAAATAGACATTTATGACTAAAAAAAATAATTGACATTTATTGTGTTGGTCATCACTTGTTCTAAAACATCAACCTTCCTTAAATAACACATTAAATAATAAATAAGTAAGTTTTCAACAAATAAATAAACAAATAAATACATTTTTTAAAAAAAGTCTAGAGCGGGACATGATGATACTACGACTAAAAAATTGACATTTATTGCATTAAAACATCAACTTTCTTTAAAAAATTAATTAATAAAAAAAATATATATATATATATATATATTTTATTTAGAATAAATGCAAGTCTGGAGCGGGACATGATGATACTATGACTAAAAAAATTGACATTTATTGTGTTAAAATATCAACTTTCGTTTAAAAATGTATTCATTTTTTAAATAAATAAATAGTTTATCACAAATGCAAGTGTGAAGTACGATATGATGATATTCGCTTGCGTTTAGTTAATTTTTTACCTTTTCAGCGTCTCCAGAGGCTCTTTTCTGTTGATTATACCAGTTTCAGGGTCGACTGTGGTGAAAATGCACCTGGAAACAGGACATTTGCATCCATCCAGTCAAATTCCAACATCTGAACATTTATTTTTGCCTCCTGGGAATCAAACTCCAGACCTCCGAGGATCCTCTGCTGTTCATAAATGAACTAAAAGAGAGTGAAGCTTCGTTACCTTCCACATGACATTACACGCTGCAGCCGCACGCTGCCAATCTGGATCTCCTCCCATGAATCCTGAAAAAGCAAAGCAGTTGGTTTTTTGGAGTTGGAGATAAATTTAGTCCTCGCAGTTCACACCGAAAAGGGCGAGCGATTAGTCAGAAGTAAAAGGGACCAAATGATGGTTTTTCTTCAAGCGGGAGGCAGAAATACAACAAAACCTCGTGGCCTGTAGAGTAGAGACACAAAATCTGTCACTTTAATAATATTTTTGTGGCTCTACGTGATTATCTGAGCTGCTTTTCTTTGTTTGTGGAGCCAATCTGGCAGGAATCAGGTGAGAATCTCCTGAAAAAGCCGAAAAATTCCTTATTATTAGTTATTTTGGCCATCAATTTTCTGGCTTGGTCCTTTTTCAAACAACAAACACCTTCTCATATAAGAGACTTTGCTGAATTTTTGTGTTTTGCGTCACATTTACCAAATAACAGGACATATAAATGTCTTAAAATGGCAAAATTAGCAGATATTATGTGTTAAATGTGTTTCTTGTTTGTGTGTTTTAGCATAAATCTGCAAAAATCTGAACAACAAACCTCTTGGAAAGCTTCACAGTCGCTGACCACGATGTTCGGGCGAAACCTCTCAGCAGTGACGGGTCGGTCCAACTTGCTGCTCAGATCTTTGACCGAAGCCTCCGACAGCAGCATGACGGGGCCGTAATCTGGGTACGCCACCTGCTGGACGAACAAGTGAAACGTCACTTTGAGAGCTGCATCAAGTCACAGGTTAGAATCCGGGAGTAAAAAGCAGCAAAGACGGCGGCCCTACTTCAAACTTTGGGAACAGCGGCTCCTTTTCCGACGGCCTCCTCGGCTTCATCTGAGCTTCGAAGTGAACCAAGCGAATGGTTTTTTCTGCCCCGAGATAAGCAGTGAGCCACCGAGACGCTCCGTCGCCGCAATCACGACCCTGAATGTCAGTACTAAACACTCTGCAGCATGAAAAGAACGTTTATACAAGTCAGACAGGAGAGCAGCAACTGAATTAAATGACGCAGAAGAGAAAATAACAGCATCAGGTCATTTAAAAAAGTGATCAGACAAAGAAGAATTTTAAACTGTGATTATCAGTCTGGCTTTTTATTCTGTTCGATATTCAGCTGTTTTGTTTTTTTTAACTGATTTCTGACTAAATAAATTAATGTGAAAATGTGCCGTCTGATTGGTTACACACAAAGAATCAACAGCCAATCAACAATGAATGAATGAATACTGAAAAGTTCTCTTCTGAATGAAACGTGCAAAACAAATTATTAAACAAATGCATTTCAACTAAGTTTTGTGTTGGACTTCATGATATTTCAAATTCTGACACCAAGATTTTCATTTTTACTGCAAATGTACATCCCAAATACTGGATATTGGTCTACTGGGGTGAAAAAAAGATACTTTAAACCAGTATTTTCTATTATTTTTGGACATTTTTAGACATATTTTTAACAGAAAAACAGATGATGAGCAGCACAGAAGGTCTTTACTACCATCAAACTGTAAAACTCTTCTACTTTCTGCAGGAACTAAAACATCACACACTTAAATCTGAATAATATATCATTGGCAATTTCCCTTTTTTTTTTGGCAATTTCCCTATTCTCAGATTCAGTATCAGCAGTAAGTGTGACATTAATTATTACCTCAGTATCACTGCCAGCCTTATTTTAAATCTTAGCCTGTTTATTTTATTTCACCAATGTATCATAATCAGATCTTATTGCTTTTCTACTTTTAAGGCACCACATTTATTCTCAGGTTATGTTATTTACTTTATTCTGAGTAATATCTGGCACAAGAATCAGCTTCTGGATCAGATCGTATCTTGAAACGCTCTTTGGCTGCAGCTGAACTGTTTACCTCTCAGGTCTATGATTTATTACTGATGACAGTTATTACCTCAACACTGCATGAAGAAGTTTCCTAACCATTTGTAGCAGTAAGAGATGACTTTTCTCTTTATTTATCAGGTACTGAAGAGCAAGATGAACATAAACTTCTCTGTAAAACCGATCAGAAAGTCAACATTCATCCAAACACTGGAGCTGGAAAACAATTCGCTTTTTGTGCTGAAACATTAAACCTGATCACAACTTTACTTCAAGGTCGATTCAAAACCACGATCACACTGCTTTTAATCTGTCACTGGTTAACTGTGCTCCAGTTAATGATTGGCCAGTTTATTCTCTTTGTCCTCAACATCAGCGGACGTGAACTCAAGCTGCCTCAAGATTCAAATACAAGCTTCAACCTTCAACATATTTAAAGATGACTAATAAGTTTTAAAAAAATCATTAGTATCAACTATTTTAATCATTGGTTAAATATTTTCATCACAAAACAGCTTCTATCATGAGAGATTTTGTAGATTTCTAGTGTTTTGCATCATACTGACCAAATAATATGATAGACAAAGTCTTTAGTTGACAAAATTAGCAAATATTGGAGCTGAAATTTCATTAAAATCAACTAATTTGATCATTGTTTAACTGGTTCAGCCACCTTTCAAACACAATACAGCTTCTATCATGAGAGATTTTATAGATTTTTAGTTATAAGCTGCCTCAAGGTTCAAATACAAGTTCAATCTTCAATATATTTAAAGACGACTAATTAATAAGCTTCAGGAGACGATTATATTCATACAATACCGTTCAAACGTTTGGGGTTACTTAGAAATGTCCTTATTTTTCTAAAGTAAAGCAGTTTTTTCAGTGAAGATAACACTAATGTGGACTAAGAAGACTAAGAAGAAAGCAGAGTGAAATATGATTCAGCGCTTCTTCTAGAGGAAACTGTGGTTTTGTGAAACCTGCAGTCGATGATCCGGTTCTCCGGCTGCTCTAAGGGGAACCGCAGCTCCTCCATGTTCGGTCCGTTCAGACAAACTTTTCCTTCCTGGCAGCTCAGAGACACCAGAACCAGCCGAGGCTCCTGTCGACCCGTAACCATGTGACCGTCCTCCGTCACCACCAGCCAGTGTCTGCAAACAACAACAACAACACAGGTGGAGTCACAACATCTGCACTGTTTATTAATCAAAACGTCTGCATCAGAAAATTTTTTTAAAAACCCACACAGGACTGGTGACATCACAGGTTGCCATGGAAACCGCCGTGTCATGTAGACAATCCGAGATTTACATCACAAGTTATTTTTACCCACCGGTTGGAAAGTGATCCAGGAATTCTGTCCAAAATGAGTTTTCTTTCCCTGTACGGCAGCGTTACCATTCCAGACGGTATAGATACAGACTCTCACTTTAGCTGTGGTCGTTCTGCGCTATTCTCTCCTGGATGTGTCAATATCCGTATGTATTTTTTTCCTATAGTTATTTTATTATTCTCTTTTCCTTATTTCTAGAGTGACAAGGTGAAAACCAAATTCCTTGTATGTTGTGTACGTACTGAGTTCTGAGTCTGATGTGTGTACTTTTTCTGTGTTTTAATTCTCCATGTTTGTGCTCAGTGTTTGGACAGATGAGTGAAATAAGTTCCTCTGAAAAGCCTAAAAGGTTTAAAATTTTAATTAAACAGCCACTGAGTGATACTCTAAGCAACTGCAGTTATAATATATTGCTTTTATTTGTGCAACAAAGAGGAAAAACAGCATTTTTTAGACCTCTTCTCAGGTCTAACAGCCACAACAAAATATATGAGTAAATATATAATATAAGCTGCAAAGGTACCAAAAGATGTAGAGAAGATTGTTGCATGAAAAATGTATTTCGTTGTGCAACAATTTAATTAAAACTAACAACTTTCTTGAACTCCGTTGTACTTTTTAGTGCAGCCAGTTAAAGTGGAAGCAGTTTAATTAACTGTAGGCCAAAGGTCTTATACCTGCAGATACTTTGATTTATTTTACACCTCTTCTCAGGTTTAACAGCCACAACAACAAGCATTTAATGATATTTGAGTAAATACACTTTATGATAACGATAGAAGAAATTTCAGACAAACAAGAGGTGGAGTAATTTTTAGAAATAAAAGCACAAAATTCTCAGGTTCCAGCTTCTTAAATGTGAATATTTTCTAGGTTTTTTTCTCTCCCCTGTGACAGGAAGTGGACTAAACAACAAGAACAACATTTGGGAAAGTCATTATGGAGCTGCAGAGGTGCAAAAAGATTTGAGTGTTGCATGAAAAATGCATTTCTTTGTGCAACAATTTAATTAAAACTAAGAATTTTCTTGAACTCTGGTGTATTTTTAATGCAGCCAATTAAGGTGGAAGCAGTTTAATTAGCTGCAGATCAAAAGTTTTATACCTGCAGACTTTGGTTTATTTTACCTCCAACAACCAGAACAGCTGCAAACACCTGCACAGGTGTGGAGGAGATTCGCGTGTTTTGATGCACAGCTGGCAAATAAATGACTTTACTGAACACATTTATTGATCTACGTGTAAAAGTACTTCACAGAGGGTCGCTGAGGCGTGTTTTCTGCAGTTTACCTCCATGTTTTTGTGTCTGAATGCGTCTGCAAACACCAACAGGTTGCACCAAACCAAACAGGTGTGCAGAACTCACCGATCCTGCAGCTCTCCGAACTTCAGGCCGAACTTGAGGCATTCTGCCAGAGCCACATGAACGGCTCTCCCGGACTTCAGAGGGTGGAGCAGCAGCTGCGACACGACGCCGACACGGAGCAACTTCTCCGGTCTGCGGAGGAACCTGAAGCCCAGACCGAGAGCCAGCAGGGTGACAGCGGCTCCTCCGAGCAGCACCGCGGCCTTGTTGTGGTCCGTTAGAGCCTCAGCTAGCAGGTCCTTCAGGCCCTTCAGGTCCATGCTGGAGACAAACTGTTTGTTCGGACGTTGAACTTTTATTAAAGAGACAGCAGCGTCAGTGTGAGACGTTCAGGGACACTCGGTCAACAGAACCCCCGCAGAGAAAACACCCGAAACAACATCATGTTACCTAAACTCAGTCACTAAACACATCTTTCCTGTATTTTCTTTTTCTTATAACTTTTCCCCCAATTTGTCCTCAGTGAAAATTTTAAAAGTTAATGATGATTAAAGAAAAAAAATGGCGCCATCACCAGGCTTAACAACAAATTGCATGTAAATAAAGGTCAATTAAGGACGCTTTTCCGTTGCGTTTTTTCAATTTGATCTGAAGGTTTCTTCTGGCAGGAAATGAGATAAACACGTGACAAATTGTGATCAAACTCTGCATTAAAGATGTTAATGATGAATCGTAATTATTTCTCCAATACCGAACGATAAACGAAAATTCATCATTAAATCTCTAACACAACATCTAACCACCTTTTTATCACTTGTTTGTGTCATTTTTGGCCCAGAAGAAACCCTTTGGTCCAATAAAATTCACTATAATTCTAGGGTTCTTACTCTTGGTCAGAAAATAGCTGTCAACTCATCAAACTTTAAGCATCTGCGTCACGAGGAAAATAATTTTGCTTTCTTAGATGTTGTAAAACTTTGCGGTGCCCGTGGTTCATTATTTGCATTGAATTCTGTCGATTTGAACAAATGTTGACTTTGAAAGTGGTACAAAATACACAAGATCATGTTCAACATTCGGTCCAAACTGGCATTAAATGTGAGAGACGCCTTCGGTTTTCCAAAATTTTTCCAAAACACAGAAGAAACCGAGTGACGTAATGCGATATCTGACCTTCTCAGTGGAACTATTTCTGTCTTTGACATAGATACTCAGGTCTGTGGCCAAAGTAGAAAACAGCAGATGCTCCGGCAGCGGGGGGTCAATACAGGGATTTGTCGAATGGATACTCCTTCTGTTGCTTCTCCGAGCTTCACGTCTGATGGCTGGAGGCAGTTTCTCCGGCATGAAGCCAGGCCTTACAAGCTGGTTTGATGTTGCAGTGGCAAGCAAATTTTGATAACGAGACGCAGTTTTAATTGCTCTCAGCAACCAACTGACACTTTGATGTGTTTATTCTGTCCTTAGCGCCTACAACAATATCTGTCTCTTTGTATTTACAGCTACACAGGCCTCAAATTGTTTTAAATTCCTCAGTATGGACTTGTAATGCTATTCTCTTTTATAAGACGTCATATAAAGCAACCTGGAGATGCAACATTAGATAAATCTTAGGGCCACAAGATGATTCACAGAATAAGAAAGAAAACACATCATAAAGGAATGTCTCTAATCTCTCTAAGAAGTTGATATAATAGTAGGCATTTTACCTCTTCAGGTTCAGGATTATGTGCACAAGATGGGAAATAGCAATAATGATGCTTCCCCAAAATGCTTGGGAATCCCTTCTACTGCTTATAGCATTTTATTGTATTGTGTGGAGATGCTAACAGGCCCTTTAGCAATTACACTTACTAAGTAGCACAAAGACAAGTACACATGTGAAATCAAAACCGGTAGACATGAATAAAAAATCAAAGTCCTTTGAAAGCAAATGAGAAAAGAGCGGAAACACAATTGCAAAGGTTGACAGTACATCATCTCTGTATTTATACCAATGTTGGTGGTGTGAATTTGGCAAGGAAGCCATTTATGTTATGCAAAAACAATATTCCTCTGTTTGTAACGTGTTACTGTGATTGTTTAGTTTTCTCAAATTAGATTTTTGGCCAATATTGGTGCTAAAATGTGAAAAAACCTTCCCCAAATTGCTTCACACACCTTGAAGTACTCAAACTTGTGCCATCTTGCAAGGTCCGACCTTGTAAAACTGCCACTGCAAATTTTTAGGGAAGTAACCAACATGCTAATTCAGAGAAGAAGCCCACACATTGAGAAGCCATTAGATTAACAGAAAGAAATGCATGTCTGAGAGGGGCTATGAAAAGAGAACATTTCCTGTCAAGAACCTGCCTACAACCGTGTCCCCTAGGGAACCCTGTAGGGGGGACCGTGGGAGTTTGGTCTACCAGGGATGTTGTTAGAAGCCATCTGGTTCTTGTACAACCAAACTGAGGACTGTGTTTGTTATCTTGGCATGAACTCAAACATGTTTCTGTTGGGTGGTTGACTCTGCCAAGGTTTCCCCTTATTTCTGATCCTGTTTGTGACATTCATGGATCTCAGGATGCATCCGGGGTGAGGAGGGTGTCCGGTTTGGGAACCTTAAGAGAGGCGTTTCCGGATTTTGCAGATGATGAGGTTCTGTTGGTTTCGTCAAGCTGTGACCGTGAACACAAACTGGGGTGGTTTGCAATCAGATGTGAAGTGACCCAGATGGAGAGCACCACTACGTCTGAGGCAGTGGTTCTTTGCAGAAAAACGGTAGATGGCTTCTTCTGGGTTGGGGTAACTTACTGCCCAGACAATGGTGTTGAGGGATCATCTGATGTTGTTCATGAGTGACAGGGAAATGAAGTGTGAGAGGGGCAAATGTATTTAAGCAGCAATCTAGACTTTACACTGGACTATTATGGCATAGAGGGAGCTGAGCTATAAGCCAAAGTTCCCAATTTAACAGATGATTTACATTCTAATCCTCAACTTTGTTCTGAGCTCTGGGTAGTAACTGAAAGGTACAACTAGCCGATAATAGCAATCAGACATAGTTTGCTCTGTATGGTGGCTGGACTCAGACATCCAGAGGAATCTTGAAGGTTTTCCAAGCTATGCCCAACTGGAAGGAGACCCCGGAGTAGACGCAGAACTTGCTGGAGGGATTACATATCTCATGTGGCCTTGGGATCCCCCAGGAGGAACTGGAAAATACTGGTAATGGGAGGAACGTCAGGAATGTCCTGGTTAGTCTACTGACCTAATTTTCTTCCACTGGGTAAGTGGAAGAAAATAGATGGATGGAACTTGTTTTCATGGTCTTGAGTTTGGTTCAGTTACTTCCTGTTTGCCCTCCTGTTCGCTACCTTTCTGTTTAGTCTCCTGTTTGGATACCTCCTGTTCACCTGCCTGATTGTTCCTGTATTTTCTCATCTGCTTCTGGTTTGTACCATTAAGGGGTTTGTTTTACCCTGTTTGCCAGCCCTTTTTACTTCGGCCTTGTTTGACCTCCGATTTGCCTTCCTGTTCCTCTGCTTGTGTTCCTCGTGCCCCTTTGGTTTTTGCTTGGTTATAGTTTTCATGGTTTTGTAGTTTTGGACTCTGTATATTCCCTAGACTCTCCTTTTGTCGAGTACTTTTGTTTGATAAAAATTTCTTTTTCCAAAGCCTGCCCACCTTTTGTGAGTCTCTGCATTTGGGTTCTTACCTGAACACCCCCTTGACACTTGTAATATGGGACTAATTGTCAAGACAATATGTTTATTAGGGCCACAAGCTCAGTTTTATCTCAGGGAAAACTATTACATTTATTTATTTAACATTAAAGCCTGTTATTTTTCATGCATGTTGCATGTTTTGCATTTCAGTGACCAAAACACACTCCAGCCATAATGATGTAAACACATTATGGTCTTGCACAACATGGAAATCTTCCAGTAGGGGAAATTACTTGAATGTTATAGACCTACAGTGTGCCATAAAACCCCTAATATTAGCACCAAACATAAAAACTTTCCCCCCTAAACAGTATTTGCTGCCTCAAAGTGACGTGTTTCTGTTATTTTGTCCACCCCCAGCTCATTGCACCACCTGATTATGAGTTGGATGTAACACATATAGATGACATAACGATACGGTGCCATACTTTGGATCGTGACTAACCTGCTGTAGGTTGTCCGGAACTGGACGTCAGTCAGAATTCCCAGGGGGAAACCATCTGGACCCGACGGCCATTTCTATACATTCAGCAGGCTTTTCTCACACAGCACATGTTGATAAACAGCATGGAGATGGCAAAATCACATGACCACAGCTTATATCTTAGCATTTATTTAATAAACACTCTCTATAAATAACAGGTCATGTGAGGCGGTGATTCTGTGATCAGGGTGTCCAGAAAAACAACTCAAAAACAGTCATTTATTGGACAAAATCTTTGTGTTTTTAATATTTTCTATGGACATTCTTTTCCATAATTGAGTAAAATTGAACAATATTGTTGACTGGTGTGATGTGTTGGACATATAGTGCCAGACAAACTAATATCTCAGCAAGTTATGATCAAAAAAACATATTTTCAAGTGCTCCTTGCGTGTTCAAGTACTAAGTTTTCCCTTCTTTAAAAAGCAAAAAGCAGGGACACCTGTCAAGTCTAGTGCAACATGATGTACTCCAACTTTAAAACTAATACAGTACTTGCATAAAACCTACATTAGGCTGTAGTTGTTGGTGTCAAAGAGTCACAATCATCATTTTTCTTCCATAACTGTGTGCAAATTAGGGCCTTCTGTCCATCATAACAGATCAACAAGATCAGTTTCTGAACAAACCTCACACCAAGATGGACTAGAGCTGTTTCAATGTATCGCATGGGCAGAAGACAAACAAGAAAATAGAAAAAAGGTTAAAAAAAACAAAAAGAAATCCACCAACAGATATTTAATAACATCATCTTTCTGTGACTTTTCTACTTCTTGTGACTCATGCATTTGTGCTTCAGGTGGTGATTTCCTACAATTCCCAGAATGCATTTCAGTTTCAAACTTTTCCTGCTTTTGGCGGAGATAAAATAGTGTCTTCTAGTCAAGAAAACATTGGGTTTCCATTGGCAACAACTGGTCAATTCATGAACTAGCAGAGTGTCACAAAATAAATCAGCCACAGTTTTGAAAATTAGTTCAACCTCTGGGTGATTTTTCAGGTGAATAAGTTAAATATTTAGTGGTTTCAGCTTCTCATATGTGCATATTTTAATAGTAGTACTGTGTTCCTTTTATATCTGGTGTCTACAACAAGTCAGGAAACCAAAATGAACACCATCTGTAAAAAAGACTGTATAGATGCAAAGTAATTACGCTTTACGCTGTGATTTGCGCATACAAACAGTGCAGCAACTGACCGATTTAATGGCACATAAATAAGACAGAAATGCAAATAAACAATATACAACTGCAGTTTTTCCTGCAGCTGATGTGCTGAACATTTTGGATTTTGAGGTCAAGGTTTGTGATTTAAGTATTTCGGGATCTTGTTAAGCAGTGACGGAAAAATGGAGCAAACAGGTTGATGCAGGGAGTTGAGCTGCAAGGCGAAGATCTCGATTTCCCACTTGATCTATATTCCAACTCTCACACCTGTGGTCATGAGTTCTGGAGTGACCAAAAGATCGAGATAAGGACGGCTGGGCTCATTCCTAGAGATAGGGTAAGGAGTTCAGACATTCGGAGGGAGCTAAGAGTCGAGTCACTGCTCCTCTGTGTCAAAAGAAGCCAACTGAGGTGGTTCTGGCATCTGATCAAGATGCCTCCTGGGCGACTTCCTTTGGAGGTTTTCCAGGCAACTAGAAGGAGACCCCAGGATAGACCCAGAGTTCACTGGAGGGATTACATATCCCATCTGGCCTAGGAAACCTTAGGATCCCCCTGGAGGAGCTGAAGAGTGTTGCTGGGGAGAAGGATATCGGAAATACCCTCAATTAACCTGTTGCCAAAACAACCCTATTCTGGTCAAGTGGAAGAAACTGGATGGATGGATGGATAGATGGATGGATGGATGGAATGATTGATTTATGACATTACTACAACTTTCCAAGTCAGAAATCCAACTACAGTGGGAATTCCAGTTGAAGTTTCCAACTGTCAACTTAGAAATCCCCAGTTCAAATGGAACACACCTTAACTTTAGGGGTTTTCCATTGTTGAGTCAGAAATGATAACGTTTTTCACAATTTTTTGTTTCTCATAATGAGAAACCACAATCTCTAAGCAGCAACATAAAGCTGAAATTTTTAGGTTTTACCAAAGATTTGGCTCATGCACTAAGGTAGGGCTACTTTTTTGTGTGTGTGAATTAACCATTTTACTAATAAATGTGGCGGAGTTGTGTGACGATCGGTGTACGTTTGTCTGCCTGTCTGTCTGTCTGTCTGTGTGCAACATTACTCAAAAACGGACTAACGAATTTGAATTCCGCTACATATTTAGGTCACGTGATTCAGTATCCGTACATAACGTACACATGCATAACACATGCCTGAGCTCAGCGCAAGGTAGTTTTTTTATTATTATTATAATTTTATTCATTTACAGGCACCAAAAATTATTGTTTCCTTATGTGAAAAAAATCCAAAAATTCAGCAAAAAAATCCCCAAATTTCAGAAAATTTGCACAACCTTCAGGAAGAAAATTCCAATAATTCCTTAAAAGTTTCCCTTAAAAGTTTTATTAAAAAAAAAAAAAAAAAATCCCCCAACTTTGTCAAGAAAATTCTTGTAAATATTTTCAAAAAATGAGTAAAAATCTTCCAAAAAAATCCTAAAAATATCTAAAGTGATTACATATATATCAGTAAAACTTCAAATATTTTCTTGAAGAACGTTCGCAAAAAATCAACCAAAATCCAGCAAAATTTGCTGGATTTTGGTTGATTTTTATGTGAATGTTCTTAAGAAACATTTTTAACATTTCTTTTTTTCCACCAAAAAATGTTCAAAGATTTTCCAAAAATGTTGAAAATGTAGACATCAGAAGTTTCACTGTGAAAATATATACTTTTCCACATTTTCACACTTTAAAACGGGTCAATTTTGACCTGCAGGACGACACGAGGGTCAAAGAAATCCAAACGTGTTTTCTTCCCCTATAGCAGAATGATAGTGTGGTACAGTCAGACCATTCTCTAGTGCGATTCCACTGTTGGTGTAACTCCACCTGCTCTCTAACTGACATACTTGTTGAACTGTTGTTTCAAGATTAATTCACTGTGGGGCTTTTAAGTAATACCTTCAGAGGTTAAAACGCGGTTGTAGCTGCTGGAAATAATCCAAACGTGACGTCACATCATGTCGCCCACAGACAAATACATCACTGAGTGTCAAAACAGGCCGAAATACACATGAAATACTAGCTGAGGGAGGATTTTTTTCCATCTCCATCAATCACCCAGACTCAGCCTATTGTGACATTAACGTCTGAGATTGACAACCGGCTCATTATCCATTGTACCCCCACAGTAACCTCCCTCCCATCTGTCACTCTGAGCTGCACCCAAAATAGTTTTGCATGTACTGTTTGATCCATATGTGATTTGGAAAAGCTCCGCACGCTTCGTATCTGAATGATCTGCAGTGTTGTGTTTGATGAGTCAGTGAGTTCTATGGAGCCAATGAAGTCCATTTGGTCAAAACTAGCAGAGTGGAAAGAAAATCAGGAGATCCACAGCCCAAACATGAACACTTTATGGATAATCATGATCCATGTTTGAGGTCCTGAGGTTGGGAGGTGAAATGCTTTTAAATTGTAGGAATAAACACTGAGAATTAGACAAGAAAATTGATATTAATCTCATATTTGTGTATTAAATGTGGAGCTGTAGCCAGAAGGAGGTCAATTTAGTGTCTAAAGGTTCCTAATTAACTCATCTAATTATAAACTCACACAAAAACAGAAGGTTAAAAATAATAGTTTGTGTTTTTTAGATGAAGTCACCGGCTGGATGAACAGTTCATCCAGCTACAACTTTAAAATTATCGCAAAAGATGCTTGAGCATCTTTGGGAAATATTAGGACAACTTCAGTTCTCTTGGTTCAAACTGGTGTTGGTGAGGCTGTGGTTTATAACAGAAAACCACCTGTTAATACAACTGTAGATGTTTTTGTTTTCTGTGGCAAAAACCAGTAAAGAGACTCTGGGAAAAAATAGAAATCTAAAAACAACGAGGCTGCAGGAGCATCAGGCTGTTGTTTGTCAGGAGACAGTTACAGAACATAAAATAACTTCCTGTAAAACCGTGAAACAAAAAAGACGTGCTCTGAATGTGAAGCTAAAGCTAGCAGCTGCTTAGCTTAGGTTAGCATAAAGGCTAAAAACAGAGAAACAACAAGCCTGGTTCTGTAAAACGGTAACAACAAAGTGTGATGATTCTTGAAACTGCTTGCTACTGGTTTACAGACCAAATAATAATGAAATGAATTGAAAAAATAATCTGCAATTAATCATTAGTTTAGGGTTAACGTGTTAATTAATATTTTGTTCTGTAATTTTACTAGATATTGTTGGTAATTCAACAAAACAGGAAACATCTGTAAAACAGCAGTTGAAAAAATTCTATGACATTTCTCTGTCCTTAAAATACATAAATATTCTTTCAAATAACGACAGATATTTGTAACATATTTTTGTTTTTTTGCTATTTAAATGCAGCAAAAATTGTGTAATTTTTTTCAAAAGCAGATTTTAAAAAATTTTTAACAATCAACATGTAAATGAAAATTTTTTTTCCTATAATTTTACTTGATATCACATAATTTGTCTTTCAAGTAACAAAAAATATTGTAAAGTAATTCTATTTTTGGCTGTTTTAAATACAATAAAGATTATTTTACAGTCAAATGTTGTGAAAGTATAAACTACAATTTGTAAAACTACAGATTTTTGATGTCAGTTTTGGCCTGTTTTTACAATTAACCTGTAAATCTAAGCATTTTTTAGTGGTTTTACTCTATCCGATCTGGAATTTTACTAGATAGTACTGGTAATTTAACAAAACAGGGAAAATGACAGTTGAAAAAAATTCTATGACATTTCTCTGTCCTTACTATAGATAAATATTCTTTCAAATAACGGCAGATATTTGTAAAATAATGATTTTTTTAAACAAAAGGAGATTTTTGATGTCAATATTACAGTTTTAGCCTTTTTTAAAAAAATATTTTAACAGTTAACATGTAAATACATACTTTTTTCCTATAATTTTACTTAATATTATTACATAATTTGTCTTTCAAGTAATATTCTTTCAAATAACAGCAGACATTTTTAAAATAATGTTTTTTTCAATTTAAATGTAGTAGAAATTGTGTCATTTTTGAAAAAAATATTGCAAAAAAACAAAAGCAGATTTTTGATGTCAGTGTTACAGTTGTAGCCTGTTTTTAAATGTAAATAAATATTTTTTCCTATAATTTTACTTGACATTCCTTTTTTTTTTAAAAAAAGAAAGAAAATATTCTAAAGCAGTTCTATTATTGGCTGTTTTAAATACAATTAAAATTATTTTGGAGTCGAAAGTTGTAAAAGAATAAACTATAATTAGTTAAAAATACAGATTTCTGGTGCTAGTTTTGGCCTGTTTTTATAGTTTACCTGTAAATTTAAGCTTTTTTTTCTGTGGTTTTACTTGATATGATCTGTAATTTGATAAAACAGGGAAAATCCGTACGATAATGATAACACAACATTTTAAAAAGTTAATTCTTTACAGTGCAGACATGACTTGATATTCTTATCTTACTCTTGGCAAAAAAGTTTTTATGTAAATATCCTAAATCAACAGAAACTTCGAGAAGCGACCACTTTCTGCGACTAACCAACCATCAGCTACAGGGGTGGAAAATGAACAGAACCTTTACTGTAACCCTGCGGTAAACCTGAAGGCGGTGAAGCTCATTGTGTTCTCAGTTGTTGATCTGGTCATTTTTAAAGCAGAGTCGTACAACAAACCCTGATGAGTGTCTACTTATGATCACTGTTTGCAGAATGCTGTTTAACCAGGTTGGGGATATGTCATCGTGATTTTCCTGAACTTCTCCACTTGTCGCGTTACATAATTGGGTTGTGTTTGTGACTGATGCGGCAGAGATTTGGGCAGAGAGCACTGAAAGCGACAATAACAGGGGCAGCTGCACATGTGAGTCATGTGAAGTAGTGCGTCAGCTGCACTAAAGTTTCAACAATCATGAGTTGTTAGATAAGTTTTTTCAGGGGAACATAAGGCGACTTACATGAGGCCGGTTGGGAATACTATGATCGGGACGCATGAGTTCAAGGAAGAACCCCTGAGTTGAATCAGCACCTCTGAGATTGTTGACAAAGAAAAAATAAAAATGGAATTTACTGCAGATTTCTTCTTGACATTTGACTGTGTAGCTGCTTGAATCTCCTCAGGTGACTCTTCAAAGCAGACAGAAGATTAAAATAAAACCATCTTTTCTCTTTCAAACACACACATTGGAGTTAGATTACAGTTCTGTATGTGCTTCCCCCCCCCCGGCTCTTTTTGCGCATTACGGCCTACTGTTGGATTACTGGGATTTGTAGCACCACAAACATCTACTTGCAGTCGTGTCTTTGCTGTGCCAACTGCCAAGTATCTGTTGTCCACTTGGCAGTTTAGACGTCTGCAGTGTGCCGTGCAGAAACAAGGCTAGACGGAGCTGCGTCTCTTGAACAGGCTGAACGGGGAGAGGATGTGGAGGCCCGTCGCTATGGAGCTGATGCTCGTGCACTGCCGCGGACTGCAAACGCAGCCGCTCGATCCAGGCTCCACGTAGTGAGGACTGTTCTGCTGCAGGTAGGCGTCGGAGAAGGTCAGCTCCTGAGGGATCATGGTGGAGCCCTGCAGCTTCTCCTTGCTGCGGTACCACAAGCACGAGCAAATAGTCTGGAAGTGCAGCACCTCGGTGTACACGCCTTTTAGATCTTTAGGTTTGGTACCACCGTCCGCTACGGGGGTAGAGGAGGTGGAGACCGGCAGCAGGCGGGCCACCTCCCCTCTGGGCTTGACGGCGGACAGCAGGGCCTTCTGCTTGGCGTCCCGGCGCTCGTCCTCGGCGTTCATGGTCAGGAACCGGAGCACCACCAGGTTGAGGAAGGCCCCGATCACCGTCAGGCCCATGAGGATGTAGACGAAGCAGAACGCCACGTACCGGGGGTCGTTCTGCAGGGCATCGTCCCTCTGCAGCGCCACGTAGTCCCCGAAGCCGATGGTGGTGAGCGTGATGAAGCAGTAGTAGAAGGCGTGCAGGAAGCTCCAGCCCTCGCAGTGGGAGAAGGCCACGGCGCCCACACACAGGGTGCTGAGGCAGGAGAAGAAGCCCACCGTCACCATGTTGGCCATGGACACCTCGGTGTGACGCATCCCCAGGCACTTCTTGGCTTGGTGCAGCAGGTACCTGACAAAGGTGTTGATCCGCTCGCCCAGACTCTGGAACATAACCAGGGTCAGCGGGATCCCCAGGAGGGCGTAGAACATGCAGAACACTTTCCCTGAGTCGGTGCTTGGCGCCGCATGGCCGTAACCTGAGAGATAAAAGAAGATAAGACGAGATAAGATGAGCTAAGATTAGCTAAGATGAGATAAGATAAGATGAGCTAAGATGAAATGAGATAAGATGAGCTAAGATGAGCTAAGACAAAATGAGATAAGATGAAATAAGATAAGATGAGATAAGATGAGATGAGATAAGATAAGATGAGATAAGATGAGCTAAGATAAAATAAAATAAGATGAGATAAGATGAGATGAGCTAAGATGAGTGAAGATGAGATGAGATAAGATGAAATAAGATAAGATAAGATAAGATAAGATGAGATGAGATAAGATGAGCTAAGATGAGATGAGATAAGATGAAATAAGATAAGATGAAATAAGACAAGATGAGATAAGAAGAAATAAGATATGATAAGATGAAATAAGATAAGATGAGATAAGATGAAATAAGCTAAGATGAAATAAGATGAGATAAGATGAAATAAGATAAGATGAAATAAGACAAGATGAGATAAGAAGAAATAAGATATGATAAGATGAAATAAGATAAGATGAGATAAGATGAAATAAGCTAAGATGAAATAAGATGAGATAAGATGAAATAAGATAAGATGAGATGAGATAAGATAAGATGAGATAAGTCTTTCGCCAGATATTGCTCAAAAAACTAAATTACATGACATGTTAAACTGAGATATTATGCATGAAATTGAAATACCGCACATTACAATAACACGTTGCACTAAAAAAAAAAAGAAATTTACATTAAATTGAAATATTATGCATCAGAATAAAATATTGTACCAGAAAATTTGAATATTACACCAGAAAAGTGAAATATGGTGCATTAAAATTGAGATATTATGCATGAAAGTGAAATATTGCACCGGAGAAAATTAAATATTGCACATTAAAATTGAAATACTGCACCAGGAAAATGAAATGTTTTGCATCATACTGTAACTTAAACTGTTAAGAAAACTAATAACGCAAATGATTTTGATATTACTGTCCAGATTTAACCATCCGATGCTTCAGCTGTCACTCATTTACACAGTTCAGCTTTAACTAATGGAGCGTCGATAGCAAATAAAGTGCAGAAAAAGTGAAAATAAAACATAAACACACAAAGATGTGACATCAGCGAAAATAAAACATAGAAAATGTGCACCTTTCTATACATGAAACAATATAATGTTGTGTGTTTTTGTTTTTATGTGGTATTTGACACCTAACTTCTCACCTAATCTGATTATTTAGAAACAGCTGCTGGATCCACATCCACAGGAAACAAACTCCCACCGAATCGTCTCATTAATGCCACACCGCTTGGCTTCACTTTAAACTGTGAAGTAACACGTCTGTATTTTTAACTCCCACATTCCTCTGAGCTCAGATGTTGTAAAAACACAGCAGATAAAGCAGAAAGGCAGCACTTTTTTGTCACAAACTATCAGGAAGGGAACAAACTGTAGTGAGAAACACTGAACCAAGTGTTATCTTTAAAAATGTAAAAATTTTCTGTGTTTTTGGGGTTTCTTCATTCTTAGATTCAGATTTCATTTGAATATTTTGGGGACACATTAACCCTTGTGTCATCCTGCGGGTCAAATTTGACCTGTTTTAAAGTTTGAAAATGTGGAAAAAAAACATATTTTCACAGTGAAACTTCTGATGTCCACATTTTCAACATTTTTGGGAAATCTTTGAACATTTTTTGGTGAAAAAAAAATGTTAAAAATGTTTGTGAAGAACATTCACACAAAAAATCAACCAAAATCCAGCGAATTTTGATGGATTTTGGTTGATTTTTATGTGAATGTTCTTCAAGAAAATATTAGAAGTTTTAATGATATATATGGAATCACTTTATGATTTTTTTCGAAGATTTTTACTCATTTTCTGAAAATATTTACAAGAATTTTCTTGACAAATTTGGTTGTTTTTTTTTTTTAAAAATGAAACTTTTAAGGGAAACTTTTAAGGAATTATTGGAATTTTCTTCCTGAAGGTTCTGCAAATTTTCAGAAATTTGGGGAAATTTTTTGCTGAATTATGGTTAATTGGTTATATGGTTAATTATGGTTAAATAAACTGTGTCAAACTGTTTTAGAGTTTACAGATGTTTACCGTCATGATTTGACAGTTTTTCCACCGTATAATTTACGAGCATTTTTTTTACAGTGTAACATTAGCATGGCTTAGCAACCCTGTTACTGGGATTAGAGTAGGGTTAGCAAACAACAAATAAACATGGATTAAAAATGGTACCACTGATGTGTAAGCTGAGCCAATCGAGCCTTTGATAGTTTATTGATTTGTAGCAGAAAACTGTAACAGAGAAGGTTTATTTTTCAAAAAATGTGAAGCCCAAATGTCCTCCAATCCTGGAATGACCCATATACATCTATATATATATATATATGTATGTTTTCCACTTTAAATTGACTACAAACTCCACTTTCACTCTGAACTTCTGTCTGGCACTGTGTTCCAGCTCTTCTGGGAGAATGAAAGTCCGATTAACAGCTAAATAAACAAACAGAGGAACATTTGAAACTGTGCCCAGGAAAAGAAAAGAACAGTTTAAAAAGTCTGAAAAATGAAGCTGCATTAGTGTGGATGTAGTCGTGGTCCAGCAGCAGATCAAGAAGGTCACAAAGTGCGGAACAGTCAAATTCCAGGAGGTGAAATGTGAAGGACGTGAATGACCTCGAACACATCAGGCTACAACTGTTTTGGCTGCTCGATACATAAAGAAGAAACTCACATGGTTGTTATTTTCCATGACTAATCTCCAAGAGAATCTGTCTGACACGACATAAATGACTTCCATTTAAGGGATCCAGGACACGTTGGAGTTTATTTTAGAAACTTGTTGACATTCAGGCTCCACACATGCAGCAGCAGCAGGAGAGAAACGATGAAAAATGAAGATTTGATGGTAAAAAAACAAACAAAACATCACTTCTGAGGGAAGATTTCTGCTACTGAGGGTTTGCTGTTGACCAGAAACAGGTTGTGAGTCTGCAGCGTCTCATAGTCGTCAGCAGCAGATGATGCAACACGAAGATTTAGTTTCAGCATCTAAATCAGCAGCACAACGCTCGGAATGACGCGAGAAAAGTCAGATCTATGAAAAAAACTATTTAGGATGTTTTTATCAGAGTTACAGCACATCAGAAAGACCCCAAATGGCTTTTTTTTTTTTTTTTTTTTTTTTTACAGTTTTTTAAAAAATATATTTTTTATTTTTGAAGCAAATACAGTCCCCCAAAAACCATTCTGAAATTCTCAATTATTTAAAAATATTGCTATTGAAGAAATTTGGTAAAAAATCTGGGTTTTTGTCATTTTATTTATTTTGTATTTTTTACAACAGTATATATATGACAGAGAAACTAACCATAACAATGTAAATTTAAAAAAAAAAATCATGCAGCAAACAGACGCAAATTACACCTGGAATTTTTCTGACCTAGTTGGAATAAAATATATATATTCATATTTATTTTTTAAAGGGGCCAGTATGTGGTATTAAGTGGGATCTATTGCAAGACATTAAATATAATATTCATAAGTATGTTTTTGTTGGTGACCTATAATCATAAATTGTAAAAGACTAAACATCTGAATGAAAAATATTCAGTTTAAATTAAAATATCATAAATGTGGTTAAATAGAGAAGACAGTAAAAGTATGTAAGTTTGGTTTATGCTGCACAGACTGAGCAAGGAGGTTTAAGCTCCTAAGACCTGGCGTCTACATATGTGGATTTTTTTTTTTTCAAAAACAGCATTTTATTCATAATAATGATAATAATAAAAATAACAATTAAAATAATTATAATAATAAAAGTAATGACAACAATCATAATACCAATATAAATATAATATAAATATAATAAATATAATAAATATAATAATCAGATATTAAATATTATCCGATATTATATTTATTGGTCATTCCTTATCCCAAATAACTAGAAGAAATCTAAAATGGAAAATGAGGTTAATGTCCATCCACCTAGATGATACACTTTTTAAAAAAAATTTTAAAAATTTATTTTTTCTCAAACAAAAGAAAAATAGTACAACATATTAGAAAAAACACAAAAAAACTGTTGAAAAAAGAGTAATTCTAATTGTTTCATCTGTAATATAGAAAAAAATATGAATAAATAAATAAATAAATAAAAATCTTTCAAGTCATGACAAATACATGCAAAATCACTATATTTGTGCTGACTTCAATACTGTAAAAAAAAGAGTACAATTTTACCAGCACACATTGCTAAAGAATTAAATTACCATTTGGAAAAATACAGATTTATTTTGTGGACTCTACAGCTTGGCCCCACAGTATTACAATTAAATAAATGCTGATTTCTCTGTGATTTTTATTTAGCTATTATCTGTAACTTACAATAAATAAACGAATAAAATTGTTAGAAATATTCTGTTAGAAACGGTTTAAATAATTTACCTTCTATATCTGAATATACTGAGATCCCAGCAACACCTCTGGAAACAGAATCTATTTTTTTTATTGTGCAACAAGCAGAATATTTCCCCTCTAGATGTTCAGAATACTAAAATGCTGTTTAACATTCTTGGCCAGGAGGACTCAGGAGTAAAAATCCTGCCTTCCGCCCTAATTTGAGGGTCTTTTCCCACTAAAAACACAACAATATTAAAGTCTTGCTCACCTATAGTCGTGATCACAGTGATGGCGAAGTAGAAGGATCCTGCAAACTTCCACTGGACCCCGGCTTTGTGCGGTTTGAGCTGCAGGACGACGTGCTCCAGCTCCTCGAAGTTCTCTTTGGTCAAGTTGTATTTGCGCATGAGTTCGTACTTTCTGGCGTCGAGCTTCCTCTTGTGGCTCTTCTCCTGCTTGGACTCCAGCGTCTCGAACACGGCGGCTCCGACCACCAGGTAGGTGAGGATGCTGACTATCAGGGCCAGAGTCCGGGCGTTTTGTCTCTTCATGGTCACACGGAGCGGAGCGGAGAGGCGCAGTGCTGCGGCTCTCTGCGACCTTCTGCCGACGGACTCTGGAGACGGAGCTGCTCTCTCAGCGCCACCCCCACATCACAGTTGGGTTGCTACTGTATTTGGACTATTTGTCACCGACTTATATTTAGATTTCGCAGAAAAAAAGAAAGAAAGCACATTGGGTAAATCCCACAGACCGGCCTGGCGCTCACCTTTTGGGCAGCTTTTACGCACAGAAGCCAAAACGTCTCTGCACAGGTGGAGTCCAGGCTCCTTACAAATATGACTTGGTGTATGTTTCATGTGCTCATTCAAGTACAATATTTACCCTGCTGCTATTTAAACAGACTAGCTCTACTGGCTTCACAAGTTGTCTAGCAACCCAATGATAACCATACTTTCCATGTGCAAATATTTAAAAGAGGCACATCCTTTGCGCACCGAGCTGCAGGCCTGCAGGCTTCTCAAATACATCTTCAATTCAACAAGAACGAATTTACATCCAAATAAACTCCCCCTGAGAAAATCCTTTATTATGAAACAGCTTTCAAGGAGATGTATGTTGTTTGGATTGTGACTAACTTGGGTCCAGGCCCAGAAGTCTGAAGATTTTGACCTCATTATTGCAACATTTCAGATCAAATCAGCATAAAATATGAGAAACTGCTCTCCGCCAAGTAAGCTCCCATCACTTTCTTTCTCTGCTTAGCCCATTAATGTCACAATGAGTGCAGACAAGCTAGGAAATCAGTTCTCTCACTGTGTAACTTGGAATTAGTCCAATTTATAGTGGTTTACAAGCTGCAGTGACATAAAAAGCTTCACTTCTTTTGCAAGTTTTGAATCATGGTGAATATAATTTGTTTTTTTTGATAAGAATTTACCCCAGAAAAGATTCTTTCATGTCAAAGTGAAAACAAATATCACCAAAGCAATGCCACTTAATTAAAAATCTAAAATGAAGAATAAGTGATTGCCTAAGTAACAACCCCATTTAAAGTGACTCATCTAATTCAACACAGGTACAGCCAACTGGTGCTAGATGTCACAAAATTACTTGAGATCATCTGAGGTCAGTGAATGTGTCTCTGTGATTGTATAAACACTCCTGTATCTGGAAGGTACAGATATATCAGTACTCCTGGATATAACTACACCATGAAGAAACAAAACACCCCAAGCAACTCTGTGAAAAGGTTACTGAAAAGCTTAAGTCAGAAGATGATGAAAGACAAATCCAAACACACTAAATATCCCTTGGAGTACAATTAAATCCATCATTTAGAAATAAAAGGAATGTGGCACTTGTGTAAATCTCCCAAGAACAGGTCATCCTCAAAAACTGAGTGACAGAGCAAGAAAGACACAAATGAGGGAGGCCACCAAGACACCTATGACAGATGGTGGCAACATCGTAACATGAAGCATGGTGGTGGCAGCATCATGATGTGAAGCATGGTGGTGGAAGCATCATGATGTGAAGCATGGTGGTGGCAGCATCATGATGTGAAGCATGGTGGTGGCAGCATCATGACGTGAAGCATGGTGGTGGCAGCATCATGATGTGAAGCATGGTGGTGGCAGCATCATGATGTGAAGCACGGTGGTGGCAGCATCATGATGTGAAGCATGGTGGTGGCAGCATCATGACGTGAACCATGGTGGTGGCAGCATCATGATGTGAAGCATGGTGGTGGCAGCATCATGACGTGAACCATGGTGGTGGCAGCATCATGATGTGAAAGCATGGTGGTGGCAGCATCATGATGTGAAGCACGGTGGTGGCAGCATCATGATGTGAAGCACGGTGGTGGAAGCATCATGATGTGAAGCACGGTGGTGGAAGCATCATGATGTGAAGCACGGTGGTGGCAGCATCATGATGTGAAGCATGGTGGTGGCAGCATCATGATGTGAAGCATGGTGGTGGAAGCATCATGATGTGAAGCATGGTGGTGGCAGCATCATGATGTGAAGCACCGTGGTGGCAGCATCATGATGGGAAGCACGGTGGTGGCAGCATCATGATGTGAAGCATGGTGGTGGAAGCATCATGATGTGAAGCATGGTGGTGGCAGCATCATGATGTGAAGCATGGTGGTGGCAGCATCATGATGTGAAGCATGGTGGTGGCAGCATCATGATATGAAAGCATGGTGGTGGCAGCATCATGACATGAAGCATGGAGGTGGCAGCATCATGATATGAAAGCATGGTGGTGGCAGCATCATGACATGAAGCATGGAGGTGGCAGCATCATGATGTTTCCAGCAGCAGGTCCTGGAAGGCTTGTAAAGGTAGAGGATAAAATGAATGCAGTAAAGTCTAGAGAAATCCTGGAGGGTGAATTGATACAACCTGTAAAAGAATTGAGACTTGGAAGAAGATTTGATTTCCAGCAACACAACGACCCAAAACAAACAGACAAAGCAACACAGAAACGATAAAAACAATAATATGAATGTTTTTCTATGAGTAGCCAAGTCAGAGAATGGAAAAAAAAATGATTTGTACCACAGCAAACCAAGAAAATCTGTTGAAATACAACTTTTGTCACATGGATAATAATGATAATAACCTTTTAAAGCACAGAAACAAACAACATTCCAGACATATCGTACTCAGAGAGTGGCTTTAATTGTTCTTTTGTCTGAATATGAAGCTGCACCAGGTGAAGGTCAGTAATGTTTAACTTAAAGTGACAATCCACAGATTTTATGAACGCAACTGAGTTTACTACCGAGCATTTATGTATTTAGCAACGAGACAAATCAGAACAGAAACCTTCAGTTACATAATGAGATTTTTATCTGATTGGTCTCAGATTATCTGGATATGACTTGTTACATAGTCTGAAACCTGCCTGCATTCATACAATAAAATCCCAAAACAAGTTGATTTTGAACATTATGTCCAGTTCTAAGCACATTAAAGCTAGCGAAACAAGCTGCATTCTTATTTAGACATACTGAAAACACAAGTATAAGTCAGTAAAAGGTAAAAGAACTAATAGATAATCAACTGAAAATCAATCTTGTAATCAATTAATCATTTTAAGTCAATCATCTGGACACATTCAGTATGTATGAAGACTTTATAATCCATTTTTAGGAGCACAATTTGGGAAGAGGAAGACGGATGAAGACCGTCAAGAGATGTTTGCAACACGGCGAATTTATTAAATAAAGTTTTTGCGCTTCAGTGTGGCACAATAATAAAGCTGCAAAGCCAAATTGCAACAACATAAATCATTTCTGGAGTGTACTTAATCCCAGCTTTGTTCATACAGACTGATAAACACACTTTAATGGGCACTTTTAAAGTCCTTCAACCAGTAAAATAGAACTTAATGCTTTTACACAGATCAGCCTCAAGCTTTTCTGGGTCTCTAACGTCACCTGCGATAGTAATTACATCACCCTTCAGTTAAAACACGCTGAACGGGGCCTTGGCGAGGTCTTCGGGGGCCATCTTCAGGTCTCCTACAAGGCCTCGAACTCGTCGACCCTCTGCTTGGTGTTGCCCATGCGGATCTGACGGAGGGTCTTGTACTTGTCCCGACCGGCTCGGACGTTCTCGGCATGGATAATATCTAAGGTGGTCTTCTTCTCGTAGTCTCGGGCTTCTGCCAGGTCTGAGCTCAGGGCCTGTGGAGGAGGTCACGTTTAGTTGTTAGACCACGAGGATCCGCCTCTATGTTCACTCACAGTGGTACATTTAAAGATCCTATAGGGTGGGAATCCATTTTTGTTGTGTTTTGTAGTTGAAAGCCTTAGTTAGCCTCCTAGCTTTACATGCTAGTAAGAAGTGCTACTATGTTACAGCTAACCAATAGTCATCCAGCTCTGGGTGTTTATGACTGTTACAGAGAGCGTTTTCTTCCTGAAGGGGGCAGGAACAAGAGCAGGTCATCGATTTTTAAAGCAAAACACCCTGTTTAGAATTGATGCTAAGATTTTGTTCATAAAAGCTCCTCTAAAGGAGTTAAGGTTGCTCTACATTAGTTACAATTGCTCTAAAATTAGTTAAAGTTTCTCTATATGAGTTAAAGTTGCTTTATATTAATTAAAGTTGCTCTAAAGCAGTAAAAGTTGCTCTATATTAGTTAAAATTGCTCAAAAATGAGTTCAAGTTGCTCTATATTAATTAAAATTGCACCAATTGAGTTAAAGTTGCTCTATATTCATTGAAGTTGCTCTATATTAGCTAAAATTTTTCTAAATTAGCTAAAGTTGCTCTATATTAGCTAAAATTGTTCTAAATTAGCTAAAATTACTCTACATTAGTTAAAGTTGCTCTATATGAGTTAAAGTTGCTCAAAAATGAGTTCAAGTTGCTCAAAAATGAGCTCAAGTTGCTCTATATTCATTAAAATTGCTCTATATAGGTTAGATTGTTCTAAATTAGCTAAAGTTGTTGTATATTAGTTAAAATTGTTCTAAAGGAGTTAAAGTTGCTCAAAAATGATATCTGTAAAATAATGATACTTTTGCTGATTTAAATACAGTAAAAATCATGTGATTTTACTGTATAAACGCTGTCAAAGAACATGTTACCATTTATAAAAATAAGTGATTTTTTTGTTTGCATGTTATTTACTGTTTTGGCCTGGTTTTTGATGGTCAACCTGTAAATTAAGTTATTAATTAATTCTGTGATTTCACTAGCTGTTAACAGGGAAATCTGTAATCTGTACATTACAGTCATTAACAGCAAATATCAGGTCTTTTTAAAGAAAAAAATAATTAAGAAGTTGTGTAATTTTATGGTCAGACATATAAAAGCACAAATTCCAGTGTATAAAAATATAGAACGTTGACATTTTTTAGTTTAGACCTGTTTCATTCTGGTCAACATGCAAATTAGTACTTTTTTCCTGTCATTTCACCAATTATCTGTAATTTAACAAAAAAATCAGTAAAATATCAGTGAATTGTAGTTAAAAATAACTAGATTTTTGACAGTGTGGGCTGCCTCCTGGGACCCTGAACTCACCATCAGCTGCCTCTTCAGGCGCTCGTTCTTCTCGGCCTCGGTCCGCCGCTCCTCCTCCTCGCGGTGGTCGTTGAGGAACTGGGACTGCAGCTCGGTGCTGTGGACGCTGTTGTGGTCGCTGTTGTGGTCGCTGTGCTCGTGCTCGCTCTCGCTGTCCGAGGACGAGGAGGAACTGGAGCGGGAACCGGTTCTCGGTTCAGGAGCTGGAACCGAGATGGTGGTGGTGACGGAGGAGGAGGTCATCACGACGTGGAGCTCCTCCTTCGTCCTCACCAGACTCTCCTCCACCTCCACAGCCTGGAAGAAGTAGTAGTAGAAGTATTTCATGAGCATCCAGACAACAATAATGCTTCTTCATCGTGGTAAATCCCAGGTGACCCCAGCGACCTCCAGGTGAGCTCACCTTGGTGTGCCACGTCTCAGCCTCCTCCTCCTTCAGCCTCTTGGCCTCCTCCAGCAGGAGGATCTTGGCGCTGTACTCGGCCAATTCTGCAGCCTGAAGGAGGAAAACGGCAAGAAAAAGACTCAGAAACAGACACCTGTTTACCGTAACTTCACCTTCACTTCATCAGCAGGGATCGACCGATATGAGAATTTCAGAGTCAAAACCAATTCTTGTTTATCAAGATAACGGATATTTGGAACCAATAATTATTAAATCTAATGTTTTAACAACATGTGATTAACTAAATAACATAAGAAATGCAGTGCTTAAAAAGTCAAAAAGCACTAAGACATGGGTATGATAAATTACTGAAATAAAAAATAAGCTTAAAATAGAAAAGTTAAAAAGAGATGCTGGTAATGATAATGAGGTCCTAAGTATTGCAAATTAACCCTGTAAGACCCAAATAGAGAAAAAAAGAGCAAAAAAATAAAACTGAAAATTTTACACACACACACACACACACACACACACACACACACACACACACACACACACACACACACACACACACACACACACACACACACACACACACACAAAACTACAGAAATATAGAGAAAAATGAGCAAAAAAATGAGCAAATTAGCAAAAATTATATATATGTATATATATGAGTATATATATATATATATATTAGAAGAAAATAAGCTGATGTAAAGTGAAATTGTACCTGTGACAATGAAATATTGTGCATTTAGTTAAAAGATATTTTGCATCAAGATAAAACTTTATTAATCCCAAAGGAAATTCTTATCAAAACAAAATGACATAACATAAGAAATGTAGTTCCTAAAAAGTACGGTAGATATAAGTAGGAAACATAACTGAAAATAAAAATAAATAAGCTTTTAAAAGACTAGGATAAAAAAATATCATGAAAAACAAATCACATGTTGGATTTTTGACATTTTCCTGAGGAGAAATGTCCTCAGAGAGAAGTTGAAGCTGCAGTAAAAAGCAGCAGATTCACGTTTGGACTTTTTTCTCACGTGCTCCACACTCACCAGCTGCTCCTGGCTCTTCATCTGGTCCTCAGCCTGCCTGGCCAGCTCCTCCTTGGCTATAATGGCCTCCATCCTCTCAGTCTCCAGCCGGGCCGCCTCCTGCTCCACCCTCCTCCTCTCCTCCTCCAGCCTCATGGCCCGGTCCAGCTGCTCCTGGAGCTCTGCGGGACAAAAAATCTATTAGGCAGGACCCGGCGCTAACTACTCTGGTTTTTAAGACGCCACGGGGGTTTTCTGGGGCTGTTTTTCTGTCATTTGGATGATTTTTTAGAGGATTATAGGGGTAAAATAGGCAGATTTCACAAGAAAAACAGCAGAAAACATAGCAAAAAGTCAAAATGTTGCAGTGTTCCACTTTATTTAATCCATTTTACAGCCTGTGACTAATTTTTATGTCTGTCGCCACATTTTTCCAGCATAATTTCTCACTTGTTCATGTATTTATATTGCATTTATATACTTCGATCCACAGGATGAATAGCTCTCCTATTACTACTCTTGTTTTTAACACACTGTGGGGTTTTTCTTGGGCTGTTTTTGTGTCATTTTGATGGTTTTTAGAGGATTAAAGAGCAAAAATATGCAGATTTTGCGAGAAAAGGTTCCAAAAATAGCAAAAAATAATAAAGAAACACATTTTACATTCTGCGACAGATTTTTATATGTCTATTGCCATCATTTCTAGTGCATTTTCTCACTTGTTCATAGAATTATATCTCACACTTCTATCCACTAGATAAAGAGCTAACTAGCTAAATACACTGTGGGGGTTTTCTGGGGCTGTTTTTCGTTCGTTTGGCTGACTTTTAAAGGATTAGAGGTAAAATATAGAGATTTCACCAGAAAAACATGCCATAAAACAGCAAAAAGAAAACTTTTGTAGTGTTACACTTAATTTAATCCATTGTACAGCTTTTCATGTGTCTGTTGCCACAATTTCTACTGCATTTTCTCACTTATTTTGCTTATATATCCACATTTTAAAGCAAATGCAAACACACTCTCCTCAGTAACTCGCAATAAAGACATTTTAACAGTAAAAAATATTGCATATTTTTTGTCAGTTTATGTTGCCACCATTATCTGATGCATTTTCTCACTTGTTCGTGTATTTTTACCTCATTTATATGCTTCTATCCACAGAAATCCACCCCACTCACACCTAAAAGCAAAAAGCTAATGGATGCAGGTTGCTCTAACAGTCAGATCAAGTATTTTCAAGCAAGCGCAAACATATTTTCCTTCATGTGAATGACATTTTAAATGTAAAAACTGAGCAAAAACCTTCCACTTCCTCATCTATGTAATAATTTCTGTGTGTGTTAAAGCAAACCAGCAGCAGAGGGCAGTAAAACCATGTTACAACACAAAGAACTGACAGCTCCTGATTAATGCTTAAAAAGGAAGTTTAGGAATTTATAGCATCAAACAAACACATCATTTCTTTCATTCTGGTAAATCCTTATGAACCTTTTTTTTCATTTTCTGCTCCAATTTGTGGTGGAAACATCTCATTTTTGTACAGGGAAACACAAGATTCAAACACCAGGTGACTATATGGCAGATTTAGTGGCTGTTTTTGCTCATAATTCATATTTAGAGAGGAAGAAAACACCCAGTGCTGAGGGCCTCAAGTTTATATTGTCAGGGATAAATGAAATCTCTGGATTCTACACTTGTATTTTGATGAGCAGTTTTACATTCTTGGAGCTTTATACAACACCTTTTCTGTGTCTTTAACCATTTTAAATTCTTCATATATATACCTTCCATTTCAAAAAATGGTAAACGTGTAAAATAACAACAAAAAAAAAAACAGAATAAAATATCATTCATAAAAATCTGTGTTTTTGCATGCTTTTTTAAAAGTTAATATGTAAATTTGTACAATTTTCTAGATTTGATATGATCTTTACCATTTTTAAATCCCATATATATATATGTATATATATATGTATATATATATGTATGTATATATATACATATATATATGTATATATGTATATATATGTATATATATGTATATATGTATGTATATGTATATATATGTGTATATATATATATATATATATATATATATATATATATATATATACACACACACACATTTCCATTTCAAATAATGGCAAATATTTGCAAAATAATGGTATTTTTGCTGATTTACATATAGCAAAAACAGTGTATTATTACAGTCTCAATTAATTATCATTTGTAAAATATAGATTTTTTTCATGTAAAAAAATAATTCTATTATTATTCTACTATTATTATAATATTATGGTGCTTATACTGTCCATCCTGTATATTTACTATAAATATCTCATAGCATAAATAAAGTTCACACTGTTGATCAGTTTTATTTTGTTTCCTTATATCTACATATTACTGAGTTTATGGTGTTTGTACTCCACATATTTAAATTTTACCGCTGGTTTTGTACTGGTAGCTAGACGTCAAGCTGCATTTCGTCGTCTTAAAACTTGTTCTCTGTGAAAGTTGATCTAATTTTACCTCTCTCTGCTCTCTTGGTCGTCTCCTCGAACCGGTAGAGCTTCTCCATCAGCTCCGTCTTTTCCCTCTCCATCAGGTCCTTCTCCCTCTGGATGGTCTCCCTCCTCTTCATCTCACTCACCAGCTGATCCCTGCAAAAAAAAATATACAAAAAAACACATTTAAATCATTTGAAAACATTCGTCAGTTCTGCCAGTTGGCTCGTCCTACTGGTCGCCATCTTGCTTCTTCCTGCTATTCATTGATTTATGGGTTTTTTCTTTCTGCATTTTTTTTTTTTTTTTGCTTTGTAATTGTAAAAGTGCACATAATTGGAAAAACTTTAAGAATTTTTTGACATATTTTGAGTAGTTTTAACAAATTTTGAGCTATTTTAAACAAATCTTGAGTCATTTTGGACGAATTTCAAACTAATTCCTGATTACATTCAGACGGTTTAAAGTAATTTTGGACAAACTTTGAGAATTTCTTGACATATTTTAACTAGTTTTAATACATTTTGAGCTATTTTAAACAAATCTTGAGCCATTTTGGACGAATTTCTAACTAATTCCAGATCACGTTCCGACAGATTAAAGTCATTCTGGGAAAATTTTGAGCCATTTTGGAACATTTTAACTCACTTTGGAGTAGTTTTGAGTTATTTTGGACCAACTTTGGACTCATCTGGAGGCCTTGGATGCCCAGATCTTGGTTTGTTTTCTTCCCAGCTGTTGGTTCATCTGTATTTCTGCAGAGTGAATCCAACTGCTGAAGGACTACATCTGCACTTCCTGGCTATCTGGCAGCAGATGTACCCTTCCTGTCTGAGAATCTGTATCTTCAGGCGTGTTTCCTGCTTTAGGTTCCTCGTTTTCGTGTCATGAGTCTTAGGTTGTTTTGGACAAACAGAATTTTTGGATATATTTTGACTCATTTTGGACAAATTTTGAGTAATTTTAGGCAATTTCTGACTGAAAATCTGTATCTTCAGGCTTGTTTCCTGCATTCACTTCCTTGTTTTAGCCATTTTTGTCTTTTTTATATGGACACGAAGCACGGCAACAAAAAAATTGTGTCTTTTAATAAAAAGCACGACCTTCATTAGTGGATCACTGGTACCAAAATGACCCCAAAATTTCTTATTTATTTTTATGGAGCCAATCAATTTTAAGTTTTCAGTGTCTTTTTTAGGATTTGTTTAGTATTTTGGCTGTGATTGTATTAAAAGAAATTACACTTGAAGTCCTAAGAGCGATTCTTAACGCAGTGTTAATATCTGTAACGTTCTTGTGTGTGTTCTTGTGTTGATTGTTGTCCAGACCCACCTCTCCATCTTCTTCTGCAGCCTCTCCTGTGCAGCCTGAGCCTTCATCTGCTGGACCTCGATGGTGTCGGCTTTGCGGCGGCGGACGTACATGTTGCTGTTGCCCTTGCACAGCACCACTATCTGCTTGTTGACTCGGTCGGGGGAGTAAAATACGAAATTCTAGGAAAACACAAGAAAGAAAAACAACATATCAGGGATGGTTTGAAGATGTTTTATGCATTTGTTCGGCTGTTTTAAAGTCATTTTGTACAGATGAAGTTACTTTGGATGTGTCATTGGTTACTGATTACTAAAAAATAAGGTTTCCTCCATAGTTTTAATACATGAATACTCTCTTTAGGTCTCTTTAATTCAAGGACATAAGTGTAGCAGGGAAATGTTCTGCATCTTAAATAGGATTATATAAGTTTAATGCCATTTCCACCTCAACTAACTCACCAATACACATGAAACACTTACAGGAGCATTCTTGTCCAACGGCTTGAGGACGAATCTCTTGTTATCGTAAGAAACGTTCTTAATTTCATTCCAGGGAAACCCAATCTTTGGAGACAGCCTGGAAATCAGAGAAAAAAGAGGTGATTGAATATATTTGAGTTTAAAAATAAAGAAAAGATTTATAGCAACAACAACATAAAATATAATAACAGTCACAATAAAAATGATCATGATTATTATTATTAATTACCACACTACTACTACTAATACTACTACTAACACTAATGCCACTAATAATAATACACGTGTTTATTGTATACTGTATATCTTATTGAAAATTAACTTCTAAAAACAATAAAACTTTAGTTTTTATTATTAGTATTCTACATTAATTATAAATAAAATATGTAGTATACAATAAACAAATGCATTATTATTATTATTATTATTATTATTACTACTACTACTACTACTACTACATACCACACTACTAGTACTACTACTTATATTATTATTATTAATAATAATAATAATAATAATAATAATAATAATAATAATAATAATAATAATAATAATACTTTGGTTTTTATTATTATTATTATTATTATTATTATTATTATTATTATTATTATTATTATTATTATTATTATTATTATTATTAATAATAATAATAATAACAATAATAATAGTTATTATTATTATTATCAGGAAGACCAGAGAGGCAAAAATACTAAATATTTCCTAAAAAGTAATCTTTACCTCAATACATTTTTAATAAAATATTTTCTTAAATTGCCTCCAGAGGACAAAGTTTACTGAGATCAACTGAATTGAAAAGATTTAACAAATAAATCAACACAACAAATGGCAACTCCAATGAAGCAAAAAAGAACAAGTGGGGGAATAAGTAAGTGAATCAGTGAGTCAGTAAGCAAATCGATAAAAATGGGTTTTCGGAAGTGATTTAAAAGGCAAAACTGTTGGTAGTAACAGAATTATGTTAATGACCGTTAAAAAACCACAACCAGGCGGTTAAATGTTATTTAAAACTCGACCGACTGGAAGAAGGTTGACGACTGTCGGGGCGCTACATCTTTCTGTTATTAGGTTCATAAACGTCACAAATACAGTAACGTTACTGAGAAAATACAGCTTTTTAGGGAGAATAACGTCCAACATGGATATATATGAAGATTTATGATGTAAACGGAGGCTGTGATGCTGGTTTTTACACTCACTTGTTGTCCTTCTCGAAGATGTTGACTCCCTGAGAGTCGATTCCCAGCCACAGGTCGGTTCCCTTCTTGTTCTTGATCTCAAAGTAGCTGATGCCGTACATCTCCAGGTCCTGAGCGATCTTCAGGTACTCGATCATGGCCTCCTCCCTGATCACAAAACACTGGTTATTGTTTATCAGACAATATGCACAGACCCACATCTACCTGGGGAGAAAACACGAACCAAAGTACAGAACGGATCTTTACTGTCGTCATTAAATAGCAGCTAAAAACAAATGACTACAGAAATAAAATAAAATCATGAAATAAACTAAATAAAATAAAAATGAAATAAAAATATTTTATTTATTATAAAATAAAACTAAATAAAAATTAACTAAACACAATGAAGTAAAATAAAAATGAAATAACATAAAACAAAACTAAATACATTAAAATAAAACAAAACTTAATAAAACATCAACTAAATTCAACAAAATTTAACAAAATAAAATTAAAAAATTAATTAAACTAAATAATTAAGTAAAATAAACCAAAATATAACACAATAAATCAAAACAAAATAAAATAAATAAAACAAAAATAAACTAAATAAGATAAGAAATGAAGCACTAAAATAAAATAAAAATGAAATAAGATGAAATAAAATAAAATATAACAAATTAAACTTTAATTAAATTCACTTAAATAGAATAAAATGAAATAAAAATTAAATAAGTTAAAATACAACCGAATATATTAAAATAAAACTAAACTAAATAAAACATCAATTAAATTCAATGAAATTGAACAAAAATAATGGAAAAATAAAATAAAATAAACCAAAATATAACAGAATAAAACAAAATTAAACAAATTTTAATTTGTGTTATTTTCATATATTTGGTAATTTTATTTTTTTTTGTTGTTGCCAAAAACAGCTTCCGTTTTACTTCTAAAAGTCACCAAACTGACTCATTTGCACAGTAATGTAAAGTTTGAGTCAGGATTCACTCACTTCAACAGCGATCTGTGCTCCTCGTGCCAGATCTGGATTCTTTCCTCCCACTGGTCCTGGGTCAGTTTGTGTTGTTGCTGAACTCTGAGATAAAAAGACAAAAAAAAAAAAACTATTAAAAAACACACAATCTGAACAGTCTGTCTGTGAACAAACCAAGACAAGAGCATAAAGGGACGGGAATAATCCAACACAGCTTATTAACAGAATTCTTCAGGGAGATTTTCAATCCTATTATCAGTTTATCAGCATTTTTTTCTTTACTGACTGTAAATAAACAGTGTGACATTAGGATTTAACACGTGATGTAGTTCAGGTGAGTCACCTTTTGGGCAGCAGACGCTCAGACGCCAGGTAACCGTGATGATGGATGTCTCTGTCGTAGTCTCCGTACTTGGCCTGGACGGCGTATGAAGCCAGCAGGACGGCCGTCTCCGGGGGACAGTAGACGTGGTCGGACAGGATGTGATCCTTCACCTGCAGGAAGAAGAGCCTCCTGCTGATGTCCTGGATCAGCTCGTCGGCTACGTCCTCCGGGTAAAACTTCACCCTCAGCTTGAACTGCAGCGGAAGCTCCTTCTTCACGTTCTGAGTCATCACCTGAAAGACAGAATTAAATTATGGTGAAATCAAGCAGTTACAGTGAGTTAAATGACAGAAGAAATCAAGTTTCACTGTTTTTAATCAGCAACAGAAATGTGTATTTAGCTGTTTTTTTTTTCCATTTTTATATATATTTTGGAACTAAATATGACATAATATAAAAGAAAAATTTACTTTTTACTTTATTTTTGTTTGTTATATTGTTATTATTGTTCATGTATTATATTTTTAACATATATTAATTATATTTTAAATATATATTATCATTTTTCTTAATTTTTGAACTACAAATGATATAATATAAAACCAAAATCTGCTTATTACTTTATTATTATTATATTATTGTTGTTCAAGCATTATATTATTTAAACATATTCACTATATTTTCAAAATATCAATTTATTATATATTATACATTTCTCTATATATTTTTGAACTAAACATGATATAATATGAAAGCATATTCTGCTTATTATTTTATTATTGTTTATTGCATCATCATAATTTATTATCGTTCATGTATTATATTATTTAAATATATTATTTACATGTTCAATATAATAATTTATAATATATTATACATTTTTATATATATATTTTTGAACTGAACATGATATAATATAAAAGAAAAAACTGCTTCTTACATAAACAATTATTGCTTATTAGCAATAATTGTTCATGTATTATATTATTTAAATCAATTTATTGCATTTTTAAAATATTATCATATATTATGTATTTTTATATGTATATTATATTATTTTTAAAACTATTATATTTATTTTATTGATTTATTTATTATACGTTATATTATTCCTAATATATTTTTATATGTTTATTATATTTATTTATGACATGTTTACATCTGTCTTACGTTCATAACCTTAATAAATTAAAATAATCAAATATTTTTGCGTAATATATAATGTTGTACGGTTTTAACCCCAATATTTAAACTTGTTCTGGAACAGGAAAGTACTTCAGTTTAACATTTCTTGTTCTAAATGTGCTTGACTGTGCAGAAATAAGCTTCAGATTTTATTTAAATAAAGATGAACCCAGAAATAAAATATCTCCAGGTGACCTGACTGGTTTGGAAAGTCACCGCATGTTAGATTTAATTAGATTTCCTGAATTATTTGGGGTTTAAGATCAGTTAAAGGCCGAGAAAGAGCGGTGAAAACTGCATTGCCTTAAATAAAGTTGTGTAAAAATAAAAAACTAAACAAATGAAACCACAAACTGACCCTCCTCTCATAGTTGAGCCACGTAGCGAATCCTCTGTTGTCGATAAACTGCAGCCCGAAGAACCACATTTCCCTCAGGCCGATGGTTCTGGCAACCTGAGGAAGAAACAACAAACAATAAAATAATAACAATGATATTCAGCGTCTGACGGTCATTTAGACTGAGGCCTGTAGAACATCTGGAACAGCTGCTGGATAAACTGTTTATGACAGTTGGTTTGTGTCCAGTTCAAAAGTTTCAACAGTAAAACCTCACATTGTTGAGGTTGATGTCAGCTTTTAGTGTAAATACTGATTATAAAGCTGATTCTTCCTGCTTATTAGACATTTGGTTGAGTTTTTTTTAAACAGGTTTCATTAGTGTGGGAATTAAATTATCATGAAAACATGGATTTAAAATCATGAATTACACAGAAAAAAACAAGTTAATAGATCTACACTTACTTGTAATGCAGCATTTTTACATCTAAAATTACAGCTAATTTGCTAGTAAATTGTATTTTTTAACAGAATTTAACAGATTTAGCTGCAAATTGCAAACACAGAAGCTCAACCTTTTAGGATTTCCGTCTGTATAAAGTCACTTGTGATCCAGAAATTAATAATAATTCTAATAATTGGTGCTTCGTGAATCGTTTCATACCAACCTGCTCATAGAGTTGCCCCCCGGTGGTGTTTGAGTGGAAGGAAAACTCCAATTCTGCGTCCATGGAGGTGACGCGAACGTTGACCTGCAATGACAAAAAGCTCATTTTAATCCCGTGAGATTTTATAAATTCCCACGATGCATAATCTGGCGTTTTTGTTGTTGATTTTTTTTTTTTTTTTTTTGTGGTGATTGCACTGTTCAAAAAATACCGTTCAAAAGTTTGGGGTCGCCCAAACGATTTCCTGTTTTCCATGATAACTAGTTAAAGTTGCTCTATATTAGTTAAAGTTGCTCTATATTATTTAAAATTGCTCTAAAATTAGTTAAAGGCAAGGTAAGTCAATTAAAGTTGCTCTGTATCAGTTAAAGTTGCCCTAAATGAGTTGAAGTTTCTCTACATGAGTTAAGGTTGCTCTACACTACCGTTCAAAAGTTTGGGGTCGCCCAAACGATTTCCTGTTTTCCATGATAACGAGTTAAAGTTGCTCTATATTAGTTAAAGTTGCTGTATATTATTTAAAATTGCTCTAAAATTAGTTAAAGGCAAGGTAAGTCAATTAAAGTTGCTCTGTATCAGTTAAAGTTGCCCTAAATGAGTTGAAGTTTCTCTACATGAGTTAAGGTTGCTCTACACTACCGTTCAAAAGTTTGGGGTCACCCAGACAATTTCATGTTTTCCATGAAAACTCACACTTTTGTTCATGTGCTAACATAACTGCACAAGGGTTTTCTAATCATCAATTAGCCTTTCAACACCATTAGCTAACACAATGTAGCATTAGAACACAGGAGTGATGGTTGCTGGAAATGTTCCTCTGTACCTCTATGGAGATATTCCATTAAAAATCAGCTGTTTCCAGCTAGAATAGTCATTTACCACATTAACAGTGTCTAGGCTGTATTTCTGGTGAGTTTAATGTTATCTTCATTGAAAAAACCTGCTTTTCTTTCAAAAACCTGCTTTTCTTTCAAAAATAAGGACATTTCTAAGTGTAGTGTAGGTGAGCGAAAGGGACCGTCAAGTGGTTTATTCATAAACCATAATTGTTGCTGTATCTCGTTTAGACTTTGGACTCCTGAGGTGCCACAAGGTTGCAGATTAAAATATAAAATCAGTCGCTGCAGCCAAGTCTTGATGGTTAAAATCAACTTATTCTGTATTAAAGAAACAATAAAACTGGCGCTGAAATGTCACTTTTCGGCTCATAGGATGTGGAAATGTAAGGATTATCGTGAATCTGCTTCAACCAGAGTGACCTGTAGCCGTTACACAACTGTTTTATGAAGCTTAACTCAAGCACATCCCGAGTGTCATAAAGATAAAAGGAGAAACTAGAACATCCGTTTATGAAACCTTCTGCCATCACGTGTGAGATAATCAGTGATGCCCGACCTCCTCAACAGAATCAATCCCTGAGTTTCATTTCTTTACTTGATTAACGAATGAACAGTCTCATAAATAAGATTTAGCACAAGGCTAATTTCCATCTGTTGTAAAAGAAAACATACAGACATATAAAACCTATATAGTAGAACAAAAACAATGACGATAAATTAACTCTAGCTGGGTTAAACCTACCCTAAAGTGCTAATATTTCAGTAAGCCTGTATAGAGCCTGTTTTTAAAGTGTCTTATGCTGTCTCTTACAACTGGCAAAAGTAAAGTATTCCAACCTTTAACAGATAAGAGATTCTGTGCGAAGGACTTTCTAAATTTTACTTGACAATCATATCCTTGTATTAGTAATACCATTTCTCTTTTTAAAAAAAATCCCATTCATAAACTTCCATATGAAACAAGACCAAAATTCCCAAGGCTTAAGAATTTCTATTTCTTTAACCCTATGAAAAACCCAAATATAGAAAAATTATTAGCAAAAAAATTATATATATAATAGAATTAAATAAGAATAGCATAAAATAAAAAATATAATAAATAATAACAAAGAATAAAACAATAAAATATCAAGAATTATTTAAAAAAATGAAACTGAGCAAGCACAAATTCTCAGGACTTAAGAATTTTTATTTAACTCTGTAAAACCCTAATATAGAAAAAAATTTGCAAAAATAATATATATATATATATATAAATAAAAATTTTATTATTTATATATATATATATATATATATATATATATATATATATATATATATATAAAAAATAAAATAATAGAATAAAATAAAAATGATAAGACTAGAATAACAAATAATAACAAAGAATAAAATAATAAACATAAATAATAAAAAATAATTTTAAAAAAATGAATGTATTATTGCAACAGTGGGTTTTACAGGGTTATGAAACATCGCTTCTTTTTTTTTTTCACGTATTTAACCTCAAATTCTCCATTTAACCATCAAACAGAAACAATATCTAACCTGGTTCTCCTTGGAGAGTCAATATAAGCAGCTTTTCTTATCAGTTTTACCTCAACACTGATGCTAAACTTAACTCTGAGGACATTTAAAGCACAGAGGACAAGAGGTTTCTGTGTTTTTTGTTTTTTTTTCTCTTTTACTGCAGCAGGATTAAACTGTAAAATCAGCCGGATTTCACACTCCGGCCTCAGCAAAGTTAATTATCACAGTATTGTCTCTTATGCAGCAAAGTTAGGAGGGCTTTGGTTCCTGTCAGGAATGCAGCATTTGGTTAATGAGTACGAAGGATTTGTGCCTCTTGGAGAAACAGAGCAGCTCAGGCCACCAACACAACTGATTTTTACATTCATGTCGTCTTCATCCACATTTATTTCAGCTGAAATAATCCAACAAAGTTCACTTTTTAGACATTTCTGTGCGTTTTTCTTTTACTCATGTTAGTGTTCATTCTTACCATTTTGGGCATCTTGGAACCAGTTGTTGTGTCGGCTTGGGCAGAAAAAAGTGGTGGACTCCCAGCAGGACCTCCGGCTGAAAAAGAAGCGCCGCTCGGCTACTCGCTGGCAGGACTCAAGGGCAGTGCTGGCGTGATTTGAACTCAGTGGGTCGCTCGCTCTGATGTGGCAGGACTGGGCTGAAAGCTAGATTCTAAGACTCCACCCAGAGACAATCACCTGCCTCAGCACCTGCAGCGACCTTTGGTCTGCTTGCCTGGTATAAAGCACCAGACGTACTATTTATGTGTACGTTCTGGAGCAGTGAGCTGCAATAAAGAGGTCGTATTAAAAACACACGGCTGGTTTTAGTGGTAAAAATGACAAATGAAACTCTAGGGAGCTTCAAATGTACAGGTTTTATTGGTAAATGTGCAAAAATCAACATCTACAGAGCTGCAGATTTAATGTTTTCTGATATTTAAATTGTGTTTGATTGCATTTAGTGACAACATTTCAGACTAAGAACTAAACCTGTTCACGAGTTGATCGTCAGAAAATCAATCAGCAACTTACTTTCACTTTACAAAGCAACAAGAACAGGTATTTTTTTGTCACTACAAATGGAATATTTTAGGCAAAGCAAGCATTTTTCACTATTTTCTAGCATTTTAAATGGCAAATTATTTATTAATTTGTCCAAGTTGTTGTTGTTTGCTTTTCCACTGTGAACTGAAAATTTCAAATAGCATAAAAATCAAGTTAATGATAAATCAACATCCACAAAGCTGTGGATTTATTGTTTTCCGATACATAAATAGTGTTTGATTAAAAACTAAAGTTGATTAGTTCAACAGAAAATTAATCAGCAACTTATTTCTCATTCATAAAGCAACAAGAACAGGTATTTTTGTGTCCTTTCTCACTATAAATGGAATATTTTGGGTAAAACTAATGCTTCTCACTATTTTTTTTTTTTTTTTAACATTTTATTGAACAAATGATTCATCAAACTGTATTTAGTGACTAAAATTCCAAGATAATAATGTCATATATAGTAATATATCAGTCAGACAGACCAAACAAGGACTCTTACTTTAATACTTTCCCTACATTTTGCTGCTATGTATTTTTATTTCAGTGGGATTTTTCATGCAGGATGGAGTATTTTTACTTTGCTGTAATGGTATTTTAACTTAACCAAAGGATCTAAATACTTCATCTACCACTGATGAAACTAGAAGTCTGTTTATAGATAAAGTTTCTCTGTTTAGCGAGATGAGAAACTTCAAATCTGCAGCACACAAACGGAAAACTGAGGCATTTTGTGTCTACTGCTTCTTCAAATGTGTAAAAATCTGGCACCTTACATTTAATTCCCTGATATTTGTTTAAAAACTACTGATACATTAGGTATTTAAATGGTTTCCTAGCGTCTCTGCACAGTAAATCTCCCACAGCTAATAAAGAACCATGTAAACCTTCACTTCAAGTACAAAGGATCGAGTATTTTGTTGTAGTTATGTTCGTGCTTTACATGGTTTGATCACGATTCTGATCACGGAATAAGAAAACAACAGGAGCCTCGTCTACAGCGAGACTCATTTTCAAAGTTAAGTTTACAAAACAGCGGGTAAACTGGGATTAAAACTCATCTTTGATCTGAAAATAAGGCTGGTCCTCTGGTTTGAAGTCCTCGTTGGGACTTCCGTCCTCGTTAAGGATCCGTGATGCTGTGTAGCCAACGATGGGATACTTGGTTTTATACGTGTCTTCAAATATGCTGTCCAGAGACTCCAGCTGCTCCTCAGTGAGGCCCGACTGCAGGGGAAGGTGAAAAACAGAAACTTTTATAGTATTTAAGAATCTAAAGATAGAGGACGTCACATGTTAAACAGCCCACTGAGGAAAATTTGTCATTTTTGGAATAAAATTGACTTGACATTTACCTCTGCTAAGTCAAAAGAAGCACATTTTTACACTTTTAGTTCCATTTGTCAACAAAAATCAAAGGACTAAAAGGAAAAAATGCATCAGTTTTACCAGGATTTTTTTTGGTGTTTTCCGCTGGTAAGACAAACTAGAATCTCCACCTTTATGTTTGTTGTTTGTCTCCACCAACCAGTGAAGTTACAGTTTATATCCATATTCGTCCAGATTCCTAATTTATGTAGAGAAGATTTTAGAGGAATCTAACAGGTGGAAACCCAGTGTCATGCTCGTTTTCTTGAAATTTGCTGGGTTTGTTTTGTTGTACCACCTGATTTTTTGGTGAGAAGTTTTTCAATTTTAAACTATTTATTCAAAAAGGGACAATGTACATTAATTACCATTCAAATAAATGTAAATGTACCTGAATTTTCATCTGTAGTTCCTTTACTTGATGTTTTTGAGACAAAACTAACATTTAGAATTAGAACTGTGCTTTTCTAGAGTTTTGCAAACAGTGTGCGGATCACATCTTTTAAATTTTTTTTTGCTGGCAGATCCAAATGAAGATTAAAACCTCTATTATACATGATGTTAAATACATTTCCGGTGTGGAAAAATTAAGCCGACACAGAAGTGTTGCAGTTCCTCGAATGGCCACTTGAGGCTGCTTCTACAAATGAGTCAATCCCCATAGATCTTCATGTTAAAATGTCAAACTGTACAGCAGAAATAATCATGTTTCGAGCCTGGCATAAAAACTATTTTGGTCTCGAGTGTTCATTTCCAAATCCATGACTATTGTACAGGGGGTGAATTTTTGTTTTACTAACCCGTTTAAATTATATTAAAGCTTAAAGTTGTGCATGATTAAGGGTGTTGGGGCTTTGAGTGACAGCTTGGGTGGTTTCTGCAGGTTTTAGTGGCATCTTTTCTTTGCTTCATTATCAAAAAAGTCACAAAACATTGACAGGATTTTTGACTTAACGGATTTGAAACATGTAGAAACATTCCTAACTGAGGGAAAAGACTGCAGTTCCTCAAATGGCCACTTGAGGCTCGCTTCAAAAGTGAGTCAATCCTCATAGACCTCCATGTTAAAATGTCCAACTTTACAGCAGAAATAAACACGTCTGCACTCTGGAAGAAAAAATCTTTTTGGTCTCTATGGCTAATTTTCCTGTTCATGACAACTGAACAGGGCTTGAATTTTCATTTAACTCACACATTTAAATTGTATCATGGTATAAAGTCCAGCATAATTAGGGGTTTGCCTGCTTTAAGAGACATGTCTGGACCTTCACAGGACAGTTCATGGTCCAGAGATGTCTGCATTATCTGCCTAAACTCCACTTACACTCCACCTCTTTGAATTATTTTTGGATTAGCCAAGACTTAGGAGGAGTCAGGAACTGCCGAGATGACGATGGCCGGAGTCACCATCCTGAGTTTCAAAACTCCTTTATATGGAGGGTTTGCCCATCTTCATAAACAGTAATCAGTCCAAAGGTTGGAAAAAAGAAAAGAAAATCCACCCACCAGCTCTTCTAAAGCTCACAAATTAGCATGTTTAAGTTAGTTTGTTTACTTCGAACAGAAAATCCACTTTTTCATGCTTTATCTAACTCTCAAAATGCCAAAATAGTCATTGAAAGATATCTAAACCATCTGTATGAATCATTTATTTGTTTCAAATAGTAAAGCATTAAAGAAGCAAGCTGTTTTATTGCTATTTATGGCCCTCAGTGATGCAACAAGGTTTTTACTGTACTTTATCCAAGCCGCTTTTTTGCTTCTATCTTCTTCTTTGCAAAGTGTCCTAATATATAGCTAGAAAAGTGTGCAGAAATGGTGTATTCAGGGACAAAAAGTGTAGTTAATATGGTTTTGTTACTCAATAATGGAGGTGTGTTTTGTAACATGGTGTCAGATATCAGTGTCTCCACCCATGGGAGTGACAACAACGTTGCCGTCCAGGGTGGGTGAGGTCGAGAGTTAATCTTCTGGATGCTCAGACTGAACTCACGGTGTCTGACGTTAGGTCTGCAGGGTCCAGGGACATCTTGGCCACGGCTCGAGTGGAGTCCTTCCCCACCAGAGCGTTATACGGAGCATCTTTACCATAAAACTCTGCAATGGGTGAAATAAGAGGCTAATTTAAAGCAGGGCAGTGAACGCAACACGCAGTAAATGAGTGGATAAAGAAAGGTCTGGTCTGGGTTAACATTAGTTCTTGAGGGATTCGAGTCAGCTGCTTTAATGTTGCCTTGAAAATGACACTAGTTTGAAACTCTGTTTTAGAGACGGCTTTTATTTACCTTTTACTTTGTGTTTCTATGGCAGCTTTTTGTGGTCACTTTATCTCATATTGTTTCTCTTTGTAGACGTTTTGTGTCATTATGCATCTATTTCTGGTCATTTTATATCACTTTTTGTAGACATTTTGAATAATTTTAAGATTATTTATTGTCTCTTTATAGTTGTTTTGCATTGCTTTATAGTTTAATTGTGGAATTTTGTATCTGTTTGTAGAAATTTTGTGTCATTATGCATCTATTTTTCGTCATTTTATGTCTTTGTATCTCTGTAGATATTTTGTATCCTTTTGAGATTTAGTGTCTCTTTGTAGACATTTTGTGTCATTTAGTATCTTTTTTACAGTAATGTTCCATCCTTTTGCAGTCATTTTGTGGCTATTTTATGCCATTTTGTATCTCTTTTTGTAGACATTTTGTGTCATTTTGAGATTGACACATTTAATATCTCCTTGTAGTAATTTTGCAGGTATTTTGTCTCTTTATGCTCGTTTAATGCTATTTTGTATCTCTTTACAATTATTTTGTGCCTGTTTGTAGCTGTTTTGCATTGCTTTGAAACCATTCTGTATTCCTCTGTAGTCATTTAGTGTCATTTTGTATCTCTTGTTAGTCAGTTTGTATCCTTTCTTAGCCATTTTGTGTTGTTTTGCATCTTGCGTTTCTTTGCAAGTGCTGTGCATTTGTTTTGCAGTGATTTTACATCTCCTTGTAGCCATTTTGTGTCATTTTGTATTTTTTATAGTAATTTTGCATCCTTGAAGTTGCACTGCTCGAGACATTTTGCGGTCTTGTGGTCATTTTATATCTCTGCAGTCATTTTGTGCCTCTTGGTTGTGCTTTCATGTCATTTTGTGTTTCTTTGTGATTGTTCTGTGCCTCTTTCGAAGTTGTTTTGCAATGCTTCGCTGCCATTTTGTAGTCATTTTGTATACTTTATTATTTTGCAACATTGTGTCATTTTGTGACCATTTCATTACAGTTTATCTCAGTGATTATTTTATGCCTCTTTGTAGTTTTTGAAAAAATTTTTGTTTGCATTACTTTGCAACCTTTTTGGAGTCATTTTGTGGTGATTTTCTGCCATTTTGTGTTCTGTTATGATTGTTTGGTGCCTGTTTGTAGTTGTGCATTGTTCTGCAGCCATTTCACATCCCTTTGTAGGGATTTTATGGCATTTTTATTGTCTTTGCAGCATTTTTTCCATTTTGTGTCTCTTTGTAGTCATTTGGCATCCTTTTGAAGCCACTTTGTGTCATTTTCACGTATTTACAGTGATTCTGAAGTAATGTTTTATCCCTGTGTACTTGTTTTGCATCTCTTAGCAGTCCTTTTGTGTCTCTTTGCCCTTTTCTTGCTAATTAAGAACTTAAATATTGTTAACTGAATCAGTACAAATTCTGTGACGGTGTAAAAACTACACTTTTGAGGCAGCAGGTGGAGACTCCACCTCTGTACATCTGCATAAATGTAGGGGACTGCAGGGTTTTCTTAATTTGACTTCATTTTTCTCTTGACAGTGATTTCTTTTCTTTACCTTTTCCTGTGGTGACATCAAACACAACTCCTTTAATTGCCAGATAAATAGGCTGGTCCTCCTGAAACGGAGGGAAGACATGGTGGAAACTCCAGATAAATGTGAGTCGTAAAGGCTGCAGGCTGCTCACACCAACATGAGAGGTAAACTTTACCTGACTGCCGTCGTATCTCTTCAGCTCCTCCTCGGTAAATAACCTCACAGGTTTAGTCGCAGGTTTGTATTTTAATTTCACTTCTTCTGCTAAAGTCGCACAAAGGGCCAGAAACAGGACACAAACTGCGCTAATTGCCATTGCAGATTCGCTGTTTGGAAGAAGTTGATGCGGAAACTCTTTCATCCACTTCCCTTTCTGCTGCTGCCGATGCGTTTAAGATCGTCTGAATTTACACTTTCAACCCTGTGTTGGCAGCTTTTACTTTAGATTTGGAAAAGTAATTCTCCTATTTCTGATGTAGCATTAAAGAGAATTCAGATCAAACAATGATGGTCAAACAGTTGTCATGTACATAATCCAATTTTCCCACATTTAAACAAAACATGCCCTGTTGCATTTGAAGGTAAAAATACTAATTAATTAAATATATATCCATCTGCAGAACACTGTGAAATTCAGTCAGCAATGGTGCCAGAAAATATGTTAAATAATGGTGATATTGTGTAATGTTCAACAACTTTTTTCAAAAAAGAAAATAATGACAAATATGTGTAAAACAATTTGCTTAAAATTTGGACATAGTAAAATGTCAAAGAAAAGAGTGGGTTTTATTGCTATTTATGACCCTTGACGATGCAAGATGGTTCAAAATATCCTTTTTCAAAATATCTGCAATTATCTGTAAAATAAAATAAAATAAAATAAAATAAAAATATATAAAATAAACAAATAAATATAAAAAATAAATATATAATAATAATAAACAAATATTAAAACAAAATAAAGCAAAATAAAATCAATCTTCAATCAATAAAATATCTGTAAAATAAAGCAGCTATAAATCCAGCAAAAACTATGTTTTAATTATAGAGCACAGTTAAAATCTTTTAACGATTTGTAACATTTTTCAAAAACATTAACTTTTTTCACTTCTCAAACAATTGCAAATATCTGCAAAAATAATAATGTTTTTGCTGATTTTATTACAGTAGAAATAGCATAGTTTGTTTTAGTCAAATAATGTAAAAAAATGAATTATCCTTTTTAAAAAAAAAAAATCGTACCATTAGTTACAGCTTTTGCCTGTTCCTTTTTGCTTTGTATTGCTTGTTTTGTTTTAAATGGTTACAAAATAGGGGCAAAAATAAAACTTTTCACCATTTTTTAGTCTTCATTAGAAGAATTTTTCTTGAAGATAATGTCAAACACCGCTAAAATAATGCGATTTTTAACTGATTTGAATACAGAAAAGACTTTTACATTCAAACATTGTACAAGAATTAATTACCATTTATAAAAAATATATATATATACTGATTTTGGATGTAGACAATATTTACTACTTTTTAAAATGTGAACATGCAAAGTTTTTCAATAGATCCACTACTTCTTATCTTTAATTTAGCAAAACATGGAAATTTTGTTTTTAAAAAACTGTAAATTTTTTTTTTTTTAAGATTCTACAACATAGAATAAGTACAAGAACCTTTTCAAAGTGAACTCAGCCTGTGAATCTTCTTACGAGCACCTGAACGCAGCATTATGTCTCAGTCGAAGGGAAGGAAACGAGGAAACATCGCGAAGGAAACGTGGTTCTCTGATTGAGTCACGGCCTGAAGGTGGCTGATTGTTGTGGGAAGGACTTCCATTGAGGTGGAGAAGATCCGAGTGACGGTGTGGAACTGAAACCTGAGGAATAATCCTGCTTTAGGAGAATGAAACTTCTTTAAAAATGCACTTTTTACTCATTAAAACCAGTCTTCTAACGTCGCACAGATAATCTGAAGCGCAGAAACAGAGTTGATTTGTGGTAAAATGCTCCGGAAAGACAGAGCTCGATCCTACAAGGAGGTGAGATTACAGCAGACTTTGTGTTTCTGTCAGTTTGTTGTTTTAACCTTTAAAACGTCAATAATGTGTTTAGTGAGGAGCCTCTACGGTCAGGTTCTTGTCATCATGTGATCTGACAGCTGAGCACAGCACTTTGAAAACTTCCCGTAACATGAGATTACAGATCTTCACGTTTCCTCTGAGGCGAAACTACACTTTCCTGCTCATTTTCTACTTTTACATGAGACTCAGTGTTGTTATTCTGAAATTTTAAACTTTAAATCACCAAACTAATCCACTGAAACTATTTAAAAGAGGCTGTAATTCAACTTTACTGTGATTCTGGACAAGTGTTGACAAGTGTTTTCTACTGTTTACCCCACCCTCATTGGTAGAAAAGGTTTGGATTTAATACTATAAACACCTTTCAGTGTCGTGCAGTAATTAGATTTTATAAAAATAATACAAGTAATCTTTATTTTTAGTCCACTTTTTAAAATAGAAGCTAAAAAATGCTTCAGAAGGCAGCAAAAATAAAACAGAAAAACAGATAATTGTGGCTGAATTAAAACCAAACCATTACTGGAAGAAATATTACGCAGTTAATGAATATTTTCTACATTTAAAATACTCCATATAATACATTTCTATATTATTTTTTAACATAAAATGTGTAATATTTTCTGCTTATGGAAGAATCTTTTCAGTACTAGGTTTTCTTTTTCTACATCTTCATGAAATAATTTTATGTTTCACACAGGTCATTCCAGAATTGGAGGACATTTTATGTCCCACCCATCAAATTTCAAATAATCCATGTACAAAATATGAAAACATTCAGTTGTTGTGTAAATTTACTTGTCCTAAGACCAAATTTATAAAAACTAGAAGAAAAAATGCCAAATAAGTCTGGAGTTCCCCCTAAAGTGTAATTTTTCTCTTGTCCCACCCCCCTGATGACCAAACTGAATCTCAAATAAAACAAAATGAAATTTTAATCTCCTTTTTTTTGTATTATTTTTTTCATTGATGTCTCTTGTAATTGTGGGACAAAAATTTCAATCAACATAATATTTTAAATAATAATTATAATGCATGGAAGGTGTGTCCCAAGTGACCTCAAACTTTTGAACGGTAGTGTAGCTAGCCTCTACTTCTGAGAAAAAGCTAACATTAGCATGGATTTCCAACACTGTTATGCATATTATCAGGAAAAGACAAATTCTTTTTACTGTTTTCCATCAGTCAGTTTGTCCTCTTAGTCAGCAGTAACAGCTAGCTAAATATCTAGCTTTTACTCCTGAGAAAAAGCTAACATTAGCATGGATTAGCAACCCTGTTACTGTGATTAGAGTAGGGTTAGCAAACAACAAATAAAACATGGAATAACAATGGTATCATTGATGTGTAAGCTGAGTCAATCAAGTCTTTGATAGTTTATTGTTGATTATTGATGAATATATAGCAGAAAATTGTAAAAGAGAAGGTTTGTTTTTCAACAATTTTGAAGCCCAAATGTCCTCCAATTCTGGAATGACCCACATTCAAAGAAATCTGTGCAATGTCATATCATATATCTGTATATTTCTTGTATATTTTTATTTCTCTACTAACATTCTGTACATTTTTAGCGGCTGTTACACTGTAAATAGCCCCACTGTGGTATTAGTAACAGCTTATCTTATTAAAGTGCAAATATTGTTTGTCAGTTAGCTTATATATGCTGAGACAGATCAACATTGGATAATCAATGGATATATCGGTTTACATTGATTGCTTTCTAAGTGATATCTGTATAGAATTGATCATTTACTCCAAATGAATGTCTGTGCAGTAGTAGTAGTAACTTACAGCCAGTATATATGTTAAGTAATACTGAGTGCTTTAATTGCTGTAGCTTTTTTCAGTTCTTGTTATTGTTGAAATGATAGTGTCAGATTCGAAGATGTTTTTATGGATAAATTGCATAAAATAAGTGCAAACAGACACAAAGGAGTAACATCAGCTGATTAAAACTGTTGTATTCTATATTAAACCATAATATGAATGGCGTTTTTTTTTGTCAATTAAACAACATTTTCCCAAATAAACTGTATGGAAATGCAGTTTTCCAAGTTGATAACAGGTTCTTGACATAGAGATATCTTTATGATCGTTCAGATTTTAAATTATTTCATACTGACGCCTCTTACTTCTCTAAATTACTCAACTTTTTGGTCTCCTTCCAAAACCAGGTTACATAAGAACTTATGAGGGATGATAATAGTTCAAATCAACCAGCAGAAACCTTTGACATCATTTTGTCGATTGGTGGTTGTTTGAAGGACATTTTGCTGCTTCTAATTTTTTAACCACATTCAAGTACTTTCCAGTCTTTTGCTTATCCACAATACTGTTGTTGCATGTCCTCTTCCTAACAGTTCAATGATGAAGAGGATGACGATGAAGGTAACACTCAGTCTCATGGCTTTTTCGACGACGGCACTGAAGACTTGGACCATGAGGAGCCCAACGGCAGCATCTCACAAGGTAGCAGAAGATCCTCTCTGACATATTTTTAATGAGTATCTGCTTTAATGAGCTTCTGGAGAATTCACCATTTTGGGTTTTGGTGTCACGTGAAGGTCCAAATACAAATAGAACTACTAAAACCTGCACATACAGTCATGAACCAAAACATACATCTCTAAAGATCATGTATGTCCTTGCAATCTTGAGTTTCCAATGACTCCTATAACCCTTATTTTCTATGATGAAAATGCACTTTGGTTCTTTCATAGATTTATTACAGATCTTCTGGACATATGACAAAATCAAGTGGGTCCAAAATATACATACAGCAATGCTAATGTTTGGTTAAATGACCCTTTGGCCATTTTTACCTCAACTAGCTGCTTTTGGTTTCCATCTACAAGCCTCTGGTTGAATCTTTGCCCCTCTAGACAGAATTGTTACAGTTCAGCTAAATTTGTTGACTTTCTGACTCCGAGTTGTTTCTTCATCACAGTCCACAGGTTCTTGATGGGTTTGTGGAGACCAGTTTAAAACCTTAATTCTAGCCTGATTTAACTATTTCTATTATCACTTTTGACATGTGTTTGGGGTCATTGTCTTGTTGGAACACCTAACTGTGTCCAAAATCCGACCTTCTGGCTAATGATTTTAGATTTCCCTGAAGAATGTGGAGGTAATCCTCCTACTTCGTTATTCAGTTTAGTTTGTTGAAAGCACCAAAACAGCTCCAGAACATGATACTGCCACCGCCATGCTTTATGGTAGGTTTGGTGTTCTTGGTGTTCAAGGCCTCACCTTCTCTTCTCCAAACATATTTCTAGTCGTTGAGGCCAAATAGCTCAACTTTTGTTTCATCTAACAACCAAACTTTCTTCCAGAAGGCCTTTTCTTTGTCCATGTGATCAGTGGAGCTTTAAGGTTCTGTTTCTCGAGGAAGAACTTCCTTCTCCTTGGAGCCTCTCAGCTCATGTTGATGTAAAACACTGTGGATACTGACAGCTGCTGGAACACATCATTCATTCAGACCTGCTTTTTGCTGATTCTTGCTCGATTCTTGACCATCCTGACCCATTGTCTCTCAGCAGCAGGTGTTAATTTATGTTTTCTTGCTGATCGTGGCAGTAACACAACCATACAATGGACTTTATACTTAGAAACAAGTTCTAAGTGACTTTCCTGCCTTGTTCAAGTCAATGATTTCCTTTAGCAGATCTTTGTTGAGCTCCTCAGACTTTCCCACTGTAATGTTTGTATTAGAGTCGGATGAGTGGATCAAATGGGCATTTAAATAACCTCAGAGGAGTCACCAGCTGTAGTCAATCGTAAACAGTCACGACAAGTTAAGAGGCCATGCCACTATTGATTAACAACCTGATAATTCCAGTTGCTATATGTATATTTTGATGCTGCAGGTTTTGTTATTTTTCTAGGAGACCTATAATAAATCTATGAAAGAACCAAAATGCATGACTGTTTTTTGTGACAAAGATGGATGTGTTCAATAATTCCATCATAGAAAATTTTGGGTTACAGTAACCATTGGAAACTCAAGACTACCATGATATACACGGTCTTTTTAAGTGTTTGTTAACTTTTGCACAACTGTACCTTTGCTCTTTGCTCAATTAAGGTGCTTTTACATGTTTCTACGAATATTTTCCCTACAGATGACGACATCACGGGCAACAGTTCATCCAGGAGGTTCAGTAAAACCTGCCTGAAGAACGTCTTTACTGTGGTTCTCATCTTCGTGTACCTGCTGCTTACGGCGGTGGCGGTGTTTCTCGCCTACCAAACCATCTCCGACTTTCTGGTGAAGCTCAAGCAGCCGGTCATGTCTGTCACCTACAAAGAAGTCGACTCATTTTCACCCCCAGGTTGGTTTAAATGACACACTGTAAGGGTGGTTTTGAAGGGTAATTCAGGACTGTTATTGGGTTAGTAGGCAGCAGCCAGTGTGGTGTTTAGGTAAACAGTCTGAACCACAGATTACAGCCTGAAAATACGTCATGGACTGCACTGCCCTCCAAAATGCTGGATAGAAATCTAATTTACTGATTTAGGCAAGGCAAGTTTCAGCACCAAGGGAGTTCTGCGTGTTTAACCTTAACCACAACAAGCATAAAAAGCAGATAAAGCAATAAAAAAGGCTTAAATAAAGAATAAAAAAAATTATAAAGTAAGACAAAACAGAAAATAAAAGGTTAAAATATTTATTATTCACTGAAGGGCAGAGACAAACAGGAAAGTCTTCAGCCTTGTTGTAAAAGAGCTGAGAGACCTGCAGTTTTATGTGAGCTTGTTCCAGATATGTGATGCATAAAAACACTGAAAACTTCCTCTGTGGGTTTTACTTTCACTTTGAGGAAAAAAGGTTGACAACTGAGGCCAAAATAAAGAGACTTTGGCTCTATTTTTTCATCTGAGAGAATTATGAAATAACTAAAGTTTCATTGTCCTCACCACCAGGCTAACGTGAGAATCTGTGGAAAGCAATTAAAAGTGAAGTTTCCCTAAGTTCCTCCTAATCAAAACTGTGAATCTGAGCACAGATAACAGCCTTATAACTGCACATCAGTGACACCGATATTGTTCAACCTGTTCTACAACTTCTCAACTTCATGTCATAAACTAAACTTAATGCAACAGAAATGAAGCACAACAATCCTGCATACATTTTAAATACAGTAGTACCAGGCAACCTCTTTACTGAGTGTACCACACTGTGCAAACTTTCTAAAAATGGTTTTAATCACAAATATGGTCCGGTGTTGGTGTAGCGACCGCCATGATTTAAAGATTTATGTGCTGCTACTTCAGTTTTTATAAGGTTTTGCTTAGTAATGAGACTTTGTGAATCTAAAGTGGTCAGGAGCTCATCCATTATTGATTGCATGTTTTTCTTTCTTTCAACAGGTATCGCTCTTTATCCCGGCAAAGCTCAGCTGCTGAGCTGCAAACATCACTACCACGACTACATCCCGCCTTTAGTGGACCCTGGCACACCTCAGGAAATAGACTGTGAGGTTACACGAGTGACTTACATCGGACCGTTCACAAATCAAACAGGGGTCAGTTACACTGTAAATATATACAGTATTCACTAAGTTAGATGTTTTCCTCTTTTATTTCTTTTCAACATTGCATCATGGTCAATTTAGTTTGCCTTTTTAAAGACAAGAATGTACAATCAAGACTCTTTCATGTCAAAGTGGAAACTGGGTTCTGGAAGCATCCTCACATGATGATGCTGCCACCACCATGCTTCACATCATGATGCTGCCTGTGATTATGTGCAGTGTTGTTTATCATCAGACCTAAGAACCTTCTTCTAGTTGACTTCAGTCTCCAACATGCCATCAGGTGAACTCTAGTCGAGATTTAATATGAGCTTTTTTTCAACAGTGTCTTTCTCTTTTCCCCTGTAAAGCTTTAAATGGTGGTAGATCTCTCCTGTCAGCTGCTGAAGCTTGTAACTCCTTCAGGGGTGTCATAGGTGTCTTTGTGGCCTCCCTCACTCCCTTTCTTACATGGTCACACAGTTTTTGAGTCTTTTTTTGGTAAATTCTTGTCAAAAAAGACAAATTAAATTGACCATCAATGTTGAAAAGCAGAAAAACGGGACTATAAACTGTACAAAGAAAACATATACATGCCAACTATTTAATTAGTTTTGAAGACAGTTTTTACTCACTCTCCCCTTCTATATTGTAGAAAACAGCTCTGGTGTTCCGTGGCCCGTCTGATGTCAGAAACAAAGAGCTGATCTTCATGCAGTTCAGTCACAATGAAACAGAGGAGGACTTCAGCGCCATCACTTACATGCTTTTTGCAAAGTATAGCGACTTGATTACGAGGTAATAGCAACCAACAGCTATTTATTGTGGTGGTAGTGTTTGCTGATGCCATTTCTGGTACATTTTATGTTTTTTTTTCCCCTCATGACACAAATCATGCACTAACAACTTAATAGGAATTATTAATGCCATTTAAAAGTCAATTATATTAGCTATCACATCACTTGGAGCTTATCTGAAGTTACTTTTTTGTTGTTAGTTTGTGTTTTTTGAAAGAAATTCTGATTTTAGAGGTTATTTATTGCAGTTTCACAACAGCATTTGTGTTTTCTGACTGTGTAGTACAAACAAATCAGAGTTTATGAGGGACTGTGAGAGGAATTATTCCACATGGACCTTCTCTGGTGGATTCAGAACTTGGGTCAAGATGTCTCTAGTGAGGACTTCTGGGAAACACAATGAGGCTATGGAGTTTCGCCAAGAGGTATTTACCTGATTGCTCATGTTTTACAGGCATGATGAAGTTTAGAAGCTTTAATTTCATTATTTGTGTTGGTTTTTGTAGTCCGCTGTGGTGAAATTCAACGACAAGCGACCGGAACAAGAGCAGACCAACCAGCTCTTCTTTGCCGTTTTCGAATGGCGAGATCCTTACATGCAAGAAATCAGACTGGTAAGTTCACTCAGACGTTTTATTCTCATTAGAACTAGTTTGTTTTTGTAAGGATTTAATTCAGCTGTGTGTATTTTGAAACAGATAGTCACTGCGAATCCCTGGAGCGCCATGGCCATCCTCTGCGGCGTCTTCATGGCTCTTTTCAAAGCTGCTAATTTTGCCAAACTCACCATTCAGTGGATCATCAGGATGCGTAAGAGACATCTGAAGAATAAAGCACGAGAACTGAACCAAGTGAGCTGAAACACTTTGTAGAGAAGCACTGGTGACACATTCTGACAAAATCCACATTATCTCACTCTTCTTAGTCTTTATTTTTACACAGTTGCATTTGTTGAGGTCACTAACTTGCATCATTTTCTAATAACTGGTGAGAAATTTAAGCACTGAAGCATTTTATCCGCAAGATTTTCCATTTTATTGATGGTGTTGTCTCCATTTTCACGTTTTAACAAACAGAAATGACTGGATTTTACTGCTAATTTAATCATTTCATAAAGAGATATTCAGTGAATTTTTATTGTTGTTGCTGCTGCATTTCAAAATAAGACGTGTTTCATAAATATTTTCTGAAACATTCCAGGGAAACAAATGTTGCTGAAGGGTGAGACGCAGTTAAAGCTTATTTTTGAAAACATGTTTCGGGTATAAAACTGAGAAAATGTGAACTTTGGTAAAAATGTTGCAGGATTTTGGAGTGGTTCTCAAAGGGATAATGCTACTTTAAAGGGAATATTACACAACATTGTGTCTGTATGTAGCGTTTTATAACACAAATTGCCATTCCGAATTACAATTACCTTGATAACTCCTAAGAGATTAAGAGCTGTTTTTATAGCATATTTGCTCAATCCATTTTTCCAGAACTTTCTCTGATTTCATGTAATTCCAACATAATGTGTTGTAAAGAACTGTATTTACTTGAGCTGTGAATGTGTCTTGGTCAATATTATATCACATACGTCATGTTTTTAGAGATGTTCAGAAAATAAACATATTTTTATGCCTGAAAATATTATTGTTGACTTTTATTTACAAGGGTTTAGATTGATATTGCCATAGAGCATAGAAATACGCTTTAACAAAATGAGATTTGTTTATTTTTCATCCAACCAAGGAAGTACACAGAAGCGTTGTTGAGATCTTTACACATTGAACTGTTCACGAAGTCCAGAAATCTTTAGTTTAACCTCCTAATTGCACCATTTTCAAGTTATTTTATAGAAAAATAAATATAAAATGGCCATTTAATCATCTTTGTACGCTTAGTTCATTTTCCATATTAATATCACAGTGAGAGCAGGATAATTAGACCAGTGGTTCTGGAGCTGTATGCCTTTAAATTAGTCTTACTTAAGATGATTTAGCACTATAATTACATGTAAAGGCATGTCTTGTAGCAAAAACGTTTGAGAATTATTGAGGTAGACCACATAGTACAAAATGAGCATTTTTTAAAGCTGGTTTTAATTGTAATTTATTGTTATTTTACAGATTTTTTTTTCTGTTAAATCAATAATAATTAGTAAAATCACAGAAAAACAAAATTGACTACGTGAAAGATCAGTATTTTTGCAAATTACAGTTTGTTGTTTTACAACTGTAAAGTTTCACAATTTTCACTGTTTACAAATCAGCAAAAAAAATTATAAAAATGCAGAAATTTACTGTTATCTAAAAGAAGAAAAATAAATCCATAAATATTATTGTAATCTGCTATTTTATGGATTTTTCCTGTTTTGGTAAATTCCAGATGTTACCTAGTAAAATCAAACAACAAAATTATTAATTTAAATGTTAAATGTATATATATATATTTTTTTTTAATGAAAAGCTAATACTGTAAATAATGTACACATCAAAAATCTGTATTTTTTTACAGATGATAGTTTGTTGTTTTAAATGTGTGAAATATTTTTTTCGCAGATTTTTTTTAGCAGTGTTATTGTGGTCACACATTTAAAATAACAAATAAAAAAAATTGAAAATAATGGCAAATATTTATAAAAATTTAAAAATATATATTTAAAAATATTTTGTAAATTAAATTAAATACATATTTTATATTTATTGTAGTATTTAATATAAATATATAAAATCTATAAATTTTATATATTATATATTTAGATTAAATATTTATATATTTATATTTTAGAAATATATTTTAAAATATAAATATATAATATAAATATATAAAAATGTTTTTTTTAAATATATTTTTATATTTGTTATTATTCGAGTTTTTAAACGTTAGCTTTCCACCGTTTTTAACACACTTTTTCAGGGACCCTGCTGTCAGATTTTCACAGTTTTTCAGTGCAGTCACATTAAATGTGGATTTAAACTATTAATTCAGGAGATTTTAAATGAATACTATCGTTATGAACCATCTGCTCTGGACTGAGTGCTTTTTTCCTGCACAGCGCTGCTCCTGAATGCCTCCTGGTTTGTAGTTTCGGGTTGAGCAGGATGTTGTTGTTAGCTTCAGTTTTGGAGGAGAACTTCCAGTAGTCCTGCACACATGTGGCTGTTTTAAAGGTAGCCGACAGACACACCTCGGTATTTATACCGTGTACAAACACTCTGTCTTCGCTGTTCTCTCTCAGGCTTATAGAAATAGTAAATTAGCAGGAGTAACGTTGCTGTTGCTTGCTAGAATGCTAATGTTAGCATGTTAACTTGCTAGCTATAGTTGTTACTTAACCGACAGTTTAACTCAGTGAAAAGTCACAGTTCGTCTAAACAGTTTGTAATTCTGGCAGTCGGGTGGTGTTTTTGTTTTGTTTTTGACGCAGTTATCACGGTTGTCTGCTCTCTTTAACAACAGCTAGCTACAGCTAAGCTAACAACGATGAGGGGTCCAACCCACTGCTAGCTAACCAACTTAACTAGCCAGTTTTAAAACGCAGAAACACAGACGTTAAGTTGTATCTGCTGCAGTTTCTGACTATATTTACTTTCTTCTCAACGTGGGAAAATGTTGTCTGACTTGTGATGCTAAACTCCTGCACCAGGTAGCTAACTGCTAGCAGGTTAACCTAACAGTTCAGTGGTGTGAAACAGGTTAGGGAACTTTAATAGACCCTTTTGTTAATCTGAAGCATTCAATGCAAGTTAGCTTTGAACTTGAACTTGCATTTGTGGTGACCTTTATTGAGCTTCATGGAGAACTGTGCTGTCTAGTTTCTGCTTTAGCATCAGCAGAAGGAAGCCATGTAGCAGTCAAACCTCTTGAATTGCCTCCTCTATATATTCCTGTGTATTTTCAGATATTTTACCACCGCTACATGTTCTGTTTAGAAGTTAACTGGTCTCAAAACACAGTCCTTCCTGCTGCCCTTACAGAGATGGAACATGAGCCTTGGATCTTACTAATATTATAAACAGCTGCCCTCTGGTGCTTTGGGGGGGAAGAGAAATGGTGATGGAGGCATTTAGAGGCATTTTATAATGTCATAAACAGAATATAGTCCGAACTAATGATGATGGTGATGGTATCTCCAGACTGTATTCTATATTAAACTGCACTGATTCAACTATGGGTGAGTTGCTGTGGATGTGAGAGGGAGGAAAGTTGTCAGATGGAGACGTGACGCTGCTGCAAAATTGAAAAGGAAGCTGGCACATTGTTTGACCGAACTAACTTTTCTTAATTATAATGATTCAAGACTGTAATAGGAGTCAACAGGACAAGTTTTGCACCTCTTTTCTTATTCTTCCCCACTCAGAATCCAAATCAGAGTAATGCTGAACAACTAATTGCAACATTATCAAAATCACAATATGGCCAACTGCAATATCCAAAACAAAGGAGCTGCAGTTTTGTGATTAAAAATATATAAATAAAATGATGGTAGTAAAGAGACGCCCTGGCTTATGAGTCATACTCTGCAGATGTAAAAGAATATAAATGTTTGGGGCAGGCTGCAGCAAAAAAACCTTTCATAATCTGTGGTTTTTGCAGAAAAGAAATGAGAAAAATAGCATTCCCACGAAAATTGTGACTCATATCACAGTGCCTCTTTATTGTATGCATTTTAACACTGTATAAAAGATTTTTTTAACATCCTGTAAAACTGAAAATTTGGCAATGAGGATGCCAGAAAAAATACATTAAAACACTGGAATATTGTAATGTTCAAAAACTGTAAAAATAAATACATTTTAAAAATTGTGAAAACAACATCAGATATCTGTTTAAAAAATGGGGAAAATCTGCAAAATAATTGTTAAAAAAATAACTTTTCAACCTTAGTATATATAATTTTTATTTCAAATAATGGCAAAAAACAAACAAAAAAATTATTTCTGATTTATATATTGTAAAAAAATGTGTTAATTTACAGTCCAACAGAGAAATAATGGATTTCCATTTGTAAAAGTACAGATTTTGGATGTTATTTACAATTTTTGACTATAAATGAACCTGGAAATTAAGACTTTTTTTTCTGTGATTTTGGTGAAAATCTATAAAATAACAGTCAAAAACGGTTCTAAAGTTTATTTACAGTGTACGTAGCTCATCATTTTCTGGATTTCTTTCTTTCTTTATTAACTTCCCCAAATGTAAACACTGGTATCTACTCATATTTTGTATTTCTAAAACTCAAATAATACAGGTGGAAATGACGATTCCTTTATGTTTTTTGTTGTGATTTTGTTTTCTATGGTACCAGATCTACAGCAAAGACAGCAGAGGCTCTTTGTAACTTTTCATCTTAACTTTTAATGCATCGACACATTCATAAACCAGCAACATGTCTGGACAGAACAGAGTTTCTGCGTAGTCAGCTGTAACCTGTGAGGGCAGACGTTGACCAGCAGTTGACTTACTGCCGGCGTTGCTTTCTCGGCCTGTTTGTGAGCGTAAAACAAGTCCAGACTTAGCCTGCGGTGCTGCCTCGGCTCTGCTGCTGGCTGCAGAGTTGCCCTCTCAGCAGACTGGAATTAGACCAGCAGGCTGAACTCTGCTGGTATCTGGGCCGTGGTTCCGAGGCATGTTGTTGAATAGCAGGTGTGGTTCAGCGAAAGTCCGTTGGTTTGAAGTGTGAGCTTTTGCTGAGAGCACGTCTTCTAATATAAAATATGCAAGAGCTGCAGTCATTAATTGATTTCTAATTAGTTTTTGATAATGGTTTGGGTAAGAAATAAGTCAAAATCCTCTTATTGCAGCTTCTTAAATTTGAATATTTTCTTTTTTTTTTTTTTTTTTTTTTTACTCTTCTGTGACAGTAAACTGAATATGTTTGGGTTGTGGAAAATAAAAGACAGTTCAGGATGTCACACATTGTTTCCCAATTTTCTGACACTTTATAAACCAAACAAGTAATTGTTTAATCAAGAAAATAACTGAGAGTTTAATGGACTTGAAAATAATAATTTTTGCTGATATTTGTTGAGTCAAACGGCAATCAAATGCGGTAGCAAAATGAGATACTGTTCCTCTTACAGCTCCTTAACCCTGTAAGACAGCAAAAAAATTTGCATATATATATATATATATATATATATATATATATATATATATATATATATATATATATATATATATATGTAAATAATAATAAAAAAACTAAAACTGATGTTGTATTTTTGGGTTTTACAGGGTTAAGTGCAATAACATGATGTATTGCTGTTTTTTTCTCTCTATAACTTAAATAACAACAAAAATGTCGCAGAGTTTAAAATCAACACAAGAAGTCATAATACTGAGCTAGCGCTTTATTAGGGACACCTGCAATCTAATGCAGCACCAGGAACACCTGCTAGATTTATGGATTTAATGACAATTATGTCAACAGAAACTGGAAACACTCCATGAAAGTAGAAGTTAAGGTAAAATCTGGCATTGGACTGCGTTAGATTTCACAGGTGTTGCAAATAAAGCGCTTGAGGAGCCATGATTAGTGGTTTCAAAGGGTTTTTTTTAGGTTCATTGAACTCTTTTTGAGATTTTTCCAAAGCATAAATGTTGTTTTAGGGATGTTTTCAGTCCAAGTATCATCAGATAATCTGTAATTAATTTGTAATTCAGAAGCAAAAAATAAATAATTTTTTCGCCTGAAAGGCAAAAATAAAAAGGTCAGGTATCAGGATCAGAATCAAATATGGTACCTTTTTTTTTTTTTTGGCAAATCCAAATCTTAATCGATTAATCATTGTAATATGTAGCTCAGGTAAAACTATTATTTTTATTAATACGGGATGGTGTCTCGTCATTTTGCTGTTTTAAGCTGTTAGTAATGAGTCCTTTAACGTTATTAAATTCTGTTTGTTTGTTTTTTTTACAGGAATGGGCTGAAATCCACCTGCGTTCAAAATGGCGAGAGACAGGAAGTGCATCCTCTGTGAAACGGTCTACATCTCCAAGCAGGTAATTGACCCAGAAGTAGGATTTACACAAGAAATCTGCATAATTAGAAATAAACATGTTAATTTCAGGTGATATTTTGAGGACGTCTGGTTACATTTGCAACTTGTGGACAAAATATCAAAAAAAATCTCATTTGTGTTTGCCCAAAAATCAATGTTGTCGTCTTATATCATGGAAAAAATCTTGATATGATGTTGTTTTATTCATATATTTTCAGTTAAAACATGCTTATATAAATTAAAACACCTATTTCAACCTCATTTGTGCACATCAGCATTCTTCTGTTCCAGCCACATGCTGCGTTGATTGGATGTGCAAATTTCCCTTCATGGGTGTCAATAAAGAGTTTATCTAACTAAGCTTATAAACGACATTTGTGGATTTTAAAACACTTTATTTCTAATGTGTATCTGTAGGAGATGGATGAGCACATGAGGAGTATGCTGCACCACCGTGAGCTGGAGAAGCTCAAAGGCCGGTGAGTTGTTGTTATAATCATCCAAATAACACCTACATATTATAATAATGGACCTCATTTTCATAATAAAGGTTCGCTATGATCAATAATGCCGAAGCATATAGAGCAGGGGAGTCAAACTTATTCCAGTTCACAGGCCACATTCAGCACAATTTGATCTCAAGTGGGCCGGAACAGTAAAATCACAGCATAATAACCTATAAATAACCACAACTCCAAAATTTTCCCTTGTTTTAGTGCAGAAAAGTGCATTCTGAAAATGTTCACATTTAAGGAAGTATCTCTTTACAAAACATTGTGAACAACCTGAAATTTCTTAAGAGAAATAAGTTCAGCAACATTATGCCTCAGTTTATCACTGACACATTATAACTTACAGATTACAGTATCTATAAAGGAACAAAACATTTAGTCACAGGTATCTGGAACTGAATGATGTAGTATTTTACTTTAAAAAAGACACAAAAACAACAAAAGCGAGACAAAATATTACAAAAATGAGACACAAAATAATAAAAATGAGACACAAAACGACAAAAAATGAGACAAATGACATGAGACAAAACAAAAAAGAGACAAAAAATTTGACAAAAAAGCTACAAAGCAACAAAAAATGGACAAATGACACAAACGAGACACAAAACAACGAATAAAGCAAAACAGAAACTGACAAAACAAGACAACAAATGACGAAAGCAAGAAACAAAATGACAAAAAAATAGACAACAAAAGTGAGACAAAAAAAACACAAAACGACACAAACAATACACAAAACAATGAATATAGCAAAACACAAAATGACAAAAATAAGACAAAAAACACAAGCAAGACAAAAAGGAAACACAAAATGACAAAAACGTGAGACCAATGACAAAAGTCAGACAAAAAAGACGACAAAATATTACAAAAAGGACACGCAAAATGATAAAAACGAGACACAAAAATGACAAAATATTAGAAAAAAGTTACAAAGCGACAAAAAAAGGACAAACGACACAAACGATACACAAAACAACAAATAAAACAAACCACAAAATGACAAAATGAGACAAAAAATTGCAAAAGCAAGACACAAAATGACAAAAAAATAGACAACACAAGCGAGACAAAAAACCCCACAGAACGACACAAACAATACACAAAACAATGAATAAAGCAAAATACAAATGACAAAAAAAAGACAAAACCCCCAAGCGAGACAAAAAGGAAACAAGTGAGAAACAAAACGACTAAAACATGAGACAAACAACAGAAGTCGGACAAAAAACTGAAACAAAACGAAAAATTACAAAAATGAGATGCAAAATAATAAAAACGAGACACAAAAAATGAGACAAATGATACGAAACAAAACAAAAAAGAGACAAAAAATAAACAAAACAATTAAGCAACAAAAAAATGGACAAACGTTACACAAAACAATGAATATAGTAAAACACAAAATGACAAAAATAAGACAAAAAACACAAGCGAGACAAAAAGGAAACACAAGACGAAAAAAACGAGAAACAAAACGACAAAAACATGAGACGAACGACAGACAAAACAAGACAAAAAAATATTACAAAAATGAGACAAAAGGACAAAAGAACAATCTTTTATTTTAATTTATAATCAAAACAACTTGTCATGGTTGAGAAGCTATTTTAAATTTATAATTTTACTAATTTACAGTTGTCTTCTTGTGATTTTTACAATTTGAGGGCCGGATTGGACCCTGTGGAGGGCTGGTTGTGGCCCGCGGGCCGCATGTTTGACACCCCTGATATAGAGGTTCAGTTTTATCTTTAAAGCCATTCATAAGAGGAAAAAACCTTCAAACAAAATGAAAATTGTTGATTATTTCCAAAGACTATTATTAACAATCTGAGCTTTTCTTGTCTTGTTTTTCTCACATTTTGCCTCCTATTTAACACTTTCTCTATAAATGAAGTATTAATATTAATGTAAAAAGGTCCAACCGGGAGTTTTGTCCGGATCTATTTGAGTCGTGCAGCACGTGTGTTCTCGTTCACGTGTCCTCGGCTATTGGGCGAGTGGATATATGGGCAGCTGTCTCCTCTGCAGCTCGTATATTTAGACACAATCTCTCCGGAACAACAGGCATGACCGTTAGGAGGCAACTGGTTATCTCGTGACCGCCATGTAGATTACTGAAGGCATGCGGCTCAGATAGAGGAGTGTCGGAGACTGATTCAGTGCCTGGGCTGTTGCTAAGCTACTACACTTTAATATCAGCAGTGACACACAAAGAGGACAGTGTGGTGAAGCATATTTGTAGTAATTTTAATAACGATGTGCTCTTAATGTTGCAGAAACTTTGGATTTATTAGCAACAGTGGTGGTTTAGGGTGTGATGATTTATTAAACTGCCTCAACTGGAATAAGATGGCAGCAGCAAGGTTCACACTCTGAACCATATTTTTATTCACTGTGGGCTCATTTTTCACTGTAATATAAAGTCTAGCACCTCTGTGAAAAGAGCACAATCATGGCTAGAAATAGAGAGAACTCAAACATTTATATTCTGCATTATGACAGTTACAGTGCAGTAAAAAAAGAAAATTATAGTTGAATTTCTGTGACTTTTTATTTTACAATAATTGAAAAAACAGCAATCAACGTTTACAGCATTTTGCCAAGTTCTCACAGGTGTTGCCATTATTAGAAAAAAAAAACACAGTGGGTTTTAATTTCTTAATTTGTTTCCATGCATCTGCTCTGTGTAGAGGAAGCCTGCCGTTCATTTCAGAAGTCCCTGAATTTTTGTTGCGAGACTGAAAGTCACATCTGAGTTGGTCATAGCTTCACAGTTGCGTTCATAAGCGTAGAATTTTTTGTTTTTTGCAGAATCTGGATAGACTAAACATTTTTTTTTTAGCAAATTGTTAAATCTGACATGTAAAATGAAGTGAGTTTAATGAGTAATCATGATTTTCAGTTTAGATTAAGTTCATTTTAATGCAGGTCATACATGATTCATTCAAGGACTGTTGGAAAGTTGAATATTGCACATTTTTTTCTGTTTTTGCAGTTTCTGGCTCTGATAAGTGGTGTAATTTTGGCGATTAAAAAAAAACAAAACATGTATTTTAATTTTTCACAGAATCTGGATAGACTAAGCGTTTTTTTTTTTTTTTTTTTTTTTTTTTAGCAAATTGTTAAATCTGACATGTAAAATGAAGTGAGTTTAATGAATTATTATGATTTTTAGCTGAGATTTGGTTCATTTTAATGCTGGTCATGCATGATCCATTCCAAGATTGTCCCCAGTATTAAATCTGTGGATGTTCTCAGTCATCCAGGTCATGATAAGTCTCAAGCAAGCATAAGTTTTGTCCCCAGTATTGCACAATTTTTTCTGTTCTTGCAGTTTCTGGCTCTGATAAATGTATTTCAACCACACTGAGGGGCGGTATGGGGTTCATATGATTAACTATATACAAAAATACATAAATTGAGGCATTTTTGTGATTATTAATCCATGTAACTAACTGAATGCCTGAGACTGAGGGATACATGGACTATAAAATAGGTTATATGATGATATAATTAAATACTGATATAAATTAGGCATGATGTTTGCTATCAGACACAACAGAAAAGCTCTTAACACACAACAGAATCACCAAATGTCTCTATAAGTACCCCGTTGACCACAAAATTTGACAACTGAAAGACAAAATCTCCAAGAATAGGACCTAAATTAAAATTTAGAGCTTAAAAGACACACTTTGCAACCAAATTCACATTCTTTCCTCAAGAATGAATCCCTCTTAAAGTATTTATTGTAGCTTGTGGGAGCACGTATCAAATATAACTGCAGGACTTGACCTTTCTAACAATGCTGGTGGCTCGTCTGTGTGACGAAGTGTTGCAGCATGAAAAATACTTTTGAGTTCACATCAGATTTAATCATAGTTGCAGCCTGCAAACAGCTGTGCATCCATCTCCACACCTATTCATTTTGTTTTAATCACTGCTGAACTCATTGGAAAATCTTTAAATGAAACATGCAGATCATTTTCTCTACAGTTTTTAGCTGTGATTTGTGGAATCATTTTAGTAATGTGCCACTCTAACCTGCTGACAGATTGCAGGGTGAACTTTAGCAGCCTGATGCAGACTTTTGCGAGGTTCCTCTGCAGCTGAGAAGTAATGTGTCAGGAAAGAAGTAACCCCATCCCCTCGATGAAGGGTTTGCCAACTGCACGAGAGGTCAGAAAATGGCAGCGTGCCATGACATAGATCTGATAGAAAATCCAGTCACAGGGTGGCATATCTGGGAGAGGTTTTTTTTTTTTAAGCGGAGGTTGAGAGCAGCTGCACTCGGCTCCGGTTACGACGGCTCAGCTCCGGATTGGTAGGCAGGAACCCCGGGTCTGTTCTAATAACACATGCTGGCCCAGCGGGGGGGCTGGGTCTGGATCTGGGAGCTCAGCGTGAGGTCAAATACAGTCTTTTTCCTGTGCGGAGTCTCAGAGCGCAGCGGACACCATCATGGAAGCGCACTGAGCTGAGCGCTGTGCCGCACGGCAGGACATCCTCAGACTAACATGCTGCCGTCGTCCAGCCTGGCTGCTCCTCCTGCCCTCTACCTGCCTCCCATGTTCTGCTGAAGAACCAGAAAAAAAACACAAGATCAGGATGATAAAGATTTATTTTTTGAAAAGAGAAAATTATAAGTTAGCTACCTCCTGATCTGGATAGAGAATTTGGATTATCTTTTTGCAGGATTGTTGAGTATTCTCCTCTCCTGGTTTTTATTCAGACGTTTAACAGAAAGTGGAGCCACAGGACTAATAAAAACAACAAGACTAGATCAGAAAGATGCCTGAAGGATCGATTGAACGCCCGCTCTCGCCTTCCCTCCCCAGGGATTGTGGACACGAGTGCCGAGTGTGTAAAGTGAAGGTGGTCAGCCTCACCGAATACGCCGGACACATCTCCAGCCCGACGCACAAGCAGAACGTGGAGGCGGCCGAACGGAAGCCCGCCAGGAACGACCACGACGAGGAATACTTCGACCAGGCTTTGGTGGAGCTGATCGAGAAGAGAAAGGAGCAGATCAGGTAGGACTTTTGGTGGAATATGGCTCTGTTGTGTTGTTTTGTTGTGCCATTCTTGAGTTGTTATTATTAATAGTGTTTGCAAAAACACTTTTTTTGCAATAAAAGTCGTCTAATTAGTGTATGAAAGCAAGTTTATTAAAATGTTTGTGTTGTAATTATTAGTATTTTACAGTAAAAAGTTTGCAGTCTATAAAGTTATTTTCAACTATTACAATGTGTTTTTGTGGAAAAGAAATGGGAAAATGGCCTTTCCCACTAAAACTGTGATTTACATCTCAATATCTGTCAACAAACAATATATTTTTTTTGCATATCATTCAACTCCACATCTATTTGTTGTTTACAGGATGGTTAGATATTTTGTAGAAAGTAGCCTAATTGTTTTTGGTAGTTGCCACATTTTACTTAGCAAAAGCTGGCACTTTATCCTTCTCTTTACATAGAAAAATATTATAAGTCATTTAAACAAACAAAAAAAATCCCAGAAAAAATCTGGAATGGATATAAATGTTTATAATACATAATTTATTGATAGAAAACTGTCAAATGGTGAAAATGCCGGTAAATATCTGCAAAATAATGACCTTTTTAGCATATTTAAATGCACTGAAACTGTGCGTTTTTTCTGGTTACACATTGTAAAAGAGCATTTTTGATCTGATTTAATATTTTTTTAATGTAAATTAAATACTTTTTTCTATGATTTTGCTAGCCATTGTAAACAAAACATAGAAAATACATACTTTTTCATTCACTTAACAGCAAATATCTAAAAAAGAATTATATATTTGTTGATTTAGGTCCTGTAAAAATAATAGTGTCAATTTACAGTCAAACAATGTAAAAGAACAGATTTCCATTAGCAAAAATACACATTTTTGATGTATAAAGTCAGTGTCAGTGTTTAAGTTCTTATTATTTAACCATAAATGTACAGTTCAGCGACACCTCTCCATCTCTGCTTTGTGTGTGCACATGCCATGTATAGCCTCGCATTTTGCTGGACGCTGCTCACAGGCCTCTTTTAGTCGCAGCTTCACTTTGACCTGCAGCCGGAGTCGAATGTCAGGCTAAAAAAAAAAAGCATGACTGCACACACAGAGTCCTGCTGCCTTCAGTTTAAAGCCTTCTCCAACTAGTAAAACACGACAGAACATCTTTACTCGAGCCCTCTGATGCTCTGAATTGAATTAGATTTCAGAGTTTGAAATGTGTGGAGGCTGTTAGTTTGTCACATCAGATCTTTTCCTTCTGCAGGTCGGTTCATTAAAACACCATGAAACAAAACTCGACAGCCACGATGAAACACAACCTCATTAAACTCATTCTAGTCATCTGACATCATGGTTTCTTTTTTCCACTGCCACACTGCAGCGATGAAGTCTCAACAGTTACATGGATTATATTATTTTTGGCCACTTGGGGGCAGCAGAAACAAGCTGTAGCCACAAAACTGACACATTAGGTCACCTTTAAAGCAGTACAAGGGAATGGAATAAACATTTTAACTAACAGATATCACCATGAAACTTCACCAGTTGATCACTCACATGGAAACAATGGCGGTTATTTATTGTCGCTTTTGAACTCTGACAGTTTGGCCTTCACCCACCGTTTTACTTTGACAAAAGGAGGAGTGAAAGCAGCTAAAATGTTCATTTTAATCGATTTCGATTTCAGTGCCAAGTGTCTTTTTGCTGCACAATGAGTTTCTGTGGCTGCTTCACAATAAAAGACACCTAATTTTTCTCAAATTGAATGTTTTTCATGTGAAGCAGCAGCAAGAATTGTTCATGTGGCGTTAGCAGCAGCTCAATACAACTCTAAATCAGAGTTATACACTAACTGACCACTTTATTAGGTACACCTGTGAAATCTAATGCAATCTAATACAACAACTTTACATCTAATTCTACTGTTACAAAGCTGTAGTAAGTTTTCTGACAATGTATGTGTATATATGCAACTAAGGTCATTAAAAATGCCCAGCTGCAAAGTTTACCTTTCATTTTGCTGGCATATTAGAGTCTGAGGAGATTTTCTAGATCTCTGTCTGTCACTCAGTAAATCATAAAATACTGTCAACGGCAAGAAAAAATACTCTATTGTTGCCATGTTTTTAGGAATAAAATGTTCTGTAAATCAGAGTATGATTGATTTGTGATCAAACTGCTCTCTAAAAACCCTCAGAACGTAAATATAAATAAAGCTTTGGTCCATGTAGGTGCAATTGAAGTGGAGATTCCTGCTCATAGTAGGAGAAAAAACTTGTTTTGAGAAGATAAAGATAGGTTTTATAATTGAAATCTTAACAACTAACTGTGTGTTTTGGATGTTCTCTTTTTATTTATCCCAAAAGAAGATGTGCAATGGAAGTGAAATCTCTTAAAATATTAAAAATTTACCAATTCATGAGTGTCTTGTTTGAAACTGTGACAGCAGATCTGTTTGTGAAGTTGTTTTTTTCCACATAAAGCAAATACAAGCAATATTAGCATTAAGTTTGACTCCTGATGAATATCAGTCTAATATTCAGGTTGTTCTTTGGTTATCACAAAACCATCTGGCCGTCAAGTTGCAAAAGTGTGTGAGTGAGTTTGTAAGATATATATATATATGTGTGTGTGTGTGTGTGTGTGTGTGTATAATGTCTGTGACTTTTGTTTTGTAGAAAAGAGAAGGAGGCCACCGCTGCAAAGCAGGCAAAAGAAGAAGAGGATCGAAGAAGGAAAGAGGAGTTTCAGCAGAGACTAAAGGAAGCGAAGGACAATTACCGCTTCGGTCTCGCCTGGCAGCAGCAGCCATCGCAGGGGTTCGGTGATTCCGGTCATAACACTTCCTGGGTCGGCAGCAACCGATATAACCCCAGAGCAGGGCAGGCTCGACCCTGGCACCACAATAACCAGGGAAAGAGTGCCACCTGGCACGCTCAGGAGCCTCCCAACCTGCAGAAATGGGCGTCTGCAGAGTTTGGTGGAAGAAACTTCAACGCCCAGGAGGGCCGGAGCAACAGGACGTGGGGTCAGGGTAGGTTTCCTGGAAACCCACAGAACCGGCTGCCGTGGCTCAGCAACGGGGGCAGCAGTAACGGGCTCTACGGCCAAAACAATATTTCCCAGTACGCTCAGAGGGGGCGACCCATCAGCCTGCTGGGGCCTCCACCCAGTTTCTTCGCCCACGCCTTCAACCAGTTTCAGAACATGGGCTCTGACCAGAGAGCTCAGCAGGGTCCTGGGCTTCAGAACCGGGAGGGACAGTCAGCAGAACCTGAACGTAACAGCAGCAAGAGTTCCAAGGCTTTTGGTAGCAACCCAAAACTGGACAAAGCCTGCCGCTGGTCGCCCTATCCGGTCGCAAAGGGTTCTGAGCCCCATAACGATACCAACCCAAACTCATCAGAGAAGTTCCCCAAAGGCCCCAAACCCCAGAATAAAACACCGGAAACCAGCGGCTTTAACAGGCAGTCCAGACCTGAGCAGAAAGCAGGGCAGCTGACAACTAGTCGACAAAGTGTGGAAGACAAAGGGAAGCTTAAAACAAACCCAGCGACCAAACCCAGAGATGGAAGCAGCAGCAGTCGAAGCAGAAGCTCTCAGAGAGAAGGACAGCAGAACCCTGCATCAGGTTCTGCAAATCCAAAGCTAAATATAGACAGAAAGATGTCCGGTCTCAGTAGTGGAGCTCAACTCAGTAAGGCCTCCAGTCAAGTTCAATCAAAACCAACTGCAAAACAAAGTGGACTAAAGGCTCCACCTGTTGGGCCCCTTCCGTCAAGACAAGAACAGCAGCTTCCGGAGGCAGTGAAGAAAGCCAGGCAGATTGTTTTAGAGAAGAGAGGCTCTTTAGACAGCTCTAATAACAGCAGGATGGAAGTGACACGGCACATCGTGGAGGATCAGGCAGTTGGAGTGAACAAGGAAAACAGCTGCAGGCAGAATGCGAGTAAACCTGAAGCAGTCCGGCCAGAAAAGCCTTCGCTGACATCTTCAGACAGCAGCCAGTTTCTCCAGTCGTTACAAGTCAGCACCTCCACCATGGAGAGCCCTGAGGCTGCAGCTTCAAGCCATGACGACGAGGAGAGCAGGAGGAAATCGGAGAAGCAAACCAGCTCTGTGGCCTTGGATGATGCCATGCAGGTCGCTGAGGCGGGTCAGAGCTCGGAAAGCGACACCTCCAGAAGTGGAGAAGCTCAGACCGGGTCGAACAGTCTGTCCAAGCTGGACCTGCCTCCCGTGTTGAAACGGGACCTCAGCAAGCACATCAGCTGCAAGAACAAAACAGGAGCCCACGAACCCAACCTGAACATTGCCAGGCGGGTTCGTAACCTGAGCGAGTCGCGGAGAAGTGACACTGAAAAGGATTCCGGGCTCAAACCGACAGTACGGCAGCTCATCAGCTCCTCCGGGTCGCGACGAAATGTGAACTGGGAACAGGTGTATCAGGAAGTCCGGAAGAAGCAGGACATGGGGAAAGGCATGCCAAGGTGAAAGTTTGATCTTGTTTTTAGAGCCTATACGGAGTTTATTTCAGTCTCCAAGCAGATGTCTGGGTAGATTCATGTCATGATAATCCTTGGAGCTTCAGTAGAAGAGTAACTGGACTTCCTAAAGATGTTTCACCCCTCATCCAAGCAGCTTCTTCAGCTCTCAGGTCTCTATCTTTTTTTTGTAGCTCCAGTTGTTTTTTTACTGAAGCTCCAAGGATCTCAAAACACATGCACATAAAAACTAGACAACAGTATCTGCTGCTTTATGCTTTAATGAGTTTTATGACTAATTAAACGCCACAAGTATAAGGTTTCATATCTGATTTCTGCTACTTCAACCTTATCTCATGTCCCGTCCTGCTTGCTTCCTGTCCTACAGGTTTGGGATAGAGATGGTGCCATCTGAGCAGGGGTACCAGAGCCAGGAGGAGGACGACATTCCCCTGCTGGAGGGTTTCCAATGGGAGTCGTTAATGGATGTCTCTTCCCAGGGTGGCGCCTCCAGAAAACGCTCCTTATCTGAGAGCAGCATCGCCCCTGCATCCACACACTCCCTGTTTACGACCCTCACATCCAAAGATACAGCACAGAGGGAAGACTTCAGATTAGAGCACCAGGGATCTGCAGTTTCTCCCAACCGCACATCCACTCAAGGAAGCCGAGACAATCAGCCAGAGGTTGGGCAGATGTTAGATCAGTTTGATGCTAAAGGAAAGAAGCATCCGGACAAAATAAAGACGGAGAAAGCAGGTCTGCAGAGATCTGATTCAGTCCTAGGAGACAGCAGTTCAGGGACGGAGCAGTATGATGGTCAGGGAACAGGGAAGAGGCGACGAGCAGCAGGGGTGAGTTCAGGAAACAGTGTTCTTATCTGTATTTTTCTGTTTATGTCCTCACAAACAAAACATGAATCTTTCTTTTATTGTTTTTAGGATGTCCCAAATACAGAGTCTTCATGCTTGGAACATAATAGCAAAAGACGGAAGGTCAAACCCAAAAAAGGTCAGTGTCAGGAGAGAGAATGACTCTGATTCATTTAATGTTATCTTCATTGGAAAAAAATGGTTTTCTTGCAAAAATAAGGACATTTCCCAAACTTTTGAACATTGTGTATGTATTCTGTGACGTTTTACCGCCACAGTGATGTTTAAAACGTGTGTTCTGGGTTCGGTCCAGAGCGTTTACCGATCGACCAGCTGCTGGCGGTGTCTCTGCGGGAGGACGAGCTGAGTCGATCCCTGCAGACGGTGGACACGAGTCTGATCCAGGCCCGAGCTGCTCTGGAGGCTGCATACATGGAGGTGCAGCGTCTGATGGTGGTCAAACAGCAGGTAGGTCTGCAGCAGAGGTGGAAGTAGTGTTAGGATACACCAGAATAAAAATACTTCATTACAAGTAACAGTTAAATGACGAATTTAACTCAAGTGAAAGAACATGGCAGCAAAATGTAAAGTATGAAAGTAGAAGTCCTGATTTCATTTCTCTGATGCATTATTATATGTGACATTTTTATATGTGTAGTGAAGCATCAGTGTGTTAGCAGCATGATACTATTAAAGCTGGTGCAGGTTTGAACTACTTTACACACAGTTTTTAATATACAGAGGTAGAAGAGACAGCTGAGGGCTCCACAAATGATTAAAAGAGGAAAAAACAAAGCTCTGACACACAAATCTGCTTCCAGTTTTGTGATTTTCTTCTTTAATCTTTGATTTTGGGTGAGATATTAGAGAAAAAACACTATTTGTTAAAACTAGTAACAACTCATAAGCATCTAAAATGTGACTCCAGCTACACACTGATTTTGTAAAAAAGTGGAAAGTTTGAATATAAAAAAGCCCCCCAAGACAGAACAGTGGACCGACATTCAGTGATATGCACACTCTGCAGGATGGAGTTTTCTTTACCCCAAAGCACTTCTAGCTTTAAGTACCACATTAATGCGAAAAAGAGATAGATAGATAGATAGATAGATAGATAGATAGATAGATAGATAGATAGATAGATAGATAGATAGATAGATAGATAGATAGATAGATAGATAGATAGATAGATAGATAGATGATAGATAGATAGATAGATAGATAGATAGATAGATAGATAGATAGATAGATAGATAGACTTTATTCTGTCCTAAACAGTGACAGAAATTCTGTTTCGACAAGGCTCCAACAGTAAAAATACAACACATAAAAACACACTTAAAACACGAGCTCACAAAATAGACGTCTAAAAGAAATGTTCAAAAGAAACAGTAGCCAATAAAAATAAATAAATATATATATATAGATGTTTTTGTGGGCCAGTGGGAGAGAAGTTTTTTTGTTAACATGAACCTTGAAAGGTCTTTAATAAACATATTAATATGTATATTCCCTTCTTTCTTGAGTCTGCTCATGCAAAATGAAATGCGATTAATATAGATTAAAAATGAATGCTATTTAATTTAAGTTAATCCACAGCAACCCTGTGTTTAACCTTTATTAAAAACGTAAATCGTTTGACAGCACTAATATGTTTATACTGTTGTCAAGAGGCCTCTCAGTTACACCATATGGCGGTTCCGCTGTTGGGCTTTTTTTGGGCTCGTTTCCATGGGGCCGGTTGCTTGTTTCTATCGCGAGATTTGACAACACTGACCGTTGCAGCAGATGTGTGCATGTGTTGTTGCTTTCGTAACACCTCACATCTCACTAGGAGACCGTCGGTTATGGGTTTGCGACGTCCTTGTTTCGTGGTTAAGTCGCCACCTCCCATAAATTTATTAAGAAAGTCTCGTTCCATCATTCCTACGTTAAAACAAATTTCGCGCGGGAACTGTAATGCGTTGGCGAGCGGAGCGGAAGTATACGTCATCACACGGCGACACAGGAGGAAGACGGCTTTGTTTACATCCGTCGATTGTACTCAACATTGGACTGTGCAATATTGGCTTTCTTTCGTTTGTGTTGTTGGTTTTTTGGAAACTTTTTGCCCTTCGTTATGGATCCCAAGCGTACGCCAGACTCTTCTGGTGGCAGTGCTTTGAAGAAAAGGAAAGCCATCTCCATGGAAGTGAAACTGGATATAATAAGACGCTCGGAGAAGGGCGAAAGACCGACGAACATCGGACGGTTGCTTGGCTTAAATCGCACGACTGTCTCGACCATTATCGGCGATAAAAAGCGTATCCTTGAACACGTGAGAAGATCTGCTCCTATGAAATCGACTGTGATTACAAAGCAGCGTAGCGGTCTCATTCTTGAGATGGAAAGATTATTAGTGCTTTGGCTGGAAGACCAACAGCAACGGTGTATCCCAGTGAGCCTCAGGTTGACTCAGGAGAAAGCTAGAAGTTTGTTTGAGAAATTGAAAAGAGAAAAGGGGGAAGGGAGTGAAAGTGAAGAGTTTGGGGCTAGTAAAGGTTGGTTTATGCGGTTTAAGGCTCGTGCTAATTTGCATAACTTCAAGGTGCAACGGGAAGCTGCTAGTGGTGATTACAAAGCAAGAAGTGATTTTCCTAGTGCCTTGGCTGAGATAATTAGGGAGGGGGGTTACTGTGCTGAACAAGTGTTTAATGTGGATGAGACAGGCTTGTTCTGGAAGCGTATGCCTGCCCGTACATACATTGCCAAGGAGGAGGAGACAGCATCAGGGTATAAAGCCAGCAAGGAGAGACTGACCTTGCTTCTGGGGGCTAATGCTGCTGGTGATTTCAAGCTGAAGCCGTTGCTGGTGTATCTGACCGAGAACCCGAGGGCACTCAAGGGCATCTGGAAGGGTCAACTACCCATCATCTGGAGGTCTAACAAGAAGGCGTGGGTGACGCTTGAGATATTTGAGGACTGGTTCACCAACCATTTTGTGCCAGAAGTGGAGCGGTACTGTGCTTTGACGGGGCTGCCCTTTAAGGTGTTGCTATTGCTGGACACTGCCCCTGGTCACTCTGCCCATTTAGATGACTTTAATCCTAATGTCAAGGTGGTTTACCTTCCACCTGATACCACTTCGCTTTTACAGCCTATGGACCAAGGTGTCATTGCCTCTTTCAAGGCCTACTATCTCCGAACGACATTTGCTATGGCTGTCAGGGCCACTGAGAAGGACAAGGACTTGACTCTCATGAACTTTTGGAAATCTTATGACATTCTGGCTGCTGTAAAGAACATTTCTGATTCTTGGGATGAAGTTCAGCAGACGAACTTGAATGGTATGTGGAAAAATGTGTGTCCCCAGTTTCTGAATAATTTCAATGGCTTTGAGGAGTCGGTTGAGGCCGTCACTGAGAATATTGTTGACCTGAGTAAGCAGCTTCATTTGGAGGTGGAGGCTGATGATGTCAAAGAGCTGCTGGCATCTCATGAAGAGGAGTTATCTGCTGAGGACCTCATTCAACTGGAAAAGCAGATGATTGAGGAGGAGGAAGAGACACCAACCCCAGAGCCCAGGGGATTTACAAGCAAGGGCTTAGCAGATGGTTTTGCCCTGATAGAGGAGGGATTGGCAAAGTTTGAGGCTGAGGACCCCAACATTGCCAGGCACACTAAGGTCGCCAGAAAGGTCATGGATTGCCTGCAGTGTTACAAGGAGATTTGGGAGGACAAGAAGAGGGTATCCCTGTATTCCTAAAAACACCTTTTAATGCAGTCTTCATGTCATTCTGGAATAATTACCACCTCGGTTAACTGAACACAGGCAGAAATCTTCACTCTCTAATGGCTCTTGTTTTGTTCTGCAGATGAACGAGGAGATGAGCTCGCTGAGAAACAAGCGGATTGAGCTGCTAAAAGGGATGCAAGGTAAGGACGTGTGTCTGTGTGAATCAATGGATTAAACTGTAATTTTTACCGCTAATAAATACACATGAGGCTAAACTGGAAATCTGACAGAGTCTACATGCAACTGTAACTAAAATGATTAAATCACAACACCAGGAATCAGTGGAGCAGTCGTAGAGCTCATGCATTTTCCAGAAGGAGCTATGAGGAGCAAAGACGGCTAAAAATGAAATGAACAGGATGTGAACTGTGTCTTTAAAACTGTGTTTTGTTTGCCGTCTCCTCTAGTGTGATAGTAGAAAAGTTAAAGTGCAGCAAAGGAGAATTTGCAAACAAAACAAAAAAATTAGTTGAGGCTACAGCTTGGATTTTAAGTACTTCTATTTGATACAGTACAGACAGTGGAAAAAATGTGCAAAAAGTGACAGAAGTCCAACATGAACTGAAATTTTTGCAGTCTTTTAACTTTTTTGTACAGAAAAAAAGGAAGTTACACTAATTTCCCTGCAGTAAATATTAAAATCACATTCATCCTAACCAGCTGTAACAATTAATACATCAGTAATTAAAGCCTAATTATATAATAGACATAATTCTGAGGTTAAACATTCTGCATAATATTCTACTTTTATTGCTTTAAGTATAGTTTGATGATTTGAGCAGAGTTGTGAATGATTAGTTGTTAATTCAGTAATTGCCGTTAATAACCAATTAAAGACAAATTACCTGATATGAGGGACATGCATGTCAGGAAATTTATTATAGATTAGTGGACAGTGGAAAAAATATGCAAGACGTGACAAAAGTCCAACATAAACTGACATTTTTGCAGTTTGTTCACTTTTTTCTGCAGCCCTGTCATGTGTCAAACAGAGGGTTTTTTTGTCCTTTTTTGGTGCACAGTTAAATGAACAGTGAAATCAGCTTTTAATTGTGCTTTTTTATACAGGTACCGCAGAGGAAGCCCCTCAGGTCATACTGAAAGAGGAAAAGATGGATCCAGTAGAAGCTGAGCCGCACATCCCCTCCTCTGCACTGCTTCCTCCTGTCATGGACTCTGCTGCTTCCAGTCCTGGTCGAGCTGCAGAATGCGCCTCTCCTCCCTCCTCCAGCCTTCCCTTCATGACTGTGGTGGTGAAGCAGGAGCCTCAGTCTCCGGTTCACGTCAGCCAGGAGCTGGACGCTGCCGACGGTTTGACCCACTGCGCTCACAGCACCACTCCAGAGCTGCCAGTCGCTGCCGCCACGACCTCTCAGTCAGGTAACAATGTTCAATTAGTTCATCACAATTTAATTCCAAGTGTCCACAGATGTTATCAATACTGTAAAAGTGTGGGGACTGTACATACAATATGTCTTTTACTGAGCTTTTTATTTTATTTTCACTCTTGTCTCCTATCTGTTCTGTTTAAACAGAGCCTGCAGTTCAACAGAGTTTGTTCAAAAATTGCTTACTTGATTTTTGGTCGCTGCTCTGTCTGTCATCGCTTCACAGATGCACTAAGTAGCACCAATTTTTTGTTTTTTACTCAAAACAGTTAATGCAAATGGCTTGTTTTTGGAGATTTTTTTTAAATAAGACAAGTAGAATAAAGGAATTTCAAGCTTAGCTTTTGGCATGTTTTCTGACAGAGCGGCACATCACAGATGAGTAGTTTAAGGACCGTCACACAAGTTGAAAATCACATAATTGTTTCGGTCTGCAGTTTTTTGGCTCCGATAAATGGTGTAATTTTGGGATTTTTTTAGAGGTGACCTGCCTTTTAAACTGACTGGTTGAGACGGTTAAGCAAGCATAAATGCAGAACGAAAAACTCTCCTTGCAATTTTTCAGTATTGAAGTTAATTAAATTTTTAAATCTGCAGTGTCTTGATCCATGTGCATCGCACACTCTTTGCAGATCCTCCCTTGAACTTTCCGCCGTCTCCTGAAAGAAAACCTGAGCCGTACCAGACTAACTATGTCGAGCCTGCAGACTACAAAGAGAAGCTGCAGGGACTGGTGGAGATGACAGAAAAGGGCGTTCAGGCGGCGAGGAGCTGCCTGACATCTTCTCCTGACTCCAAGCCCTGCATAAAACCTCTGTCTACCAGCAGGAGAAGCTCTGAAGTTACTGACTCGCACTCCTTCCAGCCTCCGTTGGCGCCTTCAGCCCTGAACATGCCGACCTCTCCGTCCGAGCTGAGGGCCGGGAAGCGCGTGAGGAAGCTGAAGAAGAGGAAAGCGCTGAAGAAGGCTCTGGGCCTGGAGCAGCCGGAGAGCACCGACACCGAGATGGACGAAGAGGCGTCGAGGCCCAGATTCCTCCGACCGCGACGGAGACCCAGCGGAGGGTCTCAGGTCAGCACCTCCAGTCTCCCCACAGAAGATAAAGACGGTGACGTGAAGGCGCTCAGGACGACGGTCAAAGCTGAGAATGTCAACCACAAAGACATGGTAGAGCTTCCTCAGGCGGCCACTACTCATTTTATGGTGACTTTGGATTCAGAGGAAAGTATGGAGGTCACCTGTCAGCAGCCCCACATGGACGCCCCGCTTCTGCTTCAACCTCCAGCTCCAGACTCCTCCAGCCTGGCCTGCAACGAGGTCTCCTCCACCAGTGACATGGATCTGTGCAAGTCTTCTGAGAGGTGAGCCCTTAGTAAAACGAATTCTTATTACGTCTTTCCCAAAGCTTTCAACCATTTCACAACTTCTGAGCGCTCGTGGCTCAGTGTCCAGTCTGTGATTTCCTGGTGAGGATTTTGTCAAATGCTCCAGAACAAGCAAATAAAGGACTTTAATTTGAGATAGTTTGGTAACGGTTGTCTAAAATGAATAAAAAGTTGGATTTGAATTGCAACTAAAGTGGAAAAACTGACAATTTGTGTTCATGATAGAATTTAATAGAATTCCTTTATTGTCATTTCTTAGGATTTATTCTTTAACCTTTAAGACCCAAATATAGAAAAAAATGAGCAAAAATAAAAAATTAATAAATAAACAAAAAAAATTATATAGAAAAAATGACAAAAAATTTAAAAAAACTAAACTTTTATTTATATATATATATATATATATATATATATATATATATATATATATATATATACACATACAAATAATAGAAAGCTATAATAATAAAAATTGATTTTGTATTTTTGCAACAGTGGGTTTTACACCATTAATATTCTTGTTAAACATACTATTTGTTGTTCGATATTAAGCAGCAATCCTGTTGGTGCATTCACACAGTCAAACAACATTTTTTAAAACTGTATAAAAAAAAAAAACTGTTAACTGTAACCCATTACACAAAACGTTTACTACATTTACTTTACCTCTTCAATGTACGTCACTTTGGATAAATGAAATTGTAGAAATTGTACTTTAGAAACCCTTCTCCTGTACTTGTATTGCCAATGTCATTCAGCTTTTAAAAAATAAAGTTCAATTGTAAGCAAAATGTACAATGAACATTTAATACAGTCACATTAAAGCTAACTTTGTAATGTGATAAAGCTGCATAGAAATGTTACTGTACCTAAATACCTTGTGAAACTCTAACTCAACACTCTATAATTTAACTCGTTTTAAATTATAATGCACTTTTTTAGAATTAAAGCATCTTAGACCTGTGTTTTAAGGTCGTCTTCGTTCATAAAAACTAGTATTTGACTATTTTTGACTTTTCTCTCCTCAGTGATTTGCCGTTTGCCACCACACAGCCCAAGAACTCATCAGGTATGTTCGTCTCTACACAGCTGTTCTTGTTATTATTAGTATTATCAGGCTGTACTTAAAAACAAGTAGTTTGTACGCTGTAAACTTTTTTAAAGAGCCTGTATTGTACTTTTTGAGTTCTTTCTTTTTCCTTTAGTGTGTTAAAGCCTTTTTTGTACAAGTAAAATGTCTAAAAGCTGTAAATTTGCAGAAAATGCGCTTCAAAATGGTTTTCAAAAGCGAACTAATCGCATATGTCAACATGTTTTTCTTGTTCACTTGATCATAGACATGAGTGTTAGTATTTTATTCTAGTAGATCCCCAAAAGTATCATCGTAAACCTGCATACGTGAAGAATATGAGCTCTTAGGTCATTTCAGATATTATTCTGATAGAAATAGTTTTGTTCAGAATAAAATGGCACAAAGAGTGTCTGAATATCTGATTACAGAAATGTTTGGATGCGTCTCTGCTGATCTGAAAAATGAGAAGAAATCCATACATTTGGTTTTTATTCTTGACGTTAGTTTTTATTTCTCCAGCAATGATTGACATTTTGCAGAGAAAAATTACACCCTGCTGGTCATCCTGTCCTCTGAAAGCATAAAATCAGATTACATTCTGAGCAGCCAGAATTAGAAATGCCAGACTGGAATTAAAATAGACTCTGGAGAGCCCAAGTTACTTTTTATGGGCAGGATATTCATAGAGCTGAGAGGAGACGCTGCAGCTGAATGAGTCCAGTGATGAATGAGACTGGGAATCTGATTATTTAACTTGACTTCTGCTGTCTGCTAATGGATTTATGAAGAGTTAGCTGTTGGACACACACATGGACTAAATCCTCTAAATCAGGGGTGTCAAACATGTGGCCCACGGGCCAAAACCGGCCCACCAGAGGCTCCAATCCGGCCCGCTAGACAACTTGAAAAGCGTAAAAATAACCGAGAAGACATTAACTGCAAATTGTAAATTTGTAAAACTATAAATTTAAAATAATTTCTAGACCATGACAAGTTGTTTTAGTCATAAAGTGAAGTACTATATTGCTCATTGTTCTTTTGTCATTTTGTGTCTCTTTTTTTGTAATATATTGTCTTGTTTTTGTTGTTTTTTTGTCTGACTTTTTTCATTTGTCTCATGTTTTTGTCATTTAGTTTCTCGTTTTTGTCGTTGTGTGTTTCCCTTTTGTCTCGCTTGTGTTTTTTGTCTATTTTTTTGCCATTTTGTTTCTCGCTTTTGTCATTTTTGGTCTCGTTTTTGTCATTTGTGTAGTTTTTTTGTCTAGCTTGTGTCCTTTGTCCATTTATTTGTCGCTTTGTAACTTTTTTGTCTAATTTTTTTGTCTTTTGTGTTGTCTCATTTTTTAAAATCATTTTTTGTCTTTGTTTTTGGTGGTTTTTTTGTCTTACTTTTTGTTTGTCTCTTGTTGTTGCCGTTTTGTGTGTCCTTTTTGTCTCGATTTGTGTTTTGTCCTATTTTTCTCATTTTGTGTCTTGCTTTATTTGTTGTTTGTGTAATGTTTTTGTTGTTTTGTATTTACTTTTTGTCTATCTTGTCATTTTTGTCTACTTTATTGCCATTTTGTTTCTTGGTTTTGTCATTTGTGGTGTCATTTGTGTAATTTTCTGCCTCATTTGTGTCGTTTGTCCATTTCTTTGTCATTTTGTAACTTTTTTTGTCTAAGTTTTTGTCTCTTTTTTGTTTTGTATTGTGTTGTTTGTCTCTTTTTTTTGTTGTTTTGGTAATATTTTTGTCTTGTTTTTGTTGTTTGTGTCTTTTTTAAAGTAAAATACTACATCATTCAGTTCCAGATACCTGTGGCTAAATGTTTTGTTCCTTTATAGATACTCTGTGATCTGTAAGTTGTAATGTGTAAATGATAAAATGAGGCATGATGTTTTTGAAATTGAATTTATTTTTCTCAAGAAGTTTCAGGTTGTTCATGATGTTTTGTGAAAAGATAATTCCTTTAATGTGAACATTTTCAGAACGTACTTTTTTGCACTAAAACAAAGGGAAAAATTTGGACTTGTTTTTATTTATATGTTAATATGCTGTGATTTTACTTGTCCGGCCCACTTTAGATCAAATTGGGCTGAATGTAGCCCCTGAACTAAAATGAGTTTGAGACCCCTGCTCTAAATGATGTTAAAATGAAGTGAGAAAGTCCCCTGTTGGTATTTCCTTCATCCAAAAAGAGGAAACTTACACATTTTCTACAGTGTTTGATGCTTGTGCTCATGTGCTGCATATATCTTTTGTTTGTGTTTCCCAGATGCGTCCTCCGACCACGGCGAGGACGATATGCCCACCGACGGTGCGTTCGAGGGCCACCAGGAGGCCGTAAACGCGATGCACATCCACAAGGGGCTGCTGTACACGTGTTCAGGAGATCGAACCGTCAAAGCCTTTGACCTGGTGGTGTGTAAAGACAAAAGATTCCTTCTACTGGTTTGTCAGGATGTGCTTTAATATCTACTATAAATGTTTGGTTTTTTTTTGTTTGTTTTGTTGCAGAGCCATAAATGTGTCGGTGTGTTCGAGGGCCACAGCTCCAAAGTGAGCTGCCTGTCGGTGTCTGCAGCTCCTGGACTCCATCATCGCCTTTATTCTGGTTCCAGTGATCAGACCATACGCTGCTACAGTCTCAAGGTGAAGAAAAAAACAAAGCACATCTTCTGTTAAAAACTGCTGTTTGGAGCCACACCAAGTCATTTTGTCTAATATGTGAGCAAAATTGGTGTTTAGTGTTTTAATCCTCTAAACTCTGAGCAGTTTCTGGGTGTTTTCTGTTCGTAAGAGACTGATGCTACGGCCGCTTTCATTATTATTTTTTCCATATTTTTAGGCTAGAAAATGCTTGTTTTCCCACAAAAATAATAATAATTATATAAAAATAACCGTACTGTATATCACAAAATCCCGCGATACAGCGAAAAATCTGCAATGCAAAATTAGATATATACAATTTAAAAACCTGCGATTGTGAGACCACAAAAAGTGAATCGCAATATGACGAGGGACAACTGTAACGCCATAAATCATACAAAAAGAATCAACGAAATTCTGAATTATTTGATTATTTTATTTAACAACAATTTGGAACAACCTGGAATCAACATGTGCTGCCAATACTGGCTCTACATAGTACAGATAATTTACTATTTACATTCTTCATTTGTTTCACTGCCTGCAGTTCAGCTGAAAAGTTCCTGGATTTTTGCCAATTTACTGTTGGTTGCTGCTGTGTCACTAACGGCTCTACAGTTGTGTCGAGGAGCACAGAATTTTTCTGTTTTTGACAGAATCTGACTAATGCAGATGGTTATTTTTCATGACTTTAAAATGAGACATGTAGTGCGCCCAGGTGGCTCAACTGGTCAACTCATAAACAGGGACTGTGTCTGCCACTCGACTAACATATCTAATAAAGCCAACAAAAGGCCAAAAAAGAACTTTAAAATAAAAATGAGAGTGTAGAATAAGTATCAGCTTAGATTTATGTTTTTTAACAGAAATGTATCATGAATGAGTAGTTCAAAGCCCCTCAGAGTTTGAAGGCAATTTTTTTAATTTAAAAAGAGAAGATATTCGGATCTGCTAGTGATCTTTGTTGTTCAGATGGTGAAAACGTTAATTTTCTCTCAGAGTAATGCTGAATTGTGGCTTCCGTGGACGCTCTGTAATGTTCCTTCTTGTCCACAGACTCGAGAACTGGAGCAGCAGTTCTGTCTGTCAGACCGAGTCCTCTGCCTTCACAGCCGCTGGAGAACTTTGTACGCTGGTCTGGGCAACGGCACCGTGGTCACCTTCAACCTCAAGGTGAGAAATCCAGTAGAAAATGTCCGTAAAACACCAACACCACTGACGTTTTTCAACATTTTACCATGACATTCAACCATGAAAATGATTAATTTTGCTGTTTTTTGTTCAGTCTAACAAGCAGATGGACGTGTTCGAGTGCCACGCGCCGCGAGCCGTCAGCTGCCTGGCTTCGTCTCAGGAAGGAGCTCGGAGGATCCTGCTGGTCGGATCCTTCGACAACACCATCAGCGTGAGGGACGCCAAGAACGGACTGCTGCTGAGGACGCTGGAGGGTCACACCAAGACCGTGCTCTGCATGAAGGTGGGTCAGGGATGAAGTCTCAGACACTGGAGAGGAAGAAGCAGGAGAATTCACAGAAACACAAAGCATATTTAAAGGGCTGAATTTAGACTTTCGGGTTGTGTAGAATTGGAGGATATGTAGCACACAAGTGGGTCTATGTGGATATTTGTTTGTTTTGGAGATGAATAATGCATCAGCACACTGGAATAAATGCTCCTCTCAAAATAAGAAAAAAAAACTTATTTCAAGGAACTTTTACCTTGAAATAAGTGAAAAAATCTGCCAATAGAACAAGTGAAAAATGGCTTGGTAAGATTCCTTGAAATAAGATACAATAGTTAGAATATCGAGATCTTAAAATTAGCTGAGGAAACTTATTTTAAGCTCTATTTTACCAGGATTGTCAAGCTTAGGTGTCTTAAAATAAGCCAGACATGCTAAAAAAAAATGGTATTTTTTCACTCAAAAATAGATTTTTGCTTTCATGTAACCTCCTAATTTGAGATGTATTAAACTTATTTTGAGTTGTATTATAGTGGCACTTCTCTAGATGCTGTTTTAATTGAAGCATTTTGAGATATAATGTCTTCTCACAGTTAGTTAGAAATCCTAATATTTAGTCGTGTTTTGACAGCATTTGGAGGTGTTATGTTTTAGGGTAAGCCAAGCAAGTGTTTTTAACTCCCAAGTAGGCATTTGCTTTTTAAACATTCGTGTTGAGTACAAAATTTAAGATGTATTTGACTTATTTTAGGTTGTATAACAGCAACATGACTCTAGATTTAAGACCACCTTGTCCTTGAAACAAGATTAAAAAATGTGATTTAAACATTTTAAGATATTCGTCCGTGTACGGTTGGTTGAAAATACATTGGTTGCAAATATGACCATGGTTCTTAGTCCCTCATTTATAAATAACTCTACACCATGTAAACAAGTCTAGTATTGAAGTTAACTATTTATTTTTCGAATTTGAATGCAATGCATTAGCAAACTTGACAATATGATCTAATTGGTGATTTTCCAATAAAACGCATTTACTTGAATCTAGTTAAGTTTATTTCTTATATCATGATTGTGTAGCTTCTACAAATAACACCTCAGCTTGAAAAATGTATGAAAAGTAAAATGAACCTTGTTTCATGTAAAATACAACTCAAAACAAGATAATTTCAAGATTGTTTGACTTAACAAGATATTTAAGATGCATTGCCTTAAAACAAGTCCCTCCATCTGGTGAAATGTCACTAGTGAAGTGAATTTATCTTAAATCAAGTGGGATGAGACATTTTGACTAAAAATAAGACAAATAGAGTTGGTAGGATTTTGAGTTTTTGCAGTGCAGAAAATAAAACTTACCAAGATCCAGTTTTTCAGGGCTAATTCTTGTTTAATGTGCATTTTCTTGCTGCTTAGAATGGAGGTTTTTGAGGAATTTGAACATTTCTTTCCTCTGTTCTCTCTCAGGTGGTCAATGATCTGGTGTTTAGTGGATCCAGTGATCAGTGTGTCCACGCACACAACATCCACGTGAGTTTATTTACACGTCTTAGGTGTTTTATTTTCTTATAAAAATCCGTATGCACACAGATAATGTTGAGAAATATTTCATTGACTGTATTCCAGACAGGGGAGCTGGTTCGGGTCTATAAAGGCCATAGTCATGCTGTTACCGTGGTAGCGGTCCTGGGGAAAGTGATGGTAACCGCCTGCCTCGATAAACTGGTCCGAGTCTATGACCTGCAGGTCTGCATCCCCAAACCAGCTGCCTTTAAATGATATTACAATGTTAGTTTCTCCATGAAACACAGGCTTCTATTGTCTAAAAGGTTGGGATTATTTCTGTCCACAGTCTCATGAGCAGCTGCAGGTTTACGGTGGACACAAGGACATGGTGATGTGTATGTCTGTCCACAAGAACATGGTGAGAAACCTCATTATTCAAGCATTAGACACTCATTTTAGCTACAAAAATCATTGTTTCTGACTGTAATCTAGTAAAAATCAACACATTTAATTGGCTTTTAAATGTTACCAGATGAATGAAAAACGTTTTCCACATTTTACCTCCTCAGATAGAATATTTACTAATGCCTATGGGAAGTTTTGCTGTGATTAGAGTCCCTTAACTGTACTGAGAAGTTGCAGGTTTTGTTGCACATTTTGGGAAAACATGAGCTAAAATGCTAAACTTTTGTGTTTCAGATCTACACAGGTTGTTATGACGGCAGCATTCAGGCCGTCAAGCTGAACCTGATGCAGAACTACCGATGCTGGGTAAGACAGCTGAGAGACGAAGGGAGAAGTTGTAGATACGAGTTTATAATCTGGTGATTGTGGTTTTACACTTTCTGGCTGATTAACAGTGCCATTTTGGTGACTTGGTGAAAAGACAAGTAGGCTTTTGGGGGGTTTAGAAGACTAAAGTTAAGACATTTTCAGTGTTCACAGTCATGTTTTTGATAGTCGAATGTTTTTTTTCTACAATATCTTTCCATACAATATCTTTGATTTTACAGCAGAACACATATTTGCAAACAGTCACACACTGCACCATCGTAGCTCATTTATATATATATATATATATATATATATATATATATATATATATATATATATATATAAACAAAAGAATAAATAAAAATAAAGGTCAGTAAATAAATAACAGCTACATAAATAAATAAATACCAAAATGAAAAATTTTAAATTAAGTAAGTAAATAATTCTGTTTATAATATCAAAATGGAATGGATAAAATACAAATGTAGCTAAATACAGTGCTAGATAGACAAATGCATTATTACAGGTCTCATGTTGCCCTACAGAATAATCATATTTTTTTTGTACAGAATCTGGTGCAAATTATTTATTGTGTAATTCAGTTTATTTTTGGCAATTTTCCAATTCTAGTGTCCTGCTTACACTACCAGTCAACACACCGTCTCATTCAATTAATTCATACTGAAGACATCAAAACTATCAAAGAATACAGATGGAATTATGTTGTGAACAAAAAAGCATTAATATTTAGTATTAATCTACAAAGTAGAAAATACTACAAATAATAAAGCATTGAATGAGAAGGTGTCCAAACTTGTGACTGGTAGTGTATTTCCACCATCAGTTCAATACTACACCTCTTCCCTTACTTTTTATCTGATCTGAAGAGGTATTTCAATTAAAAATATCCTCTCCTGCTGTACTTATCGTTAATGTTGTATTGTCAGTGGCACGGCTGCTCGCTGGTCTTCGGCCTGACGGAACATCTGCAGCAGCACCTGATCAAAGACCACACCGGAGCCAAACTCCAGACCATCAAGTGCCGCTGGAAAAACTGTGAGGAGTTTTTCTGTTCACGCAACAGCTCCAAGCAGGTATAAACACGCTCAGGATGTTGTCGTCTTAAGTCGGACAGCTGCAAGTTCTTCATCACAGTGTTTAGGTCGTAGCATCAACATGAATGCCAGGAACCTGAACGTTGTAACGAGCTGATCAGTGTCATTGACTTCACCTGTCAGCGGTTTAGTGCTGATGACAGCAATCAGGAGTTTAGAATCAACAGCTGAGACGGACACTTTCCAGCAGCATTTAGTCTGTACAAGAACTGACAGAAACGCACGGATTCATTAAAATGTTCTCTGATGCATATATGAGTTTGTGCACAGCTTTAACCCTCGTGTCGTCCTGCGGGTCAAATTGACCCATTAAATATATTTTCACAGTGAAACTTCGGATGTCCACATTTTCAAAATTTTTGAGAAATTTTTAAACATTTTTTGGTGGAAAAAAAATATTTCTTTAAGAGCATTCACAAAAAAATAAACCAAAATCCAGCGAAATACGCTGGATTTTGGTTGATTTTTTTTTGTGAATGTTCTTAAAGAAAGTATTGGAAGATTTACTGATATATATGTAATCACTTTAGATATTTTTAGCTTTTTTTTTTTGGGAAGATTTTTACTCATTTTTTGAAATACTTACAAGAATTTTCTTGCCAAATTTGGGTTGTTTTTTTTTTAAATAAAACTTTTAAGGGAAACTTTAAAGGAATTATTGGAATTTTGTTCCTGAAGGTTTTGCAAATGTTCAGACATTTAGGTATTTTTTTGCTGAATTTTTGCATTTTTTTCAGACAAGGAAACAATATTTTTTGGTGCCTGTAAATGAAGACAACAGGAGGGTTAATTATGACAGCGCAGCCTTTTATTATATTGAGGGTTCTGTGATCTCCGTTCATGATTCAACCTCCTTTTAACATGAATTCTCATGTAAAACAGCAACATCAGGTGACCAGACATGTCCTCATAAAACTACATACACAACCGTTCAAAAGTTTGGGGTCCCTTAGATCATTTTTTCAATGAAGATAACATTAAATGAATGATAAATCCAGTGTAGACATTGTTAATGTGGTAAATGACTATTCTAGCTGGAAACAGCTGAATTTTTAATGGAATATCTACATAGGGGTGCAGAGGAACATTTCCAGCAACCATCACTCCTGTGTTCTAATGCTACATTGTGTTAACTAATGGTGTTGAAAGGCTAATTGATGATTAGAAAAACCTTGTGCAGTTATGTTAGGACATATGTTAGGAAAACATGAACTTGTCTGGGTGACCCCCAAACATTTGAACATTAGTGTAAATAAATCAAAAACACTGATAAATAGTCAAATAGAGTAGAAATAGATGGAGGACAACAGCTTTTTTTAGGCTACAATTAGCACTATTAGGCTAATAATTTAAATTTCCATCATAATAATTAACTCATCTTCACTTTGTGCAATAACTCAGTTAGAAATCTATTATTATTACATGGCTACTTCCATTTTTATTTTCCTCTTATATTTTTACATTTTATGCTCTTCTACTTATGTTTAAATTTTTAGGACATGTTTTTCTACTAATGTTGATTTTTTTTTACTGCTTAAATTTAGTATTATAATTTAAGTATTTCTGATTCTTATAATGAAACTACACTGCAACACTCATAGCTTAGATTCATGATACTCATCAATTTAAAAAAATGTGGTCAGTTTTTCCACCACTAGATGTTAACAGGAGCTGAAGGTTGTTGCTTGCAGCTGTTTAGGATTATTTCCTCTGAGATTATTAAAAACCTGCAGCATCAGAAAACATGGAGAAGGGGTTTTTTTTCCATGTTGCATTAATGTACTTTATTCTACAGTGGCTCTCTGGTACTGTGGAAGATTTAAATGAAGCAGAGAAAGGTTAACAGAAAAGTGAACTCTTTCTGAATTAAAAATTGTCGTCATTTTAACAGATTAATGAAGCATCAAAGTCTGAAAATGTTTTTTTTTTCTGTTGCAGGGGATGCAGGTGCACATGCAGAAACATGCTGAGGAAGAAACCGAAGTGGAGCCTTAAGATCTGCTGGTGGAAATCACCCTTTCTGCCGGAGCTCTTTTACCCTTTTCCTGCAATCTTTACCCCCGTTAACCTCCCATATTGGGGGGGGAAGTTCTCGGGACCCACTCGACCTCTGAGTGGCGTCCGACGACTCCATCCTTTATGTTCGGTGTTGGAATCCAACCATAATACAATCATGAAAGGAGGTTGGTTGTGCCGTTGTTTTGTTGTTTTTGTTGTTTGTTTTTTTTTAACGTTCGACAAAACACGCCTCCCTCTCTTTCTGTCTGACCACTGCAGCTCCTTTTTAACTGACCAAAGTACGACGAAGAAACACATGACTTTTTTTTATTGAAGAAACTTCCAGTGTTGCCGGTATCTGAGGAGATTTGCTTTGCTTTGCTGTTGGAAGCTGCAACAAAAACCAATAATCGTCTTCCGGATTTGTTGGCTACTTTATGGCATGGGTTCAGAGATGTTTTTATTGTTGTTGTGCAGTTGTGATGTGTCATGTTGAGCAACCTTTTAGTTTTGTTTTTTGTTTTTTTTTTTGCGATTTTCACAGTGAAATTCACGGCGTCGTCTCCCAGGTAATGGTGTGATTCACTGAAGGTTTATTGATTTTTGGTTTGGCTTTTATTTTATTTTCTGGAGAAAAAAATTCTGAGAGTCTTCACATTTCGTTAGCAGTTTATTTCTTTGATCTGTTGCTCATTTGGGTGATATTTAGGTGTGGAGGGACTTTGTGGTGTGACTCGGCCTGAGGTTGCCATTTGAGGATTTCCATTTGCAGTGATAACGGAGCCGAGGCGTGGACGCGGTGGTGTGATTGTGTGTTCCTACATGTGTTTATCTGTGTGGATTTATTCCTCGTAATCATTGACGGAGTCTTGTTTTCCAAGAGTGTGAGCGTGAGACACTGTTATTTTATATTCGGAGCATCGAGCGGAAGGCTGTTTTTTAATTTTCCACAGTGAAGATAGTTTTCTAATGAAGTGTGGAGGTGAAGGTTGTTCAGAGGAGGTGTTTGATGGAAGATCTTGGAGGGAAGAATTAGAATTCATCTCCCATGCCATACCTCACCCTCTTAAAAACAGGTAACATGAAGGAAACCCATTTTTAAAGCAGCTTGAAAGCCCGGCTGATGTTCTCTTTAGCAGATTAGTTTGAAGCTGTCTTGGGGGCGTCTTCCAAACTCTCCTCACTCACTCGTCGTTTTATGATCGAGCAAAGCGAGCGCATCACCTCCTACCTGGCATTCCTGAGTTTCTTCAAGTTTTTCAGTTGTGATCGAAGTTGTGAAGAGATATTTTTTAAGAAAGTGCAATTTAACAAGTTCTTAATAATAAAAATGTCGCAACAGCAGAAAACTTGTGTCTTCTTGATGTCCACCTCTGGTCATCGATTTAACCTCTGAAAGCTCATCTCTGTGTATCAAAGTCACGTTTAGAAGTTTCATCCATGAAAATGATTCCTTTGTGCCTTAAAACAGCATTGTTTCATCACCAGAAACTGATTGTGACACCTCAGTTTTTACTCAGCGCTGTTTGGTGGTAATTCTGTATAATATATGGAACCTGCCCTCTAGTGTTCAATGCAAAGAACTGCATTTATTTACCAATAGATACAGCTTAACTGCAGCCATGTGGAAAAGATGCTGATTTTAATTTGTTTTTCACTACAGTTTTATGGAATATGAAAACATGCATGGAGCCAAATAAATGAACAGGTTGGCCGTCCTCATATGGGGCCAGTTTTGTGAAATATTTTGTCGCGAGATGTATAAAACACTGTTAGCACGTGTGAAGCTAAAAAAATTTCTTTTTCATTATACATTTACACAACTTGACTATCAGCACAGTCAAGAAACCTAATAGCCCGTTAGCCTGTTAGCTAAATTGTTGTTCCAACTTTATAGTGTACAGTGCAGTCTCTCCGAAATCCAAAAGTTGCAGTTTTTTAACATACTTTAGGCAAATTCCAAACCAGAAAATAATAAAAGGAGTTTCGCCAACTGATAATGCTGATGATTATTGGTTAATCCATGAATTGCAGTTAATAATTTAACACATTAAAGATATAATAACCGATTAGCCAAAAATGAAGGACATGCATGTGAGAAAATGTATTGTACATTAGCTGTAATACCTAGTTGTGCCACCAGGTGCAGCTTCTTGCTATTAACACTGTAGTGGGCTACCAGCAGTTCTGTGTTCGCAAGTAGAGAACAATGGAGTTTAGCTAAATAAAAGGCCACCTTCTGTGATGCTTAATGCCTAACAACCAGCTCTTATTAGCATATGAGCTAAATTCGCTAATACAGCTTCACTTATGCGTCTTTTAGTGCATAAAAAATCACATGGACCTGTTAGAAAGATGAAAAACTTGATTTTCCCCACAGAAGAGGGGCCCATAAATAAATTTTATATGTCTGAAGAGTAAAACTCGCCCATTTCAAGCTTAGAAACACCCCAGTTTCACATCAAAATGACTGGTAACGCAGTCAAACCGATAACTACACATTTATTTATTTGGTTGAAATGGTTAAAAATGCAGTACACTCATTTGACCAAAGCCTTAATAGGAAAAAAATATATAAATCACAAAAAAGCTGCAGTCCAACCCATTAGCTGTATTCTTTCAAATCCACATTTGAACCTCGAGTGTCGGTGTTAGGGAGGAAAAAAAACTCGTCGGCTCCACACTTTTTGTTCTTGAATCTCATCCATCCACATGCAGAGCTGAAAGACGGAGCAGACTGGACAGTTGAGTCGAAGGGGAGCTGAGATGAACTGAAGAAGCCTGAGTTTGCCCACCAGGAGGCGCTATCTGTAGGGCCGAGCACTCGACATAGCAACCCGATGAAATGTGACTGATTCTAGGCCCACGATTAGTCCAGAAGAATTCGTTTATTGACAAAAAAAAAAGTGAATGCCGGTTGCACTATTAACAGGTCAGGGAGTAATTCACAATTTTATTCACTGTCCACCAGAGAGCCCAGTTCACTGGAGTAAATACAGGAAAGAAGCCCAGTCTGATAACAGAAGAAGAGGGATGTCACAGGGTGGTTGAAGGAGATCAATACTAGAACAGATATGGGTTTCTGTGAGAGGCTCTGTGAGGTATTGTGACAGAAAAAAAAGAGGTTGTTGTGTGTGTTTGCTGCCTGAGAAAAGTACTGTGCATGTGTTACGGTCTGGGTGTCTTTGAAATAAAAAATAATTACTGAAAGGAGACTTCTGATGATGATGGAGGACGAAGGTGGAGAAGGGAATGCAAAAAAGGCCTGAGACCTACTGTTGATAGAGAGAAAAGATGAAAGAGCTGGTGGGATTGAGGGAGGTGAAGGCTGGAGGTGAGGTGAGGTGGATGAAAGCGGTCAGGCACACTGAATATTGAGGTAAAGGCTGGCAGGTCTGGTCCTCGTGTGGAGTGGAGCTCACCTGGGAGAAGATGGGCCTTTCTAGGCGTACATGGTCAACTGGAGCCACTGGAAAGGGGGAAAAAAGGTTCATTAGACCTTTAGAAATATCTGTTTTCAATAGATTCTACTTTAAGTGGCCTGGTACATTGAGATCCTCTATTGGCCCGATATATAAGGGTTGATCAAAAAGTTCCAAGACTGTTCGCGGTCACACTGATAGGTGCAAATTTGCTATCTCTTCATTCAGTCAGTAGCTGAGATGATAAACGTTCATATAAATAACCAGATATATTAGGATCCTCAATGGTCCAATATATGAGGGTTGATTGAAAACCTTTGATATCTTGTGTTGTGTTCTAGGGGAAGGAAATGTTTTAATATCTGCCTCTATGCCTTTGGTATACTTGTGTGTTTTATATCCCAAGATGAGTCTATGTTGTTGGGGTTCGTACCTCCAGGACACTGAGTCTGATGGTTCCGTCTCCATCCTGGTCAAAGGCCTGGAACGCCCCTGAAGAAGAGCAGAAACATCATTACTGCAGCTACGATTCGACAAAAAATGTTGTTTATCTCATATAAGAACATGAAGAAATGACTGTTAACAAAGGCTGTTAAAGGTTGTTAACACCTCAACACACACTGTAAAAACATGTTTTAAAAAAGGATGCCAGAAGGCACTGAAAAAAGTAAAATAACCATTAGACTAAAAACAACAATTTATATAGAAAAATACAATTTCTGTAAGCTGTCACTAATTGTACAAATATATTTACAGTGTTAAACTTTTATATACAAGTTTCATCTATTAATCAAAAAGACAATATATGTAAATGAATATACATTTGTGAATTTATTTATTTTTAAGAATTTTTAAGAAGAAAAGAATGCAATTTTCTTTAAAAAATTTTTTTTGGTTCATCTATAGCAATGTTATGAAGGACTGTTAGTGTTATTTTTGTTATTTTCTTTTTAAAAAATATAAATACATAAATTGTTACTACAATTGTATGAGTTTTAGAATGTTTTATAGCATATATTAGGGAGCAGCTCTATTTCATTGTACTTTGTATTGTGACAATAAGGACTTTCTATTTTTATTAGACGTAAATTCACAGTGTGTTCTTGGTATTTTGTTATTTTATTGTATTTGAATAATACAGAAAGAAATCTGTAAAATAAAAAGAAAAAATTGCATAAAATTACAGCTTTTTTTGTTTTTACAGTGCAGTTTTAAGTGACAAACTGCTTTAAACTACTCATTTTCCCTTTCAGACAATGTAGGCAGAGAAATGATCTTTTTCAGTCTGTTCCATTACTTCCCTCATGTTTCACACAAACTTCGCTCAGTCAGAACCTGCTGGTAATGTATAAATTTGACAAGTATTGTTCATGATTTATGGACATTTTCCCTGATTTCAACCTGGATTATTTGATGTCTTTGCACTAAAATTTAAACTGAAGACTCAAAAATGCACCGAGTTCTTTGAAAGAGAAGGAAAATGTGTCTTTATATACAAATATATAGATACAAATGTCAGAAACACAGTGAAAATGATGCAAGACTGCTTATTCTGTGGTTGGACACGGGGCAGATGCTTACTGAACATGGCTTCGAGCCGAACCAGACAGCTGATGAAGCTGTCGAAGTCGATGTTCATGCTCTCGTTAGCGTAGCGCATGGTGATGATGTCATACAGCTGATTGTTGAGACGGAAGCCTGAGCGGGACACAAGACACATGACTGCACGGTGACAAGAACATTTAGAGGTGAGTTCAGGCTGTAGCTTCATCTGCAGCAACGACTCAACAGATTCACAGTTTAAAATCAACACAAGTCATAATACTGAGCTAGCGCTTTATTAGGGACACCTGCAATCTAATGCAACACCAGGAACACCTGCTAGATTATGGATTTAACGAGAATTATGTCAACAGAGACTGAAAATGCTCCATGGAAGTAGAAGTTAAGGTAAAATCTGGCATTGGGCTGCGTTAGATTTCACAGGTGTTGCAAATAAAGCGCTTAAGGAGCCATGATTAGTGGTTTCAAAGGTTTTATTCAGGTTCATTGAACTCTTTTTGAGATTTTTCCAAAGCATAAATGTAGTTGCAGGGATATTTTCAGTCTAAGTATCATCAGATAATCTGGAATTCACTTGTAAGACAAACAATAAGTAAAGCATTTTTCTTCTTAAAGTCAGAAACAGAAAGATCAGAATAAGAATCAAATATGGTCCATTTTTGTTTTTTTGGCAAATAATTTTTAATTTGGAAACCAAAGGCAGAAGTCTATGTGGGTTTGTAGTTTTTTAAAATTTTAAACCAAAATAAATCACATGCCTTACTTGATTATTATCTTTTATTTCCAAGTCAAAAAAGCTTCAATTTTAGTTTTGCTGATTCATCTTTTGCTTCTTTTTTTTTTTTTTTTTTTTTTTTGGGACAGATGGTAAATAGACTGGAAGCAGAAGTGTAAAAACATCAAAAACTGTTTGGGTTTCTAATTTTTTGTTCAGATACAACAACAAAAAGTACAGATCTACACTATCGTTCAAAAGTTTAGGGTCACCCAGACAATTTCATGTTTTCCATGAAAACTCCCACTTTTCTCCATGTGCTAACATAACTGCACAAGGGTTTTCTAATCATCAATGAGCCTTTCAACACCATTAGCTAACACAATGTAGCATTAGAACACAGGAGTGATGGTTGCTGGAAATGTTCCTCTGTACCCCTATGGAGATATTCCATTAAAAATCAGCTGTTTCCAGCTAGAATAGTCATTTACCACATTAACAATGTCTGGACTGTGTTTTTGGTGAGTTTGTTATCTTCATTGAAAAAAAACTGCTTTTCTTTTAAAAATAAGGACATTTCTAAGTGACCCCAAACTTTTGAACAGTAGTGTACATGAATTAAAGTTGCTCTATTTTAATTAAAGTTGCTCTATATGAGTTAAAGTTGCTCTACATTATTTAAAGTTGCTCAAAAAAATTGTTAAAGTTGCTTTAAAGGAGTGAAAGTTGTTCTAGATTAAATAAAGTTGCTTTATATTAGCTAAAGTTGCTCTATATTAGTTGAAGTTGCTCTATATGAGTTAAAGTTGCTCTATATGAGTTAAAGTTGCTTTATATTAGTTAAAGTTGCTCTATATGAGTTAAAGTTGCTGTATATTAGTTAAAGTTGCTCTATATGAGTTAAAATTGCTCTACATTAGTTAAAGTTGCTGTTGAGCTAAATCTCAGGACATGGGACCTAAATACTACACTTCCCAGAATGCACTGGTAGCAGCAAGGAGGTACCTGACACCTGGTGCTTGACACCTGATCAGTGATGACTGATTTAAAGCACCTGGGAAGGACTGGAAGCTCAGTCAGTCAGCCAAACAATCTTTAGAAGAGAGACACGAGGAAAGATCAAAGAAGATCCAACTCCACTCATGGATTCAGTCCAAAGATGCCAATGGTTGGTGAAATGTTTATCTGCTTTCTTGGTGGTTTGAAATGTTTAATAATAATGCGTAATATGGCCAAGTTTATGTTAACTGCTCACTGTGTGATTGGTTAATAAAAGCCTGCAGCATTTACTCCATTTTTATGTCAAATAAGTTTGAATTAAGATGTTTCATTTTGAGTTTAAGTAAAGTAAAAATACAGAAAATACGTATGTTCTGTTAAATGTTAAAACTTTACTAAACTTTACTAAAATGTTGATTATTCTTTATTTGCTTTAAAAAGGTTTAAGTGATTGATTCATTTAAATGGTTAAGTGGGTAATAGGTCAACTTTTTGGTTCTGTGTTTGATGGTATGAACGTTGTTTCTCTGTTTACAACCTATTGAAACATCATGACCAACCAACTAAAAGGAAAATAAAAGTTTGAGCTGGAAATTTGAATTGAGTTTTCCTCACGTCCTTTGGAGGGAAAGAGAGGTGAACTTGACAGTTGCGGTAGTGTAAGTTTAAAATATCGAAAAACCCATTTGATTCTTGAAAACCAAAATGAAATAACTGTAAAAGTGAACTGTTTTAATTCCAGATTATGCAGTGATACCCAGACCATTGTAATTAAGTGGAAAATTAGTATTTTATTAATGTGGATGAACTTCAAAACATCTGGATGTGTTCTTACCTGCATCGTTGACGGCGTTCCTCATCTCATAGCTGTTGATGCTGCCAGACTGGTCAGCGTTGTAGTGCTGAAAGATTCCCTGAAACAGTAAGAGAGTGTGACATTACTTTGGTTTTCTGCTGCTGCCAAAACCACTGCAGCTCCATCGGCTTTTCTCAAGATATAAACCTGCTGTTACTTCGTCCAGCATCAGTAAAAAAGCAACAAACAGAGATGAAATAGTTCCTCTTGTTCCCACCTGCCACTGTTTGATCTTATTCCACAGATGTCTGAACTCCTGCAGGTTGAGTCTCCCTGTTCCATCCATCTGAAGAGTCGCAGTTAAGAGTAAACATTCACAGCATGTTGATAACTCAGAGAATAGCTGGCTTCATGCTTCAGTACGCTGGAAAAATAGAAAGTACTTCAACTGTAACCTTTTGAACAAGTTACTGTTGTTTAACAGACGTTACATTTAGTATCTACTGAAATGACAGAAAGAAAATATTCATTTCCATGTTTACTGTAAAAAAATGAACAAACAGGACAAAACTGTAAATAATGCAAAACTAAAACGAATTAAAAAAAATATTTTTTTTTCAATTTAAATCTGTATTTTTACTTGTGATTCTCTTATTTCTTTATTGTTTGGCAATTAAATTGCAATTTTGAAAAACAAATTTTTAATTGAGCACAAAATTGTGTTGTTTTATTGATATTATCTGCTACTATTTGAAAGATTTATAAAAATAAATCTTGTGTATTATGTATCAACTATTATTATCATATATTAAATGTTATATTATTTGTATATTATATATTTTTGTGAATAATAATTCATTATTTTTAAATGAAATTACAAGATTTTTCACTGCATTTAAATCAGCCAAATATTTTATTGTTATTTTGTTGTAATTCTTTAACTATTTTGTTAAGTTACATTTAGTATCTACTGAAATAACACGAAAAAAATATTAATTTACATGTTTACTGTAAAAAAAAAAAACACAAACAAATAGAACACAGCTATAAATGATTTAAAACTGTAAAAGAATAAAATAAAATCAGTATTTTTACAGCTTGTAATTCTACCATTTTTATTGTTTGGCTGTTAAATTACACTTTAAAAAAATAAATTAATTGTTCAGCACAAAATTATTTTCTAGATATCTGCTGATATTTGAAAGAAAAATTAATGTCCACATCAAAAATCTGTATTTTTATAAATAATAATTCATTATTTTTAAATGAAATTACAAGATTTTTCACTGTATTTAAATCAGCCAAACTTATTATTTTGTTATATTGTTATAATTCTTTAACTGTGTTATTAAATTACAAATGTCGTCAAATGAAATTAAAGATAAAGTGTGTGTTCGCTGTAATAAACCTAAAACTGAGCAGCATTCCCATCAAAAACTGGTATTTATATAAATCGTCATTTAAAAATTTATAAATGTGTTTAAATCACCCAAAAATTACTATTTTACAGACATTTGCGGTTCTGTTTTTACCATTTTTGAAGGTTTTGATCGTTACACCATTTGAACCCTTTCTGTCGGATTTTCATGTTTTTTGACAGATTTTTTTACGCTGCATTTGACTTAGGATCTGGAATTTCACAATAAAACACCACCTGAGCGTCACATTTTACCAGTAAAACCAGACTCTCCCTCTCACAGCACTGCTTTCTCAGAGATCTGTTCTAAATGAAAGTGAATATTTCATGTCTCAAACCCTCCTGAGTTCAGTGCGTTTCTGGCTGAAACGAGTCGTTTCCGGTGACGTCATCACAGACCCTCCTCGGGTCTCGGCAGGTTGTGTTGCCTCCTGCAGACACACAGCCGCCCGATTCACTCGATACAAAGGATACGTCCATCAGAGCTATCATGCTCCTGCAGCTCTCCAGGCTGAAGCCCTCCGTGTTCAGCTCCTTATCTGCAGGAAGCGCAGGGAGGCTGTTATTTCTCTGCAAAAAACTCCATAAAACGTCCATTAATGAAGTAAGACAGCAGCTCTGATCACTGTTATAACTGTGAGAAAGAGAAAGTGCAAAAGATACTTAAAGCAATGTGCAAAATTGTTAAAAATAACTTTTTAACAAAGAGTTAAATGGAGATTAAAACAAGGAGATATGATTTAAACAGTGAAAATCTTGTAATTTCATTTAAAACGAATGAATTAATTTTTATAACAATGCAGATTTTTGATGTGGACATTAATTTTTCTTGACCTGTTTTAGTGTTATTACACCGAACAAACATTTAATCTGTAATTTCACTCAATATCATTTGTAATTTCACACAACAATTATAACAAAATAACAATATGTTTGGCTGATTTAAATACAGTGAAAATCTTGTAATTTCATTTAAAAATAATGAATTATTATTTACACAAATTAGATTTTTAATGTGGATGTTAAATTTCCTGTAAAAATACAGATTTTATTTTTTTCTAAACATTTTTATTTATTCTTAGTTTTGCATTATTTACAATTTTGTTCTGTTTTTTTGTTTGTGCTTTTTTTTCCAGTATAATGTAAATTAGTATTTTTTCTGTTTTATTTCAGTAGAGACTATATGGAATTTAACAAAACAGTTAAAGAATTATAACAATACAACACAATAATATGTTTGGCTGACTTAAATACAGTGAAAAATATTGTAATTTTATTTATAAAGAATGAATTATTATTTATAAAAATTTAATTTAAATTAAATTTATAAAGATTTATAAAGATTTTTGATGTAGACATTCTTTCTTTCAAATAGCAGCAGCATCTATAAAATAACATAATTTTGTGCCAAATTATGATTTTTTGAAGTGCAATATAATAGCCAAACAATAAACAAACACACTTTTAAATTAAATTTATTTTATTGCTTTTATTTACTAAATATGCTTAACAAACATATCTGGAACAAACTCCCAGAAAACTGCTCGTCTGCTGCAACTCTCAGGTTTTTAAATCAAGTGGTTCAATGAACCAAATCTGAGGCTTTTGAACATTTTAAACTGCAGCGTAAGTTTGACTTTCTGCTGTATCTCCCCTTTTTAATCTCTATTTAAGTCTTTTATTTTGTACATTGCTTTAAGTCTATTTTACACTTTCTCTTGATTATTTTTATGTATTATGTGAAATTCTTGCCTGAAATCTGTACTGATGAAGATATGTGCTGCACGATTTGTTTATTAAGCATATTATTCACTCTAATTAAGTAATATTTAATTTTATATTTAAATTAAGCCATCGGTTTCTCTACTCTGGTTACTCGCTGCAATTCTGCACTTTTTTGTGTTTTAAAGTCACTAATTAAACCTCTAAAAACCCAATATCTATTTATTTAAGTGCATATTTGGACATTTTTTTTACATGAAAATAATCTTTTCCTGCATTAAAATGGCTTCCATTTAACGCTACACTGTAGCATTCTTCCACTCGCTGCAGCTCGAGCACACCAGCTCACCTCCAACTCTGCTCAAACGCTGTAAAACTACTCTACACAATGACAACCTGTAATACTGGAGTAAGAAGAATAATGCAAACTGACAGGATTAGTTCTGAATCTGTCGTTTTGTCACCAACATGCTGCAGTTTTAAGGTGGAAATCTTCAGCCATGACTGGCTATTTCACTCAAAATATGTCTGAGTTGATTAAAAAACACCTTATGGACACGTTAACAAAGTAAAAGCTTGAAATAATGCAAAGTAAAACCTTGTAGAAACAAATAAAACCAGTGAAACATCGTCAGACTCACGTTTGGTGATCACTCTGTTGAGAACGTTTTTCAGTTCGCTGGCTGTGATTTCCATTTCCTGTCAGTCAAGAAAGATATTTGTTAAATGTTAGCTTGATTTTTCTTAAAGACTTTTTTTTAAATAGCCCATCGACTCACTTTAAGCACTTTTTTTCACATTTGAAGCAATTTGAACAACAATATCTCAGAAACTATTACAGAAAAAAACATAAAATTTTCACTGTTTGTTGTCAAAATGTCATTAATTCAGAATCTGCAATCAATTTCACTGAAACTCCAAAACTCTGTGCTACTTTAATTATTCCGTCTACCAACATTTCAGTTTGTCTGGTCCAACTTGTCGTACCTGATCAGTTCAAAATTCAACGAAAACAACTTTTTGGCATTTTTACAACCAAGTATTTCTTATTAAATTGCATTCTATATATTTAATTTTGTTTTATAATGACATCTGGTTCAGAAAATATTACTGGTTGACTTCTACATGATCTATTTATTTATTGACGTGCTCAAAGATGGGACTTTTCGTGGTGGCTTAGTTTTGTTTTTTCATATTTCAACTCACCCATATTCAGAGACTATTTGATCTACTCGTCCAATATTGTAGATTCTGACTCACTGACATGATGAGAAATAACAATGATTTTTTTCAGGCTTTTATCTTCAATAGTTTCTGAGATATTGTTGTTCAAACCGCTTCAAGTTTTAGTGTGCGAAAAACTTGCTGAAAGTGAGTCGATGGGCTTTTTCTTCTTTTTATGTGATTTGAGGAAGTGTTCTATATACCAAGTTAAAATTCAATAGTCCAATATTACAATATTACATGGATATTATTATTATCAATGACATGGTGAGAAATAACAGTGAAAATTTCAAGGTTTTATCTTAAATAATTGCTGAGATGTTGTTCAAACAGATGAAAATTTCAATGTGAGGAAAAAAAGTGCTAAAAGTGGGTCAGCAGGCAATAAAACAGTATATATAATAAAATCTTGGAAAGTATTTGATATAACAAGCAGCTAAAATTTTAAACATCTATAGTTCATGATAAAACAATTTCAAGTAAACCAGAGATACTTAAGGGTTGATGGTTGGGAATCTGATCATCATGTTTGCACATTAGTTTTCTGCTTTTAGTGGTCAGTGCAACAGGCCAAATATCGTCTATTTAAACCCTCTTGTTGTCTTCATTTACGGGCACCAAAAAATATCATTTCCTTGTCTGAAAAAAATCCCAAAATTCAGCAAAAAAATTCCTCAAATTTCTGAAAATTTGCAAAACCTTCAGGAAGAAAATTCCAATAATTCCTTAAAAGTTTCCCTTAAAAGTTTTATTTAAAAAATCCCCCAAGTTTGGCAAGAAAATTCTTGTAAATATTTTCAAAAATTAGTAAAAATCTCCCCAAAAAATCCTAAAAATATCTACAGTGATTACAGATATATCAGTAAAACTTCTAATATTTTCTTTAAGAACATTCACCAAAAAATCAACCAAAATCCAGTGAAATTCGCTGGATTTTGGTTGATTTTTTTTTTGTGAATGTTCTTAAGAAACATTTTTAATATTTTTTTCCACCAAAAAATGTTCAAAGATTTCCCAAAAGTGTTGAAAATGTGGACATCAGAAGTTTCACTGTGATATTTTTTTTTCCTCTACATTTTCAAACTATAAACCGGATCAATTTTGACCCGCAGGACGACACGAGGGTTAAACTGAAAATGCTAATGTTTTAACTTCTTCTTGTACTCACATCGCCGGCTATCTCCTGAAAAATAGTCCGGAACTGCTGGTCCTCCTCGCTCTCTTCCCCCGCTGAGGCCGGAGCCGGCTGAAGAGGATAAAGACGATCAGAAAAGAAAAATGCTGAGAAATCTTTGCAGTCATGCACATTTTTTGTGTTGTAAGCCTCAATATTAATCTTTAATATGACTGAGTAGTCCATGAAAAACAGCTTTATGTCTGTTTATTGGCTTTCTGCATTTAAAGAAGTAAGAAAAAACTACAGCTGCTGCAGTGGAGGTTAGAAAAAAACTAAGAAAACCTGAATGCACCACAGCAGCTCTGCAAACTCTGTAGAAGGAACAGGAAACTCACCACTGGATGGTCAGCCTCGATCCTGTTCTCTATCTCCCTGAGTGAAAACCAACAGACAGCAGTCACCATGGTGACAACATCATCAGCATCTGGACCATCAGCCTGAGCACTTTACTTTGTACTTATTACAGCCAATTCTGTTATTACATAACGGACCAAATGGGCACAAAGCTGGAAAAACAGTTTCATTACATGGTTTCTGAAGGTTTAAAGTCCCATACTTACGTCACACTAACAAATGAAGCTGTGAATAGAAAGCGTTAGTTTAATACCACCTGTTGATTCCTCCAGTCAAGTGTTTTCTCTTGGTTTCCTTTATTTTGTGTGACTTTGATTGTAGAAGATGTTGTCCTCTTCTTCATTTCTCATTTTGTATTAACCCTCTGAACCCTCCAGGCATTGTGGGCTTGTTTTTCACTAAAGTTAAATGATATTGATTATTTATTCGATAAAATTTGAAAAAATGGAATTCATAGCAATGCCTGCAGGTGTTTTTAATACTTGGGGGAAAATTGTAGAGATATTTTCCAACTTAGATTTTGAATTTGTTTCCATACTTGCCTGCTCTGTGTTTACACAGCCTGTAGTTCAATCAAAAAAAGTCCCTGAATTTTTGTCTCATGACTGTTGGTCACAGATCAGTCACTGATGGCTACATGTTTGGGATAATAAGCACAGAATTTTCTGTATTTTACAGAATCTGGTTGAGGCAAATTATATATTTTTGGCATATTTGTCAAATGAGAAATTTCTTGATGAAATATTAGGATTTTAAGTCTAGTTTTGGATTTGGTAAGGTTTCCAGATGAAACCAGTTAGTTTAAGGACCATCAGAAAGTTAATAGTCTGATTGTTTTTTTTCTGTTTCATAGTTTCTAGCTCTGAAAAATTTTGTAATTTTGCCAATTTAGTCAAAAAATCCCAGAGATTTGGTCAATTGACTCTCGATCGTAACCGAGTCAATTATGGCATCGTGGCTGCGGCAAAGATGACAGAATTTTTTTGCTTTGACAGACTGTGGATGAAGCAAATGGCTTATTCTGGACAATTTTCAGCATGTAAATTATAGCGATTATGATGAAATGCCACAATTTCAAGCTTAGATTTGATCCTTTTCCCCAAATCTTTACTATGAAAGTTGGAAATCAGAAGTTTCTTTTGTGTTTTTAAAGCTTCTTGTTCGGATAAATGGTGGAATTTGGACAATCTGTTTTAGAATTAAATGTCTTTTAAACCTGCAAGATGGTTTAAGGGTTCAGAGGGTTAATTGAAATGTGAGCTGACATTATTATGTGATTCTCCACACCTTTGTGAATAGCTGAAGGTATTATATTAGGACCTATCATCTAACGAGCTGTTTGCTGTGAACATCCATCCCACAGCTTTATTCCTGACCAGGTTCCGGTCCGTCAGAGTTGGTTCTGTCTGGTCCTCCAGGGAAGCAGGAGGTGTTGGAGGCTGTTTGTTGAGGCTTGAGTAATGCAGTATTGAATGTTTAGAAAGTTTACCGGATCGTGCCCGAATCTGAAGTGGCTTGTCCTAAAAAAGATTCCATAACAGCTTCGAACTGGGGCCGGTTTCTTCCAGCTCTACAAATCAAATCGCCGTTAAAATTGTTTGTTCTTGGTGGTTTGTGTCCCCCCAAAACCAAGCAGTACGACAAAACCCCACAATCAGTAACAGACACACAATCCTGCACTGTAAAACTGCACACATTGGCAGTAAAGTCACCTCTAAACTGGGTATACTGGAGGCTAATTACATGATGCTGACTTTCATAAAGCGGGGCTGGGTATTATGTTTTCTGCTAGCTCTCTGTAACGCTACATTTGGGTCACTTAAATCTACATTTTATTATCTACTGAAGACTTTTCAAACAGTACAAAGACTTGCAACACTGCTGAACACTTCTTATGAATTTTACTATTTGAAACCCAAACTTGCTTTATGTCAGGCACTAATATGATCAGATTTGGATCGAAACTAATTCCTGAAATGTACTTTTGAGCATGTAATAAGGAGAAAATTATTCATAAAGCAAAAATCTCCAACATGTGGTGCTTCCTGCTTCTCAAATACGCTTTTATTTGTCTTACATGTCAGTAAACTGGACATCTTCGTGTGCTGGACAATCAAACATTTGAAGATGGTAAACTGGCCATTTTATTAAGTGAAATCTGTAAAATTAAATGCCTTAAAGTTTCTACACTTTCAATTTTTGTTCATGTTGTCAAAGAAGTAAATATTCTACTTTTTGATTACTATTAATGTCGTAGTGGATACTCAATTACATTGAAAGCATTGCTTATATTTTTCCCCCCTTGTATTTTAATAGGTTCGACTAAATATTAGAAACACGCCACTACAACCACTCACTTAACTCTGTGTTCCCAAAATTGAGCCAAACTGAATTACATTCTCATTTATGTTTTTAAATAGATGTGATGTTGTTTTGCAGTAAATGTAGTTTGTGACCTGTGACATGGTTCGGTTTGGGAAAACATCCTTATTTATAAGAAACTTCTACAAGACAGAAGTTTGGTTAAGGTTTGACACCAGAATCAATTGGTTGGAATTAGGAAAAATGTCACGGTTTGGGGTAAAATCCAACACTTTATACTACATATCTGGAGCTTCTCCTTCATCTCTCTGTGTGTTGTACAGGTAGCATCTGCTAAACTAGCTAATCTAGCTTCTTTGGTAATCTACTGCAAACATTTTAATGTACTTGAGGCAAATTCCAGATTGGAAAAAAATTAAGGAGTTTTGTAAATAAATCACCAAAGTTTTCATAGGAATTAATGTAGTTCCACTGATTCGTATACAAACATGGATGCCTCACTTCACCATTCAGATCCTCTGAAAAGCTTAAAATGTCTAGCATGCTAGGTTGCTATCTTGATTTTGTTGTTTCATAGCAAAGAAAACAGTAACATGAAGACAGTATAATGAGAGACCACCTGAAATAAGTCGATACCCATCGTCTACATTTGGTCAGTCAGACTAGTCGCACGTCCAAGCAGTGTTGCAAATCTTATTAAATCTTGTGCAAATCACATTTATTCACGGTTCAATTAATTTCCTGAAGAAAAAATGTATTAAAACGCCAATGTGAATGCTTTACTGACTTTAGCTGAGTTTTCGATACCTAAAAACACAATTAGAACCAGTATGATTTAGATTATTCTATTTCAATACCCAGCCCTGTCAGTGGAGCAAAGTAAACAGACAAACATTATAAACTACAACTCTCTCTGATTCTAGGGGGGAAACTAGAACACTCCCAGCCCATGTCGCCCCCTGCAGGCCTCCCCCATCGCCCTCACCCACTCACTCTGAGGTGTTCCTCTTTTCTGAGAAGACTCTGAGGATGAACTCTCCCTCCTGGTGGGGCTCGTAGGTGGAGGGAACGATGACGTACTCGCCGGGACTCAGGCGGAAACGCTGCGTCACCTCGCGGAGGTTGATGTAGGACTTGCAGCGAGCCTTGGAGGAGTTGAAGAGGAAGAAGTCCTTCTGCATGTGCTGCTTGTTTCCATGCATCTGCAGGGGAAAGCCACAGTTTTAATGGCATCAGTGGACGAAAACAACTCTGACACTCTTACAAAAGACAAACCAGAAGAATTCATGAAAGATTCATGTTTAAAAATGGGGGGGCTTCTTCTGGACTTGCAAACTTCTGCTCGGTCATCATTACCTCCTTTGGCACCTGCAGAGAAACCAACACTTATGAGTGTTTGTGTCTTTTAAGGATGGAAAATTAGCACCAAAAGCTTGATTTAAACTCTTAGAAGACTCACTTAACCCTCGTGTCGTCTTGCAGGTCAAAACTGACCCGTTTCAAAGTTTGAAAATGTGGAAAGAAATATATATTTTCACAGTGAAACTTTTGATGTCCACATTTTCAACATTTTTGGGAAATCTTTCAGCATTTTTTGGTGGAAAAATAGAAATGTTTAAAAAAAAATTTAAGAAAATTCACAAAAAAATCAACCAGAATCCAGCGAATTTTGCTGGATTCTGGTTTTTATGTGAATGTTCTTAAATAAATGGTTAGAACTTGAATGTAATCATTTTAGATATTTTTCGCATTTTTTTTGGAAGCTTTTTACTCATTTTTTTGAAAATATTTACAAGAACTTGCCAAATTTGGGGGATTTTTTAAAAATAAAACTTTTAAGGGAAACTTTTAAGGAATTATTGAAATTTTCTTCCTGAAGGTTTTGCAAATTTTCAGAAATTTGGGGAATTTTTTGCTGATTTTTGGGATTTTTTTCAGACAAAGAAACAATATTTTTGGTGCCTTTAAATCAGGACAACAGGAGGGTTAATCCTAACTTTGTGCTGCAAAATTGCAAAGAAAAATGCAATAAATGCTAAGAAGTCCTACAAATAAATTACATGACAAGATTTAAACCATCTGGATGCATTTAAAGCCCCCTGTGCAAATACACCAGACCCAGATACATTAGAGCATCTCTGAATGTAAGAACAGAACCGGACACCTCGTAAATGGCGAATCCGATGGTGAACAGGTTTGCTCCCATCTTGCGTTCTTTCCGTCGGTTCTTCTGCATCAGCGCCACCACGAAGGTGCAGCCAACCTCGTTGTCCTCGGGATCGTCGTCCTCTTCCAGCAGGCGAAGACGGTACTGAGGATTGGTCCAGAAAGTGTCTGCGCGACATTTAGGTAGTATTTTACCAGCTGGAATATTTGTCTTTTTGGGAACTTTAAGCATTTTTAAAGACAATCTGTTATGATCCTGCTCTAACCCCTGCCCTTCTTTCCCTTCTTCCTCTTTTTCCTCCTTTCTCCCTTTAGTCCTGATCTGTTTCTGCATTGATCTGTCTCTCTCTCTGGCTCCCTCTGTCTGTCTGTCTGTCACCTCTACCTCATGTCTCTCTCTCTCCCTGTCTCTCGCCCTCCTGTTCTCCTTGTTTCTCCTGCCTGCATTCTGCTTCCTGTTGATTACTACAATGAGTTTCAGCTACAGTAATCAGTTCACTCCATTCACCTGTTCTCCACCTCACCTCCACCTATTCAAGCTCTGTCCTTTCATTCACTCCCCGCTGGATCATCGACTGACATGCCGTCACAGACTCTGGTTTCCCCCTTGGATTTAGTTCTCCATACCAAGCCCTGTGAACCCCTCGTCTACTTCAGCTCCTTGGACTCTCCTGCTTCCCCCCATCCTGGATTTCCCCTCCCCTTGGACTCTGTTGTGTTCCTGTTTGTCTGTTCATGGATTTTCCCCAGCCTGTTTTCCCCTCCATTGTCAGTTTCCCCATATTGTGAGTACCCCTCTTTAGCTTAGTTTTGTTAATTCAGTTCAGTTTTGTAGACTTCTGTTTTTGTGTTCATAGAGTTTAGTAGTTTTGGTTTGGTTCTTTCCCCCCAGTTCAGTTCTCTATTTATGTATTGGTTTAGTTATATGGTTAAATAAATCTCTTTCAGTTATTCACTTGCCTGCCAGTTTCAGTGAGTCTGCGCTTGGGTTCTCCGACTTCCCCCCGTAACACAATCAGGCTCTTTCCTTGTATTTTACTTCATTTTTGGACTCGCTGTTTTAAATAGCAGCACTACTACATTACAAATTACAGCAATGTGTTTAATTACTCTAAGTGTATAAATACTCTGGATTATTATTGCGTATAACACCATGAATCAATGTGATATTTGCACATCACTCCTGGATTTTATTTGAACATTGGAGGGAACACATTAATAAAGGGTTTGGGTGGCCGCCTGAAAAAGATTTAGTATGTCAAACAAATTTTTACACACCAATTTGTGCCATTTCTGCATCAATTTATCATCAAAATGTATTTATTTTAATGCAATGCACCAGATGACAAGGCTGCTTTCAAATAGTTTAATTTCCTACAGAGAAACATTTTTCATTTTACATTATCCTTGCAGAGTGAACACCTATATAAGCATGATTTACTCCTCTGTCCTCTTTTGTGTCTTTTGTTTGGGAAAGTGACCTCTTTACATATGAATGTGGGTCCTTTTCACATGATTTTCATGATGAATTCATTCATTTCAATCAAATTACTAACTGCTGGACTTCAATATCTCATATGTGCAACTTTCTGCACGTTTAAAACACATCTGTGTTGAATATACTGAAGAAAAAGACAAGAGATACAAAAAATTGTAGTGTTTTTTGAAGTCATTTGCTTCTTTCATGTTTTAATTGGGGAGACAAATGCAAATATTTTAAATATTGTCCTCCCTTAAATCTGCCTGATGCCTATAAAGTGGACTTGAATCCTAAAATCACCTCTTGTGGTGATGTTTTGCTTAGGAAAATTGTTTAAATATTATTTTACCTTGAACTACATTATCAAAATACAGTGAAAAGCAGTAAACACAGTGAAAATAAAATTGAAATGTGAATTTACAGTTCCACAGTAGAATATCTTGTTCTCACTTGTTGTCACAATTGTTTAAATAAAGGTTGAATGAATTTACGAAGATCTCAGATTGAATCATGCAGACTTTAAATAGTGATCTCTGACAATATAGCACCATTCTGATTACCACTTTTTAGAACTTTACTTGTAACTAAATGCAGTTTCTTCAGTTTTATATTCTAAATATTGCGTTATACTGTTATATAGTGAAGAACTGACACCACTCTGAACCTTGGTGTTTGTGGGGTTTCAGACTGAAAAAAGGGTAAATTATTGCATATTTCTGTGCAGCAGCGTACCTACAAACTGAATAAAGGAATAAATTGTTGTATTTGTTGCTATTTTTCTTGTACCTGGGTAGTTCCTGCAGCCTCCAGCAGAGCAGCCTCTCACCCAGCGGCCTTCGTTCACAGAAACCGTCCACTTGTGGATCTTATCGTCCTCCAGGGCGTCGGGGGTCAAGTTACAGATCTCGATCTTGGTGTAGTTCTTCTTGAAGTCCTCGAATGACATCCTGAGCAGAAGAAACCACAGGTGTGTCTCTCAGACGTAACATAAATTCTGCAGATTTAATCCACATGAAACAATGAGAATGTGCTGCTCACCAGAACTCTCCATCCTCGGCGCTCTGGTGCTGAAGCTTCTCTTTTTCAGATTTAGACAATGTGGCCCACTCCTTAGAGCTGTAGGAGAGGACGATAAGTAGTGAAATTGCCTAAAAATGATGATAAATTTGACTAAACTCTTGATCTTAATGGAAAAATCTGCCATCTTTATGCCTGAAAATGGTTAAAAATTTGATTACTTGTCACTCCAGGGACCGTTCCATTCAACTTGACCCCAAGGATTTCTGAGACGCACCAGGCGGACTTTAGATTCCTTGTGCTGAGATGGTTTACACTGTAGAAATACAGTTCAAGACAAATTTAAAAGCACATATTATCTTTTCAGGGCACTTATTCATATACAGGACATTTCGATTATAGTATATTTGTACATTTGACACTTAGCGGTGTGTTTTTTGCTTCAGTTTTTTCTAAATTTTGGTATGTTTTAAACTTTATTGTGCATTTTGTACAATGGTTTAGCATATTTTTCTTATTTCTTCCGTTTTTCCCTTTCTTTACTGAATATTTCTGCTTATCTATTTGTTTTGTGGTCACTTTACTCTTTCTGCATGCCACTGTAACAACATAAATTGCCCCTAGAGATCAATGAAGTATGTCTTCTATTATATTCTAGTCTAGTCTATTCATGCACAGTTATCTATGTGAACATATATATTTCTCTATAGATGTGTGTGGTCAATTAATTCTATATAGAACTATTCATAATTAGTAGAAGTGTATCTTGAGGACAGTTCCAAATGACTGAGAGCTTTTTTTCCCAATAAAAGACCTCTTTAAAATGTTTTTCTGAGTTTAAATCGTGACACGTATTAATGCAGAATTCATCCAATGCTAACTGGACGACTAACTCTGACCTGGTTGCTGTTTCATCCACATCTGTGCAGCTCTGCAGAGTTAAACTTTCCCACTACACAACACATATTATAGTTTTTGGTTTACCTCCTCCACGGCCGTCACAGAGTAGGCATGACCCTTCACAAGTCCAGTCACCGTACGAGTCTCGAAGCGAGCAGGAACCAGTGACTGTAAAAGAGATATGACATGGAGCAAAAACAACAAGAAACCATTAAAATAAGCAAATGGAACTGATATGCAGACAAAACTACAAGTCTAATACAATTTCAATAGCAGCAATTCTAAATGAGCTACTTGTCTGTGTAGATTCTCAGTCATCTCATGGATAGTATTCATAAAAGAATCAGTAAATAAAGGCAACTGGACTTTTTTCTTCAAACCAGAACCAAAAAGAGGCTTTTACAGAAGCTCCTACCATCTGAAAATCAGAAAAAGGTGTGTAACTTGGGTAGATAACCTCAGGTTATTACTCCACCAAGGAACGCGACGGAGTTATGTGACGACTGGCGTACGTTTGTCAGTCTGTCTGTCTCTGTGCAATGTTACTCAAAAACAGACAAATGGATTTGGATTAAATTTTTCGGTGAAGGTCAGAAATGACACAAGGACCACCTCATTACATTTCAGCAGTGATACAGCTTATAGTCTGGATCCACAGATTTGTTAAGGATTTCTGTATCATTGCCAGATTACACTAACTATGACAAGTGAACACTACGTCAGCTTCCTGCTGACGATCACATGATTGTGATCCTTCTACAAATACAGCGCTGCGGACCTATCGGGACTGAACTATCGGAAATGATACAAGGAACAATTGATTAAATTATGGAGGTGTTTCTGAGTCCCATCAATTCCCACCGCCCGCTACATATTTAGGTCACATGATTTGGTATCCTTACATAACATACGCATGCACGACACATGCCTGTGCTCAGCGCAAGGTATTTTTAAAATTTATTTAGTTCGTGGGTCGATCTATATTAAATGGCCAGATTCTATGTTGCCGTGATTTCTGTATACATAAATTGAGGAATGAACAGTCTTGGCCGAGTAAATTCCCCAAATTTATAAAAATTTGCAAAATCTTCAGGAAGAACATTCAAAAAACTCCTTAAAAGTTTCCCTTTAAAGTTTTATTAAAACAAAAAATCCCCAAATTTGGCAAGAAATAAAAGTTTTAAAAAAATTTAAAAAATAAAAATTGTAAATATTTTTTAAAAAATGAATAAATATCTTCCAAAGAAAAAAATCCTTAAAATATCTAAAGTGATTCCATATATATCAGTAAAAGTTCTAATATTTTCTTTAAGAACATTCTAAAAAAAATCTGACAAAATCCAACAAATTTTGCTGGATTTTGGTTGATTTTTTTCTGAATGTTCTTAAAGAAACTTTTTTTAAACATTTGTTTTTTCCCACCAAAAAAGGTTATGCTGTTCATGTTTGGTTTTCTAGAAGTTGTATTGTTATGTGTACCGCCTGTTAAGAGCTAAGAAAAGACTGGCAGAATTACAACTCTTTTGAAGTGAATGTAATGGACACTTATTATGGATTGTATGAGTAATTGCCCTGTACATCCGTGTAGGCTGCTTTTTTGGGGACTCTCTTCAGTGGGACTTCAATCTTCATCCATCTGCCACTGTGTGTTGAACTCCACCCATGTCCACATCTCCATCCACATCATGCTGGGATCGGCCATCACCTCGGACTGTCTTATCGGACGTTCATTATAAAGAGGAGGCAGGATTTTTCTGAGTGTACTCAATATTTTTTTGTTTTTGTTTTGTTGCCCAAGGGGTTTGGGTTTGATTTGACTGGCCAGTTGTGGGTGAGCAAAGACATTTAATTGTGGTTATTGTGAACTGTCAATGGATGCGGTGTTTTGGTTGTTTCATCATTCATGAGCTAAACTTTATATGTGGGTTCAGTATATTTTTTTCCTAAAAATTTACAATCTGTTGTCATTGTGTGTTTTTGGGGTGAATGTATTCCTAACAAAATTCCTTAATGAACCTAAATTACACCTTAAGGTATTAGAAGCAACAGGGTCAGGTTACAGGTGCAATCAGAGGTTCAGTGGGCTTAAAGGTCTCCACAACTTGAACAAGTCAGCGAGGTTTTGCTTTTAGGTTTAACATGATTTAAACATAGCAAAGTGCATTCCAGAAACCTGCTTCAGAGCAAATCTATCAAAGATTACAGAAACTTTAAGAGATTTTAAACTAACAAACAAGGACTGGGTGTGTAATTGTGATTTTTATGTCAGCTATGGTACTTAAGTTCAACCTAAATTCAGCTTACATCTGTTTACTTCTCTCCTGCTCCCTGTGCTCACATATACTACATTTTATTCAGCCAAATTTTTATTTTCATATTCTTCTGTTTCTGTTGTTAGACAATGAAGCAAGTATGAGATAAGGACTGAAATGCAACCAATTAAGATTATGTGTTGACCAGCAGTCACTTCCAAGCTGCTGCTCTCCACCTAAAATCCTCTTTTTTTTTTTAAAACTACAATGATCTTTGACAAACTCTCCAATTGCACCATTTAAAAACTATGCTGTGCTTTGGATTTAGTCATATTTCCATGTAAAATGATTGCTCAAACAGAAACTTAGAAGCGAATTAAAGTCCAGATCTCACACATTCAGCAGCATTTAAAGCAACAGACACTGAAACAGCTCTTTAGAACCAGCTGTTATACAGTCATAGTCAAATGAACCATCTTTGCGGTATTTCAAGCTAGAAATTTTAAAGAATCTTAGTGGGTACATATAAGAATTTCATGAATTTGCGGAAAAGTGGCTCAGTATGGAACCTTTAATTCTGCTGAAACACTCAGTCCCACTGAAAGAAGACAGACTTTCGGCTGAATTCGTCATCTTCTGTATCACAACAAGATTAAAATGTCTCACATCAATAGAGCAGCCCATGAGCGAGCCTCTCTCCAGAGCTTTCTTCATGATCTTGTAGAGCTCTTTGGGAGCTTCCTTCATCTCGTAGAACTCAGTGACTCCACCGGTGAAGTCCTCCATGGCCTCGGTGGTGTTTCCACCCTTCAGGGCCTCGTAGGAGCCGTGAAGCCTGGATGCAGTAAGAGGAGACGGTGTTGGATTTACTTTTTGGCCTGCTGCTCATACCCAACTTAGATCCATCAATTAAGCCGCGAGTAGGTTTGAGTGGTATAATATTTGACAGTCAACTAGCTAGAAGCATCAAAACATGCTATTCTTGGTCTACTACTCACATCTACAGATCCAAAAAATTGCAGGAAGCTGTTGTGTTTGCTCTCAGGATTTATTCACAGATCTTTTACTAAACTTTTTTAGAGGGTGTTCAAGTACACTACGTCTTTACTTGGAATCAAAACTGCTTTAAATTTTCAAGAATTGATCTCACTAAATGAATTCAAAGCAACTTTATGCAGCTTGGATGTAGAAACATTCTGTATGATATATTTTTGCGATTTTATGACCCCATAATACACTCTTAATCTTTATGTAAACTTTATTTAACTTGTCTGTATGTCTTGTTGAATTGTGCTGCTGGCTTATGTGGAGTGCTAATGTAAAATAGATTCCTAATCCAAATTTGATTACAAAATAAAATGAATCGCTAACAAAAATGTGGGAAACTACAGCTGCACAATTGAAATCAACTTTTACAACCCAGTCAAACAACAATCCAATGGCTGTTAGTCCTAACTGTTGTCATTTCCATAACTGTGATACATATCCAATGATTTATTATACTGTGTTAAAATGTATGAATGCAGCTTAATGTAACATTTAGTTAAAACTGAACCAGAAACCATCTCAAAACTCCACTCTCCACTCACTTAGCGTAGGCCTTCTCCAGCAGGGCACTCCAGAACTCGTTCCTCTCAGCAGATTTAGTGAAAACCAGCTGGTTGTTGAAGGTTGGGATGCGGTCGTCAATGACGACATCCACCCAGTCGCCATAGCGCCAGAACTGATGGACAGAATGAAGTCAGAGAGGAGAAACAATACAGAAGCTGACTGTTAAAAAAAAATTACGAAAGACAAGAACATTTCTTCAGCTTTTACAAACTTTGAATTAAAGATGCTTCATCAGAATTATTTCTGTTAATCAGTCACATTTTACGGTGTGAATAATGTTATATGTCCACTTGCTTGGCTAGCAGAGAACGTTCCCACAACATTATCTACAAGTACATTTTGTTTTAATCTAATGTTCAAAGAATGTTAACAAAGAGGTTAAAAGTTGACTGAGACATAAACCGCAACATTCAGAGGAGGTTTGTACGATGTTTTCAGGGCCACGGATGACAAAGAAAGAGCAAACCAATGTTCAAAAAATGTTTTCAAGATGTAATTGAGGATAAGAGAATAAAATTGCAAAAGATGAGGTGTTTGTTTCTGACCTGGAAGTGGAAGATTCCTCCATAACCCTCAGAGAAGCTTTGCTCCTGAGGAACCACTCGGTACAGAAGCTTCTCATTCAGGGTGAGACAAGCGATGGCAGCCAGCAACCAGCAGTCACCTACACATAGGAAATAACTTTTAAAAATGGCTTTTTAAACAGTTATTATGCTCCTTATGGTCAAAAACTATTTACAAATGTGGCGTAGTGCAGCTCAACAACTGGTTCAACAGTCGCTATGAAACAGGTGAAACAAATCAGTCAGTCAAACTTCAAGTATGTATTAAGAACAGAAAGACCTGGATGACGTGATTATCTTCTTTTCTTCTAAATTCAGACAAACTGAGGTTGTTGTATTTGGCCTTAAACACCTCAGAAACACACATTTAAAACAGATAGTAACTCTGGATGCAGTTGTGGCCTCCAGTTCTTCTTTGAGGAACCTTGGAGCGATTTGCGACCAGGATATGTCCTTTAATTCACACATAAAACAAGTCCTTAATTTGGCTTGTGCGGTAAAAATTGTAAAAATCAAAAACATCTTGTCTCGGAGTGATGCTGGAAAAACTAGTCCATGACTAACTTCTACCCTGGACTGTTGTACTTCCTTTATGTCAGGACGCCCCAATAATTCTCTAAAAAACTGATCCAAAGTGCTGCAGCCAGAGTTCCGACAGGAACCAGTACCAGATATCACATTTCTTCCATATTAGCCACCCTGTAAAATCCAAGATAGAATTTAAAATCCTGCTTCAAACATTTAAAAGTCTTAATGACCAAGACCCATCGTATCTTAAAGACCTTATTGTACCATACAATCCTAACAGAGCCCTTTGCTCTCAGACTGCAGCTCCCAGTTTCAGTTCAGGAGGAGGTCCCATCTACTCTTAAGAGTAGGCTTAAAACTTTACCTTTTTTCATGAAGCTTATAGTTATGGCTGCCTCAGATGATCTTGAACCATCCCTTAGTTATTCTGCTATAGGTCCAACTTTGTGCTCTCTCTCTTTGTAGATTGTGTTCTGTCCTGTCTGCAGGTATCTGGGTCATTTCACCTCAATTTACCAAATTAAAAGAAAAAGTTCACACCTGACCATCTCAATCACGTAGAACATGTCACATCTTTGGTCGTAAGTATGATTAGCTTTTGAGGGAAAAATTCAAAAAGAAGATGGAGTCATGTAGATTTTTTTTACATTGTTTTAGTCTGTGGATCAATGTTTGAAGAGCCATAGCTTGAGAAATAATGTAGCTCGAGTTCTGAAATTCTGCAGGCTCACTGATATGTACATGTGGTCTTCAATGGAATGACTAAATTATATGATGGCGTAAATGTCGACACAACCAGCGATAAAACCTTCACTTTTCACCCTAAGAAGCAGAATGTTTTGCCCTGTAATTGGCACCTATAGGAGCTTTAAAAATATAGAGTATGGTGCCAGTCAGAGGCAAACTGTAAGAGAAACAACATATTAAAACTATGTTATTTGCATTTATGGCCAATATTTGAACATGTATTGACCAGGTATGATTGTGAAGCCACTGCAGTAGTGTCCCAACTGGAAGAGCTATAAAATATTATTACAGGGCTAAAGGGACAGTCATAACTTTCCAAATCATAGTGCTTCAGATAAATGGTGCCACTTTTCATTTTTACCACTTCAAATAAAATCTGTCAAATTGCAGATGGTCAGGTGTGGGGCATTCGGTTAATTGAGGCAGAATGAATTTGGAGCTGCTGGCCTCACCCATCTCCAAAGTGCTTATTGTTCTCGACTGTATTGTTTGTTTGTTTCCTATCTGCTATCCTGTTCTCTCTCCCCTTTAACCTGACCCCAACTGGTCGACGCAGGTGTCTGCTATCCCCAAGCCTGGTGCTACTGGTTGTTTTGTTTTTCTTCCTTCCCACTGCTGCTCCTCATAGGGATTTGTTGAGTTTCTCTGTATAAACTTCTTAAGATCTTCTCTGACTATGTGAAGTGCATTTAGGAGACACATGCTGGCGTTATATAAATAAATCTGACCTGAATTGATTCCACATCCTGCTGTAAAGTTGCATCAAAACCAACCTGAGTTAAGAACAATTCCCTAAAAGAAAAAAAAGCCAAATTCCGACAGGAACTTCTCCCTTGAGCACGTTTTGTTTTGCAGGAGGAAAAGACTTTCCACTGAGTGCTGACGTTTGTGCTTTTCTGATTGTCCAGGTGTGTGTCAGTGTGTGTTTTTAGCTGCCGCCCGGCAAAACAATGTAAGTTTTTCAACGGGGAACATCTGCCAGCACCTTTGTCCCTTCGGTCCCCTTTTATTTGCCATTCCAACGGAACAACAATGAGAAGTGCTGCTGGTTGGATTCCCTTCCAAAAGAGTAAGCACAATATGCGGGGAGGCCGCTGCAGGGGGATCGATGGGATGTTTGCAACCCTGTTATTGCCTCAAACGCTGACTGTTACTGCAGTCTGAACATGTCTTTTGCGTTTTTGCTTCAGGTACCAAGTTTCAGAGGCAGTTATTCCAACAACTAGACCATGTCTGAGAATTTAACGGTGAATCCTTTCCCTTCTATTCCAACAAAATGAAGAAAATGTCAATCTCAAAATCATAAAAAGCAGAATTTACCCAGATCTCCCTGGCAGATGTCTGTCCTACTGGCTCCTCCAACAATGAACTGAGGGTTCTCGCAGATTTCCTGCAGAAAATAAATACAAATCAGTTAAATTCAGTCAAAAAACTAAGGATGTATGTCATCTGATCTTTCGTAATCTGAGAACCACTGGTCTTTTATCCTGTACAGACTATAAAACATCCATTAAATTTGAGCTATAAAGCCACAAAAACAGGAAAAGTTCCAAAGCCATGCGACAAAGCAGGCATTTAATTCCACTTCATCCATGTAGGACTGAAGATTTCAATCCCAGCTGCACCTCCAGGTAAAATCCCACTTAGTTTTCAATCCTTTACTGGGTCAGTTTGATGTTGGCGTGTTTAAAAAATAACGTCCCACCTCCCGTCCACTATTTATTTAACTTCCATGCCCCTCCATGCGCCCACCCCTCCTACCTTGGGCCTCTTCCAGACGATGTTCTTGACCTTGTTGGACTTGTGTCCAAGTTCCTTGAAGCCCAGAGACTCCACGGTGGCCGGGAAGGAGTCATCCTCGAAAAGACTCTTCCTCTGGAGGCACTCCTGTCTCAGGCTGTTGAAGTCCTGGCCGTTGAAGCGCAGGGGTTTGTTCAGGGACCCTTCCCCATCCCTGCGCTCCCGTTCCCGGATCAGCCGGTCGCAGAAAAAGCCAGACGGCGTATATGGCATCTCGTCGTCTCGGCTGACTTTTTTTTTTGGAAAAAACTGGCTTTTGCCACTAGTACTAAAGTCATACAAGCCTAAAGACCCTGGCATAAATCCAAAGAGCTAATACCTGATTGGCTCTTGCGTTTTTTGTGACGTCCCCCCTCTCCTCCGTCACACAGGAGATGCTTGGTGTGAAAGAGACATTCACTTTCACATGCGTTCACCTTTGCATTACCATACACACACACACATATGCACAGAAACTCACACATACCATAAATTTGTGGGGTTCCCATTGGCCGACGGGGGAACAATGACGTTCCCCTCGCTGTGGTGCTCCCCTGCCATCATTGTTGGGTGACACAAAGGCCAGCGGGCCACGCCGGAGGGCATGTAAAGAGTGGTGGGTGGATGCCCTGCCTCAGCAGAAGGCATTCAACCCCTTTAAACCTCTTCTCAATGGAGCTCAGCATTGAGCAGTCTCAGCATAACCAGGGCAGGCTAACGCTAGCAGAGGAGCATCATTCATTTTTAGCTCCGCTCTGAAAAAACCACAAACTCAGTCCAGTGTTTTGGGTTTGGGGCAGATGATATGATGTAAACGTTGTCTAAAATTGCAGCGCATCACAACCTGAGCTGGTAACAGTGAAATATTTAGAACTTGGAGTCACACAGGAAGTTCTACCTGCAGCTTCAGGTATATTTTCATTAAAAATGATGGAACAATACAAAACACTTAACACTGTCTGGGATTAAAAAAAGAGATTTGCACAGGGAACTGACATCAAATTAGTCACCATAATTCATAGATTATGTTATTGTATGACAAATTCTGTATTTCCCAACAAAAAGAAGATTAATGTTACAAAGACCTTACAATATTATGTTTAGTTACCTGACAAATTCAAATAATAACATTAACAATATTACTTCTTATACGAAGCCACATGACTAACTTAAACATTAAGGGAAAGACCCTACAATACTATTTATTGTATAAATTTATTTGACTAATCTAGGTATAGCTGATAATCTAGGTATAGCTGATAATATTATGTTATACAAATTCATCATTTAATTGTTAATTTTAGGACCCTACGGTATCACATACTACAGAAATTTACCTGACTATCCTAAATAATAATATTTAAAATCTACAACATTATATGATATACAATTTAACTGAACAAACTGTAATAATTTTAATTTTAAGACCCTACAATATTAAATATTTTATATTATTTTTAAAATTATTTTTAAAATTATTATTATTATTATTAATAATAATAATAATAATAATAATAATAATAATAATAATAATAATAATAATAATAATAATAATAATAATAATAATAATAATAATAATAAATATTTTATGGTATTTTTATACATACATCTACCTCGCAAATTAAAATATTAAAGCAAAAATGCTGTCACAATATACATTTTTATAAAATAATATATTTCTTATCATACTTTTATGTATAAATTTACCAGAATAACTAAAATGTTATGGTCAAGACCCTACAATATTACACATTTTGTCATATATTTTAATTTTTTTTGTCATATTTAAAAAAATTGTTTCTATATACATATAACAGCCTAATTTAAATATTAAGATCAAGGTCCTATAATATTATACATTTTCTCATATATATATATATTTTTTTCTCATACTTTTAACAACTTAAATATCAAAGCTTAGACTCTTTAATATCATATTTAATACAAATTTCAAGGTTAAAATATTGTACATGTAAATCACAACAAATCCAAAGATTCCCTAAAAGGATATTGCCACCAGTTTTATCATTTCCTCTTATGATTATTAATTAATTTCTGGAACAGATTCCCCATTTAGACCCATACAAACCAAACAAGAGCACATATTAAAACAGCACCTTAAAACTTCTTTGTGTTCTTTGGCTTTTTCTTGATTTCTATAACTTTGTAGGTTAGATTATTATTTCCCCTGTGTTTATATACTGTCACTCTTCTCTCTGTTTTCCTGAAAAACAGTTATGACACTTGTAGCAATTTTAAAAAATAAACAACCACAAGTCCACAGAAGCAGCGGACATCAAACGGTCGTTTCTATAATTATATCTTATCTGTTCTCTGCTATTTCCACGTGTCACAAATTCTCACCACATACTGCTGATTCTGTGTTGCTCTTAAGTAAACAGATATGTGGGTTAAGAAGAGGTCAGGTCACACAAACACAAAACCATGTTGGTGAACAAATTGTTGCTTTGTCACAAGGTTTCAGTTTACGACAGGTGAACAATAAAGAGGCTCAGTTACAAACACAAACATCACCAAGCGCTTTATTCAATGAAGAAGACTCTCACACTTTATTCTTCATTAATAGTCAATAGAAGGTGGTTTGGAAGGCATGTTGTCTAATGAAAGCTGCCTCAATCACACCATTTAACAGAGCTTGAAACTGTATAAACAGAAGGAATCATCAGATTTTTAAATTTCCCAACTATCCTTGAACAAATTACGAGTGAGGTGCATTTTTTGGTCAGAAAAATTATCGAAATCTGCGCTTAAAATCGTGATATTTAATTTAAAAAGTCGCTTTTCAGGATTCTGTAAATAACTGAAAGTCCTGCGCTTTTTTGTTGCGACCAAGAAGCCGTTTGTAATTGAGCTGGGATCAACAGTGAAGTGACAAAAATAGAGACTTTTCAACTGAACTCAGCTGAACTGCAGGCAGTGTTTACATGGAGCAGAGAGGAGATAATTAAGGAAACTGATTAAAAATATACACTACCGTTCAAAATTTTGGGGTCACCCAGTGTTAGAAAGCCCTCATATTTTGATCATGATGTTGTATGGGTTGTGTTGTAGTTGTATTTCCTCCCTTGCTGAGCTAATCGGATGTTTGTGTTTTTTACGTAATGTCCTTGAACGCACCTCGTGTGTGGCGTTGTTTTTCTCCATAGCTGCACAGTTGTTCGCTAGTTCTCTCCTGTGCACGTCTGAACTGGATGCATGTTGCATTTTTTCTTCTTTAACCTGCTGTGTGTAAATGATGAAGGTGAGTGGTCGTGTGTTCCACCAGTAGAGCATGATTATGTACTGTTTAGTGTTACTTGTTGATCGTTTAGAGACACTACCTGACGGACGTTAGCTTAGCAATTAGCCCACCATGTTGTCTGTCCGAGCGGGTTTGGTTACGTTGTCCTTACCGTCATGTGATTGAAATGCTGAGCCATGCATAATATTTTGCCCTTCGTTATTGTGTTTATGTGCATTTGTGTTACTGTTTCATAGTATAATTATTATTATTATTGTGGTTACATTTATGCTGAATGTGTTACTGATTCAGTATTCCTGTTTGTGATGTTTCAGAACCACAGCCAGCCACAGTTATCCACAAGTAGCTACAGTTGTCTACAGTGCAGCACAGAGTTATCTGCAACAACAATAAACATCATTAACCTGGAAAGTCTGGCTGCCGTGTTCTTTAACGGGGACACCTTCATACCTTGTGCCACTCTGAAAATACCTACCTGGAGAACCCTCACTCCTTTTTACCCAGATAATTTCATGTATTGCATAAAAACTCACACTTTTATTCATGTGCTAACCAATGTTCCCTGTAATTTTTCCTGAGTCTGAGCAAACACACAAACTCCCTGAGCGTCCCTTGGACCACTGTGAGCAACATCAGACGTGTGCACTGTGGTCACACCAGCATCACATCCATTCAAGTTACATGGTTCATTAAAAGAATCAAATTACAGCATTTACATTTCTGTTAAAACACTTTGTCAACAGGAGCCAGTTGAAGGCTGCAGTGATTTTAGTGACACTACAATGTATAAGAGTGAAGTTATTGAATATTTGTCTCTCTTTACTGTTGCAGCGGTTTTGCAAATTGCAGACGGACCCTGTTCACTCCATAGACACCAATGTTATTCCTGTAGCTTGAAAGACAGCTACTTTTGATAAAACTGGGCTTGTAGCACATTGTCTGCCTTGCAACAATGGGAAAGAGGCACCGTTTATGTTTTGACAGCCTATATCTAATGAGTTATTGATGCTGGAAGCCTGAATCTGTGAATATCTTTCCAACTTTACTGAACTTGGGGCCACTACCACCTAAGGAGTGATATGTTTAATTTTGAAAAAAGCATTTAGCCATACTTAAAGCTTTAAGTGCTTTATTAACACGGAACTAAACATTTTGTATTGTTTTATTATCACAGGTTCTGTCTGAAAAGAGGTGGCATCATTTTAAACAGTGAAATCAAACTAACAAAATGTAATGACCAACCAGTGAGCAATACTGGATTCTGCAAAAACATAAACAACTTTTTAAAATCTAAATCTTATCTTAACACAGTTAATGTATTAACTTATTTATGTGTGTATGCATGTATTTATTGATTTTTTTAGTACTGTTAACATATCAGAGTTCTGAGTGATTTTTTCTTAAGATAGGCAAAGGCCATTTATTGATTACATAGAGGCTCTTAAATGTTTATTAAAAACTAAAAAGCATTTAAAAAAACAACATAGGCATTTATTGAGTCACTAAAATAGTGTAGAGTACAGACCACATCAGCATGATTATAAGCATCCTCTGGTAAATGAACAACCAGATACTGATGTCTCTCACCATATGGACTTCAGGAGATGATTAGATGATGATAAACTGTGACCTACTGGTTGGGTTCTCTCTGTTCTCATGTTTCTTACATGTTTGTCCCCTGACAGCCGGATCCTAATGTTTTTTGAGCAACACACCATACTATGACGTTTTTACAATGATGGTTCTACTATGGAACCAGTTTGACATGTTCAGGTGTTCTTTGTGTGAAAACTCAGAGATTTCAGGTATCAGAAGGTGGTTTTCAACTTTCTTTGGTAACTTTCTGCTTCAACTTTAAACTAAATTTCCTTCACTAACCCAGCCCTCTGGACTTCCAGTAAGCTGTGTTCCTATTGGCTGTCCAGGTGGCTGCTTGGTGTTATCAGGAACACCTGAGCAGCTCAGTGTTATCAGGAACACCTGAGCAGCTCAGTGTCTTCCTGCTTTATTTAGCTGCAGACAAACATTTCCTCTGCTTCTCACCAGTGAACTGGGTTTGGTTCCGTTGCTTTAGTTTCTTCTTTAGGCGTTGGCTTGCAGCTTCCAGCAGTAAAATCATCTTTAATGTGTTTCTTGGTGTGTTTTAGGGCTTTGTACTGAATAGTTGTCTTGGTAAATGTGGTTCTTTAGCCACAGTTAGCACATGGTGCTGATGTGTGCAGTGATTAGTGGATTTGGTCCAGCTGAGTTGTATCTTTATCTTGGCTGTAGTGAGTCTTCAGAGGTTTTTGGTCAGACACATTCTGTATTCTTGTTTGTGAAGCAACGTTGGTTGTCCAGAAGGTAAGAGTTCCTGTCCTGATTCTCTGTTCTCAGAGGTTCTCTGGTAGGCTGCAGGAGACTTTAGCGTCTGGGTTGTGCTAGTTTGGTTTTTGTATGGTTTCATTTGGACGACTATCTTGAGGCCCCTCCATGTGGTTTAGTGAGGTTTTCTGGAACAGTTCTACAAAGCAACCTGCAGCAGAAGAGACTTTGAGAGTTTTTATGAAGTTCTGGAGACCAGACTTTAGAGCAGCAGAAACATTTGTCAGCAGTTTGAGCAGGAGAAGGTGAGCTTCAGAGTAGAAATGAGACAGAAACCTTCTTGACCCGTGTGGTGAGGTCCTGTACCAAGAGTTTGAGCAGGTTGTGAAGAGTCTGTAGTTCTTTGGTCTGAAAGCACAAGAAGAGTCGACTCATTAAAGGAGAAAACAGGAGATATTGTTGGTTCTTCTGTCACTCTGCAGTTTCCAGTTTCCTTTGACTGAATATCAAGTTTATATGTTAAATGATTTACATTGTGAGCCCAAGAAGACTTCAATAAACTCCCTCCATCCCCTGGACACAACATATTTTATTAATTCAATTCAATTTTATTTATATAGCGCCAATTACAGTCAGATTGTCTTGAGACGCTTTACAGAACCCATATGCCTGACCCCCAGAGCAAGCCAAAAGGTGACAGTGGCAAGGAAAACACCCTTTTAACAGGGAAAAAAACCTCGAGCAGAACCCGGCTCTAATGTGGGGGGACCCATCTGCTGCTGGCCGGATGGGTTGAGAGGGACAGAAGAGATAGAGAGGTGGGGGGGGACACAAGGACCATAAAACATACAGTATAATACGTGCATGATAAGACAGATGATACATGCAAAGTACAACTAACATGGAAACTAATTATAGTTTACTGCTATGGTGTACAGCTCTGGCATTAAATATACTACATATATAGCTGGTGGTAAATTCAAAAATATGTAGATGAGCAATGTTTAACTATTAAACAGACAAAATATAGAATTAGATAATTCAACAAGATACAATACATGTCACTATGAAATTAAACAAAATTTTTAAAATACAAATATTAAAAATTTCAGATAAAATATTATCCATAATTAAACATTTAAAAATACAATTACACAAGAAGAATATTAAACATTTTAAAAAATGCAAAACATTTAATTAGATTATTAAACCTTTAAAAAGACAAAACATTTAATTAAAAAATTAAACGTTTAATTAGAAAATTACATCTTAAAGACAATAAAACTTCAAATAGGAATTAAACAGAAAATACAGTGAAGCATTTAAAAAGAAAATTAAACATAAAAAGGTGGTAAAACATTTAAAAAGAAAAACCTTAACAAAGATTTAATCAAAAAATTAAACATTAGGAAAGAAAAGGAAATTTTTCAAACAAGCCGATAAAACATTTGAAAAAAACAACAATTAAACATTAAAAAGATAAAACATTTCGAAATCAGATCAGACATTAGAACAGAATAAAAGGTGAGAAAAGAGCAAAACTAAACATTTAAGAAGAATCAAACTAAAGATAAAACCTTTGAAAGGGCACCAGTTAAACTTTAGAAGATCAAATTAAACAGAAGAAACAATAAAATGATCAAAAGAGCAAAAACAGATAAAGTGTTTTCTAGTCTGAAATGAAAACAAGTTGTTTCTTCAAACATTTCCTCTTTCTATGTTCTTGGTTTGATTGTGGACAGATTTACTAAGAACTCATTTAAGAAAACTGATTTCCAGATAAAGTCTACTAGTAGTTGAAGGCATTAATCAAACTAATGTTACCTTCTGATCTCCACAAACTTTACTGTTCAGTGAAGAGAATCAAAGTTTGTTGAGGATTTCTAAAAAACCCACATGTGAAGGTCTGAGAAAAACTGAGAGGGATGATCTTAATGTGAAATCAAGACTCATGGTCACAAGTTTTAAGGCTTCTGTTCACCAGAAAGTTCAAACTAACAGAGAAGTACTGAGAAACTTCTAAAATTTCAGTCCTCAGACTGTCTGAAGGTTCAAACTAACAGAGAACTACTCAGGAACTTAGAAGATATCAGTCCTCAGACTGTCTGAAGGTTCAAACTAACAGAGAACTACTCAGGAACTTAGAAGATATCAGTCCTCGGACTGTCTGAAGGTTCAAACTAACAGAGAACTACTGTGGGACTTAGAAAATTTCAGCCCTCAGACTGTCTGAAGGTTCAAACTAGCAGAGAACTACTGTGGGACTCAGAAAATTTCAGCCCTCAGACTGTGTGAAAGCTCAGGTCCTGAGGACTCGGGAGGTCTGGAGGCTTGGAAAGTCTTGGAACTGAGGGTTCCACCCTCCAGCACAAAGGCTGAAGTCCAACCTCCTGAGAAAAACGGTCGAGAAAAGAGAAAGTAAAAAAAAAAACTCGAAAACGACAAAAAATAGATGATAAATGCGCAAAAAAAAGAAGAATTAGTATCTGAGCGAGTAGCTCAGGAGGATAAGAAGAGGACTACCAAGCGGAGGGTCGCAGGTTCAAGACCTGCCAGTGGCAGTTTTCTTTCTTTGTCTTTGTCACACTTTTGAGAAAATTTAAGAAGTGTCTGGTCTTGAACCAGCGACCTGCAGCTCCATAGGCAAATCCTTAACTCACTGAGCTACAGATCAGATACAAAGAAATAAATTCGTCGTCCCTTTGACATCGTAGTTGGTGAAGTGACCACATGGGTGGAGCCAAGGCGGAGTCTGGGTGGAGTCAGGGCGGAGAGTAGGCGGGGAGGTGGGTGGCGGCCTCCCCCCTCTACTCCCCCACTTCCCCCCAACCGCCCACCACACCTTCCCCCGCCCGACGAGTTCTTCGAGTCTCCACGAGTTCCTCGAGTCTCGACAGGTTTTCCCCAGTTTCTGGAGTTTCCACCAGGTCGGAGGCAGAACAAGTTATGAAGAGGTGTTGAAGTCGGCCAGGATGGACTGACTTTTTACAGCGACTAGAAGGAAGACGACTAGAAGAGCAGGTCTTTAACCACCATCCATAAAATCCATGGAGTTGATTCCAGAGAAATGAAGGGAGGTCAACTTTTATCAACCTCCACCCAGATGTTCAACTTCATATCTTTACTTGTACATTTTTAGCACCACAAACCTTTAGTATCACACTTTATTATCCTTTATTAGGACTTTCATGGAATCCACCAGCAGATTTACTTTTTGTTGACAAACTTTATTCTTGTCATCATGGGACTGCAGTATTTAAAACTCTTCCTTCTATTTGACCTCATGTTTATTTTATTGGAGAAAGTTATTTTAGTTGTCGATTAGTTTCTTAAAAACCAAGTAATAAATTGGATTAGTCAAGAGGTTTAAATTTCTTACTTTGTCATATTTTAAATATGACAAAAAAATACAAAAATAAAGCGTCTTGAGACAATTTGACCTGTATTTGGTGTTATATAAATAAAATTGAATTCAAATTGTATGTATCTTGTAATGTTGGAGTAATTCAGCCATATATGTTGGAAAACACATTTTCTTTGTCCATTAATCTGTTGATTGTTTTCTCCACTAATTCATTTCTTGTTTTGGTTTATAAAATATCAAACCCAAATATATTCAGTTTACTGTCATAAAAACCAAAAAGATTTACATTCATGATGCAGGAATCAGGCAGTTTTTCACTTTTTATGTTAGTTTAGTCAGAAAGATAGTTGATAATGTGTGAATTGTTGCAGCTTGTGAGCCGTAAAAGGTTTTAATCTTTGGGGCCGAGTGTCAAAAAACATTTAGAAACCAACATCAACAAAATACTCAACAAAGATTTGAACATCATTAAAGGGAAATCCAACTTTTGCATGACAATGTCTAATTAAAGGACATTTATTTCCAACGTAAATGTGTGATATTCATCCTCTGGAGCTTTCTCTTCACATCGTCTTCCACCTGGACTGGTTTGGTCAGGAGCATGTGCAACAAACATTTGAAAAACTGCACTTTAACATCAATGAATGACACTGAAGTTTAATCTCTACATAAATGAGACTGAGTCTGGATGTGCTGCTCTGTCATTAACTCCTAAGTTTAGGGAAAGTTCAAACAAAAGAGGACAGTTCAGATAAGACTTGAGAATGAGCTTATTTTGAACAAACATCTCAGACTTTCTGAGCTTCAGCACCTCTAGCAAGATATTTTAACAACAAGCAACTCAACAGATCCAGAAGTTGGAGAGTTAGCTTTAGCTGAGCCAAAGAACATGTGGGACGCTAACCTAGCAAACATTTCAGACTTTTCTCTGTGAATTCTGAGAAATAATTTCCTATTTAATGACAGAGCTACACATCTTAACTCAGTCTCATTAATACAGACTCTAATTCAGTGTCATCCATCCATATTAAAGTGCAGTTACCCAAAATGTTTGTTGCATGAGCTCCAACAAAACCTGTCCAGGTAGAAGGCCACTTTGACAAACAGGAAGTGGAAGATTCCAAGCAGATTTATAGAAGGGTGAACCAGACTGTACTAAGTGTGGTCGAGTATAGAGGGGTGTTTTGTGGTTTTTTAAGGCTGATAATGATTATTACTGAGACATTTGGAGTAGATATTCATTTGCAGTAAATGAAAGTATTTAAAATCTTGGAGTTAAATTACAAGAACACAAACTCTAACAGGAAACTTTGTTGATACGTTTTTGTTTTGTTTACAGATGTTAAGTTAAAGGAGTTTTATTCGTGACGTATAACCAATCAAATCACTCCAGAAGACAGAGCGACCACAGGTAGATAAAGGCTCAGAGCCAAAGTAGCGCCTTTTTTAAATGTATTTATTACCGTAAATCAGTAAAAAATAAAATACTGATAATCAGTAAATCAGTCAGCCCACAATTACTACAATTCTACAATGTATGTCTCTTTCCTTTGACTTGTTATTTGTACAATATACGATGTATATGATGGTGTTTTTTCATACCAAAGGCTATACTATGATGTTTTCTAAGAGACATACGATGCTACTCTGGTTGTTCTGGCCCTGCACTCCTCCTCTGTTGTTTTCTGGATTGTACTCAGCTGCATGCCTTCGTCCACCCGGCCTCCGTTGACTCGTCCTGCCTGCCGTCTCTGGAGCTGAAGCTGGATTGGAACAGACTAAAGTACAGTCCAATCACGATGCCAGCTGCCTCTCAAAAGGCTCCTTCATCTGGCAGGTGGCAGCACTTCTTCTGAGGGGAAGCTGAGCTGGCCCGGCAGAACTTTGGAGATGTGTTCCAGTGGTTGGTGGATGTGTGGGGAGATAGAGAGGGACCTTTGAATTGTTCAGAAAGGAAAACAGAGAACCCATTGGTAGTTTTAGTTTAGGGTGCTACTGCGGTGTGTTTTTGGGTTTTAAGAGGTGAACAGGAAGAGTTTTTTTCGTATTGATTATCTTTTACTTTGTTCCTGGTTGGAATGCCCATCAATGTCAACGTGAAGTTCACTTTTAGTTCAGTTTATTTATTTTTGTTTTACTAACACCCATTTGTTTTTAACCCCCTCACATGTTGTGTTGTTGCAAACTTCCTCTTTCAAATAAATACTCATTTAACCCTCTGGAAACCAGCGTTTGGACTGTTTTTGTGTTGCTCCTCACCTACTGACAGCTGTGGACTAAAGGCTATACTGTGACATTTTTAGAGCGACATGCTATACTATGATGTTTGTTGGGCGACACGCTATACTATAGGCTTTTTTAATTGACATATTACTGTGACTTTTTTTGTTTTAGTTTTTTTTGCTTTTTTTTAGCAACATATAAGAATTCGAACAGTTTTAAAAGTTACTATACTTTTACTTGTGCAATGAAATTATTATTCTATGGCATTTTTTAGATGACATATACTCTGATGTTTTCTTGAATTACATACTATTTTGACAATATACTGCACTATGACATTTTTTGAACCACATATACATGACAATTTTAGGCAACATCCTATCATTTTACGCTTTTTGAACCACATAATAATCTATGTTTTGTTTTTTTTTTCTTGCCAACATGCTGTACTATGAACTACAGGCCATACTATGTTATTCTTGAATAAAGCATACTATACTTTGACATTTTCTGAACTACATCCTATACTATGGCGTTATACACAGAGTGCTTTGGTTACATGTTGATTTATAATCTAGATTTTTTTCTGTTTTGTTTTTTTGACATGATTACCACAGACCTGACCGTGAACACCGTCGACACCCACCTGAGGGAGACGCTGCCTAAGATCTCAAGGCTGCTTGGTCGTGGTCTTTCTGGCACGTACTCTTCCAAGATGAGCCGGGAAGTTTAACACTGATGGAATGACACCAGGTCTAAGCCGACAAACTTCCAATTCCTCCTCAACCCATAGTCTCTGGGAAACCTACATGGAGTAAGAAAAGTAGACAGAGAAGTAATTAAGTCTGTACACAACATATTAAAAAGAAATCATGCTAATAAATTAAGTACAAAGAACCGAATTCACCAATATACTGGAGACCAGAGCTATTTAATTTGATAAGTATAACCTTGTTTAGTAACATTTCAATTATTTGAGAGCAGTCCTAAAGAACTGCCTGTAATCCCAATCATAAAATGGGTTTGGAGGAAGAACATAGATGGTAATCTGGATATACATGAGTTAGACTTTATAACTACTATTGGTAGCATTGGTGGTAGTAATAGCAATGTGACTGTTAACTACTGCTGCTGATACTGGCACTACTACTTCAACTTGTAATACTATTACAAATGCTGATACTACTTCTACGACTCTAACAGCTGTTTATACTACTACTGCTGCTTGTACTTTTAGTATTACTACTACTGCTTGTACAACTATACTACAGCTACTATTAATCGTCTGGTATTTGCTTGTCAAGCTGCTAGCTCGCCTTAGCGTTTTGCTAGTGGCTAACTAGTTAGCTCTCATAGACTGGAAGCTCTCAACAAGATTTCATAATGAAAAAAGAGCCAAAAACTATTCTTACCTATGAAAAGTCATTCCAAGTTTCCTTGTCTCAATCGTACGACGCAGTGTTTAACTGTATGCAGCACAGTGAGACGGCATACTTGTCGTTTACGTTTTCACGCCGTCTACATCAACGGAATGCACTGAAACTTTTCCCCCACTAGCTTAGCCTCGTTGTAGCACGCAGCTCAAAGGGGCGTGTCCTATCTACTCATTCATATCTATGAGAACAACGATGGCTGCACATAAGGACGCCTGACGTTGATTAGCTGCGTAAATACCATTATATAGTCTATGGTAAATACGTATGTGAATCGCATCATTGGCTGCAGCAGCCAGTCACCGGTCACTCACTGACTCACATTGAAAAATAGCACAGAATGAATTGTTACTTGTTTATTTTATTTACAGTTTAGGTTGGATTTTTTTTTTGTGCGCGATTTTCTGTGCGCGGAGACCGTGTCAGCAGTGCGCAATTGCGCAAGCGCGCAGCTTAGAGGGAACAGTGGCGCTAACATAACTGCACAAGGGTTTTCTAATCATCAATTATCCTTTCAACACCATTAGTTAACACAATGTAGCATTAGAACACAGGAGTGATGGTTGCTGGAAATGTTCCTCTGAACCTCTATGGATATATTCCATTAAAAATCAGCCGTTTCCAGCTAGAATAGTCATTAACCACATTAACAATGTCTAGACTGGATTTATGATTCGTTTAATGCTATCTTCATTGAAAAAAAAAAAAGATTTTCTTTCAAAAATATGGACATTTCTAAATGACCCCAGTCACAGTACTGTGCATATTTTTGCTTTTCTTCCAGCGTTAAACCTGTTTTTACTCTTCAAAACACACCTCCTATGTTGTTTTCAGGTGTAGATAGGTGAAGAGATAGAAGCTAAACTATTAGTTAAGCTCGAAAAGCAAAGAAATAGTTAAAATTCATCACCTTACACAATGTGTGACTGTTATTTCCAGCTAGAAGAAACCAACTGTTCAAATAAAAATCCACTATAAATCAAAATTTGGCATAGATTTGAATAGTTTTTCCTGACTTTAGTTCTATGTCCTGGTTTATCACTGCTGTTCTTTCAAAAATAAGGACATTTCTAAGTGACCCCAAACTTTTGAACAGTAGTGTATATATAGAAGATGTAGGTAGACTCCAATGAAGCGAACATGGAAGTGCCTTAAACCTGTAATCTTTCTAACAGCCAGCAGGGGGAGCTTTCTCTGGTTGCAAAATAAGTCAAATTATCTAGAAGTGTATGAGAAAATGATCCAACTTCTGACTTGATTTGCTACCTCACTAAACATGTTCCTAATGAGTTTATGGACTCAACTGATAGATTAAAGCCTCCTTTAATACAATGTAATTCTAATTTAGTAAATTTTGGTTCTATATAGAGGAAGATAGACAATAAATCAGGGTATGTTTTAGGGCTGGGCCACCTTGTGATTGCTTTGCATGTCAAGTTCTCAGTCAGCTCCATCACTCCTATGTTACATCAGGTTTCAAAAGACCAAAATGATGACAATCAAATGCCAAACTGGAGGGTTCAGGATGGTAGTTTTGTCCATCTTTTATATGCAGTCTGTACTAGTGACATTTGGCCTTCACATCATATAGGAGGGCAGGTAATGATGAGAAAGCAGTTTGCAGGCATTCAAATCATGAAACAAATCAAGATGGCAGCTACAAGTACAATAACCATAAACAAAGCACAATAACAAGTTACAAGCATGAGGCAACTTCTTCTTTCTCGTTTTAACAACAGATGTGGGCATTTGGAAAAAATGGTGCACGAGTCGATAGAAAAAAAAAATTAAATAAAATGTGCCTGATTTTGAATTGATCATCAAACTTCCCTCCACAAAAAAAGCAGAAATCTGTGGAGGGATTTGTCAGCACCACGTGGCTGTACTTTCCAGTTAGTGCAATTAGTGATGACTTTTACCCAGTGCTCTTGTCACATGATTAACAAAAACCATATTCCATATTCCCAGTTAACTGATGCGTATCTCCCAGTCCGTCATCACTCTGAGCTTCAGGCTGCTGAGCAGCAACATGCAGCAGGTTTCTATGAACTGAAATCCAGTAGACAAGGCCTCAGTACCTGGTGATAAAAAGAAAACATGTTGGACTGAAAGTTGGACTGAAATCGTTCCAAACACACAGCAGAGAGCAGAAAGAAATCAACACGTCTCGTTATTTCAAGTTTGAATATTTACTAAATGTGGAAAAACGTGTCTCCGCTTACAAAACTATAACAAGCAATGAAATGAAAACTAATCTAGGACAAAATTGTGATGTCACATCTGAGAAAACAGATTTGTTGATGTAATGTTTGTGTTTGGATGTTTTGGTCACATATATTACCAGTTTTTATGCTGGATTTTTAAAGAAAAAAAAGAAGCATGCAGGAGAAAAGTATTACTGAGTGAATAGGAAATCAAATGCCGAGTTTCCAAGTTTTAACATAATATATAACATTTAAAACATTTCTGTAATTATCCTCATTAAAACTGATGACTCAGAACCAATCGATGCTGTTTTTAAGATGTCATTTTAGACGTCAGGTCATGAATTTTCTGCAGTATTTTGTTATTATAGCCAGTTTTTCTCGAACAGCAGAAAATGTTGATATTTTTAAAAGCAAGACGTCAGGCTTTTGAGTAATTTTATTTATTTTTTGTTTAATATTATTACTATTTGTAGGACCAATTTTATTTGTTTTTGAAATCATTATTATTAGAATCAGTTATTAGAAATCATTATCATTTTTAAGACAGATTTCTAAAAAAAACTATTAGTGGTGGGATGCGATTAAAAAAAGTTAATCTAATTAATTACAGTCTTTGTAATTAATTGCAATTAATTGCAGTTTTGTCAAATAGCAATATTTGACACAATAAGTGAAGTCTTTCAATTCAAATAAAATTATGGTTGACAGTTGAATCAATGAATAGACATATATGTGTTTATAATTTAAAATTTATTTAAAAAAAGGAAAATGGGACATAGAGAAAAAGTGATTTTGATGACTTAAAGCCTGAATTTAGTTGTTTTTTCCACTGTATGGCACATAAAATCAGCATAAGTAGTTCAAGGAGCTTCAGAAAGTTGAAAATCCACAGATTCATTCCGTTTTCATCTTTTCTGGGTCTGATAAATGGTGTAATTTTGATGGTTCTTTTTTATAGGAATATCAATTTTTATTTGTGTAATTTTTTTATAAACAGAAAGTTTATAATTAAGTTATTAAAAGAGATATTTTTGTTGTTTAGGTTATTCCTCCTTCAAGGAGGCAGAGCCTCGACAGAGTAAAAACTTAAACCACAAAAATGTTTCATTTCTATTTATCTGCATTTTTCATCTGTCTGCTACATTCACAGATTACTGCAAATCTAAGTGCAATTATAGCGATTTTATTCAACATTTTAAGACTTTCTGTAAACTCAAGCACTGTGTAGAAAAGTGGTCTATTATGGGATGGCTACACCGTTAGCCGTTAGCATGACTCGTAGCTAAAATTAGCTCTGGTGCTAACAGCAACATGTTTTACATTGAGGTGAAGCCGTCGGCTTGAAGTGCTGCAGTGATCAGAAAACTCTTTGTTGTACAATTTACACACAACCAGGCTTTTATCCAAGCTGCCATCGGGAAGATTTTTAAAAGAAAACTTTCTGCCCAACAAGCTCAATCTCATCTTCCTTCACTGTTCACCAGTGCTTGACTTCACTCAGTGCTTCCTCTGCTTCTTCTTCATGGCTACAAACAGACTTTAGGTTCATTACCGCCACCTACTGGGCTGGAGTGTTCATCAGAGTTCCCCGTGTGCCAGAAATGAGGGAACTGAGGAGGGTGCAATTAATTGCGGTATTATTTCCAACGCGTTATTTTCCGCTGTAATTAATTAATCAAAATTAACGCGTTAAAGTCCCAGCCCTAAAAAATATTACTATTTTTAAGACTGATACTATTTATCATTATTGCTATTTCAATATTAATTTTTATTTATTTATTCAGATTATTTCAACTTTCAAGACTAATTTTATTCAATTAATGTATTATTTTTACTATTTAAAAATAAATATTATGTACTTGATTTATCTATTACTATTTTTTACTATATTTTTTAAATTTATGACTATTTTTAAGACTGGTTTATTTATTATTATTATTATTATTATTATTATTATTATTATTATTATTATTATTATTATTAATAAGAAGACTGACATTATGTATTATTATTTTAACAGATTTTTATTTATTTATTGTTAGTACTTTCTTTTAAGATTGATTTTTAATTAATTAATTAATTAATTAATTAATTAATTAATTAATTAATTAATTATTACTATTTTCAAGACAATACTATTTATTAATTACAATTACTACTTTTAAGGCTGATTTTATTTATATAAATTTTTATTCATGAGTAGTTTGAAAATCGTTTTTTTAAATTATTAATATTAAAACTGATTGTATTTTTTTTCTGAATTTATTTATACCCTTTTGTCTATTTCATTCATCTTTTATCACTCCACTTTTTATTACTGTCTAAACTGCCTTTATCAAACTTGACTGATCCTCTGATGTTTCTTTGTTCCGTTTATTTATTTATTACATAAAAATAACATAACATAATCATAACAAAATGTTTATGTGGTAGTTGTGTTGTTCATATTGCCTCTTTATTCCTTATCTTCTATAAATCGTTTTGTGTTGCATTTCATTTGTTTAAAAATAAAGTTGAATTTTAAATATGTAGTAAACTTGGTAAAAACTTTGCGCCATTACAAAATTATAATAAGCATTAAATATAGGACACAATAACTGTGTCACTTGATGAGAAAATGTATTTTTTCTGTCACTTTAGAACTGAAAATACTGGATTTTTCCCTTTAACATGTTCCCAGTTGGACTCCACTGATGCTCTGAATGTTGGTTGTGTTGGATGCAGACAATGCAGGACTTTTATTGTGAAAGTCAGCTGTTGTAATACAAGTTATGATAATGTTGGAGCTCCTCACCTGGCACATGCACAGTCACAGCGGACGGTTTGGTCTTTACTCCCAGAACAGTAACCGACTGAACCACGGTGTCGCAGTCAAACGTTCCTTCTCCACCGGCAGCACTGAAGGAAACAACAAACCATCATGAGGTCTGATCTGTCTTTAGATGTCAGCGTCGGGTGTTTTTTCACCCTCTGACTCACCGGCAGAACAGCCAGCCGGACCGCATGTCAAACCTGCGCAGACAGAAGGACTTGGCATCTCGGTATCTGAAGGAGTGGAAGTCGTCCAGGTACAACTCACCAGCAGCGACGCCCTGCAGAGAGACGAGGCTGCAGTCAGAGTTTCACCAATTAAAAGACGCAAATGACCAACAGATGAGACGTTACGTTTCCCAGAATCCTCCAGATGTTACCTGATTATTTAAAGCCACAGTGATGGAGATGGGGAGCCGCTGGAGATCAGCTGTGCAGGAGAAATGTCCTTCTGATCTGCAGATCACTGATCCACCACGCTGGAACACTGGAACCTGCACGGAGGAAACATCAAAATCAACAGCAATCTCACAATGAAACCTGCCAGTATCTTTATAAAAACCAAAAACAGGCCAGTAAATGTCAAAGTCAACAACAATTTCACAATAAAAGCTCCCAGTATCTTTATAAAAACCAATAACAATCCAGTATAAGTCAACACTAACTGTGTTCAGAGTGACTGGAAGACTCAGAGTTCTTCCTCCTCTGTATGCCGCTGCAGAATGAACGTTATACCAAATCTAGAAGAGAAGCTCACGTCAATGAAATGTCCAAAATGAGGTGAAACATGAATATAATCAGCTGTACAAACATGTTAGCTTGTGGTTCATTTACCTCACCAGATCCAGGAAGTAAAACTTCGACTTCTTGAACACCTGGTTCTGTTACAGGACAAACCAGCAGCGCTCCTCCTGCAGGAAGTAAAACGTGATGAAACTCTGCAGTAATTTTAGGGGATACACTGTGAAATACTGCAGAAATAAAGAGTAACTCATCACCGATCATGTACTGGTGGTCCACGGTGAAGGTGTTATGCTCTCTGGGGAACTCCACCCACAGAGGTCTGCATGGATTTAAATAAAATCAGAATTTCTATCAGCTTCTGTTCATCCATCTGTGCATGAATCTATAATTTACATTCCAACATGAGCATCAAAGCACGATAGACGCTGACCTCTAGTACCTGAAGAAGCTCAGTAATACCAAATAAATAACCTGTAGTTGTAGTACTGAAAGTGAACAGCAGATGGCAGCAGCACTAACCTGAGTGGAGGTAAACCAGCAGTATGAGCCTGATGGAACAATGTGTACCAGTAGAGCAGCAAACAGTACCTGAGTACACAACAAGTAAAACTGCTCAGTCAACACTCTCATATTTTACACTGAGAGACAATCAGACAAGATGTTTTTAATGAGCTTTCATCAGATTTTTACTCATATTAGATCCTGACTTTAGTTAGAATAAACCATCTAGACCCAAACACACAGGAGGGTTTTAAAAGCTTATCTTTGTTAAAAATCATCATTATTACTATTGTTATTATTATTATCAGGTTTTTGAACCCGAGAATCTGAGAATGATTGAAATCTAAACTGAAAATCATGATATTTCATCAAAATCACTTTATTCGACATTCACCCGTTTCAAAAAATTGCCAAAAATAAACCATTTGCTCCATAAAGATTCTGTAAAAACCAAAAAATTCTGCACTTCTCTTTTCATCTGGCAAGACATGACTGACTCAGGTGCGATCAACGGTCACACGACAAAAATTTACACCAAACAGAGAAGACGAGCATAAAAACGAATTTAAAATCTAAGCAGTGAAACACCTACAATATGTAGAATGAGTATTTTGATTTTTGACCATTTTTGGTAACACAGGATCGCTTGTAAAATGTTTATTTCAATTTTTGTTAAATAATAGATCAAAGAAATTCTTTTTTAAATTATTTATGGCATTCTAATTTACTATTTTGTTATGTATTGTATTATTTTTTTTCTTCTATTATACTGCATAAAAGAAATATGTCAGTTATCTCTGCTTCTAGCCGTGGTTGTGCTGTTTTCATAGAGATGCAGGACTTTATACTGCAGTGAAAATCAGTCTGACGGGGGAAAAAAATGCCAAAGAAAGGAGAATTATTTGTTCTTTACATGTTCTGGTGATAATACTTTTTGGTCGACATGTAGAATGAAGTTATTTTGATTAAATATCACAATCTTGGGCATGGATTTGGTTAATTATCACAATTTGGCTTTGATAAATGTTGTAATTTTGGCAGTTTTCAAAAGAAAACATGCCTTTGAAAGCTGCTGCAGGTTTTGAGGTTCACAGGGTTAAATGCTGTTTTGAAGTGTGCTGAGAAAAAAAACAAGTATAGTAATCAGTATTCATTAATCTCAGAACCTTTGCTGGATTGCAGTACGGATCGCGGCTGTAACTTCTTCTCCAAACAGCCATGGCTCTCGACGCTTCATCATCTTGGCTGAATGACCTCTGAAAAACGGCTGCAGGGCGGCTGCCTGGTACCAACGAACCAACAACTCCGGCTCTGGATCCTGAAAAAACCCTCCGACATCAGCTGCAACAAGGAAAACAAAGAATATGAGATCAGTAAATATGAAAAAGCAACAGAAAAAACAGCACAAAAGAGTCAACCTGGACCATTATACTTACATATATACAAGCTACTAAACTAGTCAGCTAGTTTTGAGGTAAAAGCTGGTAATCAGTAACGTCTCTGCACTAAGTAACACCACTGAATTAACTGAATTTGGCTAAATTTGTCTCTCAAACTAGTCAAGAACACATTTACTTGTGATTTCAACATTTAAACTCACCTCCACAGAAGGCGATTCCTGCCAAGCTCAGAGACAGAAGCATCGGAAGAGAGATCTTCAGATATTCCCAGCTGGCCACGTTGTCTCCCGTCCATATCGCTCCTGCAGTCGTCAGCAACAGCAAACGACACAGTTAAGGATCAATGTAAGGAAATATGGAGACAGTTTTATTGTGTTTGCGTTTAAATATCTCACCAAATTTCTGTGACCCGGCAAAGAAGGAACGTGAAAGAACAAAAGGTCTTTCTGAGCCTCCAGAGCGAGTTATCAGACCCTCCACTGTGGCCTTGTGCTGCGAAAAAACAAAACAAACGTAGTTTTTTTAAAAAACAATTCATTAACAAATGTAATTTAGTAATGTTGTCCCACTATAATATGATTTATATGAGGGGAAAATGTGATTTTATAGAGCAGCTTTAACCCTCCAAACCACAAAAGCCTGGTTTAAAAGGCATTTTATCTTTAAAAAAAAAAAAAATCACCAAAATTACAGCATTTATCAGACTCAGAAACTGTAAAAACAGAAAGAATTGTCAGATTTCCAACTTCCTGCCAGTCCATGAACTAACCTCTGACAAATCACCAAAATTACAGCATTTATCAGACCCAGAAACTGTAAAAACAGAAAGAATTGTCAGATTTCCAACTTCCTGCCAGTCCATGAACTAACCTCTGACGTGTCACTCAGTCGAGAAAATTATCAGTATCACTTTATTCTATCTTTCTCAATAAAAATTCACCAAAAATTAAATATTTTGCTCCAATAAAATTCTGTAAAAAAACAAAAAATTCTATGCTACCTTATGCAACCATTCAGACATTAATAACTAAACTAAAATCAACAGCCACGGGAAAAGAATTAGGAACTGGCTGAACTGCAGGCAGTGTACTCAAAGTAGGTAAGAGAAAGAAAATAAACTAAAAATAAATATGTATGTAGAGTCACTACTCAGTTTAAAGTATCTGCAACACCTTTAGGCACTTGGAGAAATGTTGCACATATTGTTTGTTGTTTTCCAATTTTGTAAAATGAAAAAAAAAATCAAGGAAATTCAACTTTAATTTTTTGTTATATCTTTCATATTGCAGTGAAAAATGAGTCCACAGTGAGAAAAAAATGTGACGGGAGCAAAAAAAAACCACCCAGAAACTGGCAAAGATTTGGAATACTTGGAAGTCAATCAGTAAAAATTATCTCACTAGTTGGAGAATTTCCCAACTCTTAGAAATTTTAGTGTTACTTGAAGACCTAAATGTCTTTCTGCACAGAAAAAGTTCTAATTCTCATTTTATAATGATTTAGGTTGTAACTGTACCATATTGCACAAAAGACATTTTCATTCCTCTCTACTTCTTGTAATAGTTGTCAGTGAAAAACTAGTCGAGAGCGAGTCAAAATATGTTCAGAAACACCACAAAACTACCTGAAATTTAGTGTTTTGGAGTCAATACGTAAAAACTGTCTCATTAGCTGGAAAATTTGCCATTTTAGGAAATTTTTGTGTTACTTGCAGAACTAAAAAAAAGTTTTTATGCTTTGATATTCTCACAAAAACAGATTTTTATGCACAAAACTTCATAAAATTGCAGACGTATAATAATAAAGCACTGCATGTCAACAGATTTAAGTAAATGAGCCCCTATCAGGCACATATACCGGTTTCTAAGTAGATTTATGGGGTCTACTAGAACTCTGTGGAGGCAAATATGTTATATTGTGAAGAGAAAATATAAGTAACAAAGGAAAAGTTTGAGCTTTATGGTGTTTCAGGAAGGCAAGGAGCAAAGTTTTCTGCTGGACTGTTGCACAAAAACATAAATTTAACACAATAAATCAAAGGGAAAGACTGAACTAAAACCAGTGATCCTGCTCACCTGGTAAAACCCGTACAGGTTGTGTAGGTCGCGGTGCTCCCAGCCCCCAGAATGCACTGCGTCCTTCGGCATCGTCTGCTCAGGTCCGTTAAACACAGACGGTTCGTTCATGTCGTTCCACACATGTAAGGACGATGTCGATCCCTGAATCAGACATTAATACTTTAACGATAACAAAAACACTATTTACTGTGAGATTATGGTGCCAAACTTTCTAATGTTTATATTATAATTTGTATTTTTTTTTTTTTTAAATTAGTTGTTCGGTCAGAAAATGGTGGAAAATGTTGGTGTTTCCAAAAACCCTCAAGTTGTTCGTACCAATATTTATCCTGTACTTATACATTCATATTATTTATCTTAAATTGTATAAACATCTATATATTCATATATCAGTGTGTCTGCACTGTTCGTTGTATTGTCTATAAAGCACTTTACTGCTAGTTTTGCTCTTCTAGAGACTAAAACTGCATTTTGTTGCTTCAGTACTTGTACTCTGTGCAATGACAATACATTTAAATCAAATCTACGTCCAAAAGATATTCATTTTTCTCTCATTGAGGATTTTAAAAAAATGAAAATATTCACATTTCAGAAGCTAGAATCAGAGAATTTGAACTTTTCTTTCTTAAAAATAACTAAAACTAATTAATAAATTATGAAAAGTAAGTTGAGTAAATTGAATAATCATTTCAGTTTTGCTGCTATGTGACTAAATATATCACAACACAGTCTTAGTGTGCAAGAAAATAACATCAGATATACAAACAAAATGACATAAAATCCCTGATTATTGAATTATTCTGCAAGATATTAAAGCATCAAAACATTGGAGATGCTTTAAAAACTTTCACAAGCTTTTATTTCACACCTCCTGCTTGAAAAAAAAAATGCACCTTTAGTGTACTTAAATCTCATTAGAGATCAATGGATTTGATCATTTTGGAACATCATTGATGGTTACCTTGTATTTATCCAAGCTGAAGCACCCGGAGTACCAGGATCGAGTTTCTGGGCTGCTGAAATCCAGATAAGAGGAGTCACCTGTGGAAATAAAAAAGAAAACATGCATGACAATATAATGTGATGATGACATTTTTAAAGTATACAACATACATCGACGATTAACTACAATAATATTTTGATGAGTTTCTTTTTAGAGTCTTTTCAGAGTCAATGTCACACTTTTAAGATTAAAAACCAATTGTGAAGAAGAAAAAAACATTGGAATTCGATGTTTGTTCACTAAAATGTCCTTAAATGTCTTGTTTTGTCCAAAGATTTTAAGTTTATTGTCACAGAAGAAGAAAGAAACCAGAAGATATTCACATTTAAGAAGCTGGAATCAAAGTTTAATTCAACAGTATATGAATATAAATATAAAAATGCTCAGAATTTTCAGCACATAACCGTTGGTCACAGATAAGTCACTGATGGCTTCATGGTTTTGCTGAGGAACATAGAATTTTTTATTTTTTTACAGAATCCAGGTAGTGCAAAAGCTCTGTTTTTGGCAGATTTTTAAATGTAGAATAAAGTGATTTTGATGATATATCCAGTTTTCTGATGGAACAACGTTACAAATGAGTAGTTCAAGGATCGTCGGAAAGAAGAAAGTATGACATTTTTTTAATATTTATTTCTGATTAAAAAAAAAATGTTTTTTTTTGTTTAAATAAACATGCCTTTAACATCTACCGGCAAGTTTTCAGGTTTCAAATTGTTAAGTAGAAAATATTATCAAGCAAAGGATCTAATCCATGAAACTCTGGTTAAATTAACTATATTCCTGATAACGTTACCTGGCCAGCATGTTCCTCTATAAATCTGTCCTTCTCTGTCTTTAACAAAATGTCCTCCATCTCTGGCCTCGCAGTAGAGCGACCAATCAGGATCCACCTTGATATGAGGGTCATTTATAACCACCAACTGTAAAAACAGAATAAAAACACGTCCAGATTTAATAGCAGAAGTTAATGAATTAGTTGTTTAGTCTATAAAATGTTGTGTTTTGTCTGAAGATAATGAGCTTACTGAAATTTAAAGTGTTTTGGAGTCAATAAGCAAAAACTGTCTCATTAGCTTGAAAATTACCAACTTTGGGAAATTTTAGTGTTACTTACAGAACTAAATAAAGTTTTTCTGCTTTGAAATTCTCACAAAAACACAGATTTTTATGCACAAAACTTGCTAAAACTGCATATATTTAATAATAAAGCATTGCATGTCAACAGCTTTAATTTAATGAGCCCCTTAAATGCAGATTTATAGGTTTACATTCGTATTTTTGGGATCTACTAGAACTCTGAGCAGGTAATGTGCTGTATGGTAACCAAGGAAAAGCTTGAAACAAGGCATTTCAGTCATTTTCTGCTTGAATCTGTAAGTTTGCAAACCTTTTACAAGCACAACCAATATAATTAACACTAGAAGACTGTAAATTCTGCACATTCTGCTCCCTGAACCCGACCTTCCTCTTCTTCTGCTCCAGGCGACGCTGCAGTCGGGTCGGTTCAGGAAAACAAACGGGGTCCCAGGTGAAGTATCGCTTCCCGTCCGTGTGCTCGATGTCCAGCCAGATGACATCATACGGGATGCCGTGGTGATTGAATCCGGCGTCCACAGCCTCCACGTCGGCCTCGTCGTCGTAGTTCCAGCGGCTCTGGTGATACCCGAGGGCGAACAGAGGAGGCAGGGCCTGAAACCCTGAGAAGACAAGAGAAGTTCAGAGTGTTGGTGGTGTTTTTCATAACAAGCTTTCCTTCAGGTTTTGTGCTGCAGATCCACCTGTCAGCTGAGCGAACTGGCTGAAGAGCTGCTGAGGATTTGGCCCGAGCAGAACGGTGCAGTCGATGACGCCGCTCTCTGACATCCAGCGGACGTCGGTCCGAGGACGAACCTTCCTCCTGTTCGCCGGGGGAGTTTTCTGCAGGACGAAGAAAGTGGAAATTAATCTTTTTTTTCTACCCATTTTTCTTAGTCTTGAAACCAGTCTGAGAGCTCAGGTTAAATTCCTCTGGCAGGATCAGACACAATTTTTATACAGGTGGAGCAATGTCTTTTTTGTGTGTCTCTGGAGGCCAAAAGCTCATTTTTTTGACATTTTCTACGATCTAATGCAGAGAATACAGTCAAATACAAGTACACTGGAACTTATTTACCATATATTAAGCTTTTTATGTAACCACTGCTTGATTAAAAACCTGGAATGGTTGTAATTTTGATGAAATATCTCAGTTTTAAGCTTACATTTTGGTTTTAATGGAGCAACATGTTACAAATGAGTAGTTCAAAGACCACTGGAAAGAAGAAAATGCAAGAGAACGAGAATTCTGAGACAAAATTATTAATGGAAATTAGACAAAATAGCCTTTTCTTTTCTTGTTTTATACTGTTTTGTATACATGAGTGTACCATGTTTTATTTATGTGCTGCTTGTATGTTAACCCTCCTGTTGTCCTCATTTACGGGCACCAAAAAATATTGTTTCCTTGTCTGAAAAAAATTCAAAAATTCCGCACAAAAGTTCCCCAAATTTCTGAAAGTTTGGAAAACCTTCAGGAAGAAAATTCCAATAATTCCTTAAAAGTCTCCCTTAAAAGTTTTATTTAAAAAAAAAAAAAAAAAAAAATCCCCCAAATTTGGCAAGAAAATTCTTGTAAATTTTTTTAAAAAATGAGTAAAAATCTTCCAAAATCTTCTGAAATTCGCTGGATTTTGGTTGATTTTTTTCTGAATGTTCTTAAGGAAAATATTAGAAGTTTTACTGATATATATGGAATCACTTTAGATATTTATAGGATTTTTGGGGGAAGATTTTCATTCATTTTTGAAAATATTTACAATTTTTTTTATTTTTTAAATTTTTATTTCTGGCCAAATTTGGGGATTGTTTTTTAAAAAATAAAATGTTAAGTGAAACTTTTAAGAAATTTTTTGAATTTTCTTCCTGAAGATTTTGCAAATTTTTATAAATTTGGGGATTTTTTTTGCTGAATTTTTGGATTTTTTTCACACGAAGGAACAATATTTTTTGCTGCCCGTAAATGAAGACAACAGGAGGGTTAAATGTTTATCATTGTAATTTTCAGTCTACGAGAACTCTGAGCAGGCACTACTATAAATGCAGCATTTAAGGAATTTAAGAAGCAGCGTTTTCTGTCTGTAAACTTTTTACTATTTGACATTAATACAAAAATGTAGATTTCTACAAAATCTGTGGAATCATTTTCAGGTTGATCTGAACTATTTGGCTGTATTAGAATGTATCTCTTTAGAAAAAAAACTGCTGGATCATAGTTTTTAAAATGAGACAAGTATGGAACTGAACATCATAAATTCAAAGGTTTTTGAAAAGTATAAAGCTGGGATAATGGTATAACATTGGCCATTTATTTTTAAAGAAACATGCATTTCAAATCTGCAGGCAGGTTTTGGTGTTCACAATGTTAAGTAAAAAGTATTAATAAGCCATGAGAGAGTAATTATTTCTGAACCTGAGGATTTAATCTTTAGAATTCTAGCTACAATCTTGCTTCTTGAACATTGGGAATCTTCCTGAAACATCTAAGCTCTGACAGAGATGCAAATGTAAGACTAGCACTAAATTAAACTTACCTGCCTATCAGTGGGTGAATACTGTACGTTTACAAAAGTCTCGGATGCGTTGAGCCAAAACACTCCCAGAGTTCTGTCCGGTTTATGGGCCACCAGCAGCGGTACAGATCCATACAGGCCCAGACGACTGTGGAGGTCGTAGGCGAAAACATCCAAGTTGTACAGTCGGTAAGGTTCACTGTCTCTGGGAAAAGAAGCACAGTCAGAAAGAAACGCAGGAATTATTTACATGTTTACTGATGAATGTTTTTGTACCTCGTGTCTCTGAGCCGCAGATCGTCAGAATGTTCTGGTAAACCGTAAACATTTCTGAATCCGTGAAGACAAAGATCCGCTCCGATGCTGCTGGGGCCTGAAGACACACAAAGACAGTTTCAATATTTAGGGTCCGAGCACCGAATGGTGCAAAGACCCTATTGGAATGCAAGGAATTATTTATTATTATTCTTTGCCTGCCGGGAAATCGCCATTTTTGGCGGCCTTATCATACCCCAAAACGCGTCAAACTTGGCATGCTCATCAGGACTGGCGAAAAATTTGATATTTTAGGGGGGTTGCGCATGTGTGTGGCAAAATGGCTCCATAGCGCCCCCTACAAAGTTGCAAAAAGTTGTCATTAGGCCAACTGCCAGACTGTTTCATCTACAGTTACAAAACTTTGCATGCATATGCAGCACATCAGGACACACGAAAAAGTCAATCATGGCCACGCCCTAAACCCAACAGGAAGTCGGCCATCTTGAATTAGCTGTAAATTTTTAAAAATTAATAACTCATCGGGGATAACTCCGAGAGACCTCAAATTTGGCCAGTACATGCAAACACGCGACTTGATGAAAAGTTATCAAAATGTTCATCTCATTTCAAAGGGCGTGGCCATGGCGACTCCCAAAAAATGGATCCTTCGCCATGAAACAGGAAGTGGTGTCTAACTCTGCTGTACATGCTCCAATCTGCCCGAAATTTTACATGTGTGATCAATGTGCAGCCCTGACAACATCAATATGGTTATATACATTCACAGTCATAGCGCCACCTTGTGGTAGCAGGAAATTGACATTTTTCACACTTTGATGTACTATTCTTAGCACGTTGATCAGATTCACCTCAAATTTGGTGACATAAGCCAGAACACATTGATGATGATTCCCAGAAAAAATGGTGGCTCGTCATCAAAGGGGGCGTGTCTGTGGCGACGCGGCGAATTTCGATTTCTCGCCATGAAAATTGAATTATTAATATCTCAGCTGTACATGGTCCAATCTGGACCAAACTTGATATGGTGGACACCAGTCCGGGTCTGAACACATCCACACTCATAAATGTGGAAATACTCATAGCGCCACCTATTGGCAACAGGAAGTATTTGTCATTACATTTGCACCTACCATTGCCGGAAACTTTGTCATATCATCTTGAAAATTGGTCAGCTGAGTGGTTATGCCTAGACGATGCCACAGTGTGAAGATTTTGACGATTCATAAAACACTGTTGCCGTGGCAACGCATCATTGCTGTAATAAACAAAGTACTTTTTGACAGGTTAAAAATGCTCAAATGCTCGCCAAAATTACCACACATATCTGGACCGGCAACCCATTTGATATTTTAGGGGAACTGCACATGTGTGTGGCAAAATGGCTCCATAGCGCCACCTGGAAAATTTCAAACAGTTACTACGGCCAGTACGTTTTAGCTAAAATTATGAAACTTGGTAGGCTTATGTAACTCGTCAAGACACACAAAAATCTAATTGACACCCATGCCCAAAACCCAACAGGAAGTCGGCCACTTTGAATTATATGTCATATGTTTTGACGATTTTGGGTAATTTTTGTACATTTTCAAAAGCTATAAACGTAAACAGGGTAACACCGAGAGAGCTAAAATTTGACCAGGATGTACTCCAGGCATGGGTGATCAAAAGTTATCAAAATGCTCACCTTAAGTATGAGGGCGTGGCCATGGCGGCCTCGTGAATTTTGATGCTTCGCCATGAAATATCAACTGCTGTGTAACTGCCCTAAACATGCTCCAATCTGCCTCAAACTTTACACGTGTGATCAGAGTCCAGTCCTGATCACATCCATAGGCCGACATAAACTCTCGGTCGCAGCGCCACCTGGTGGACGTGCGCGGATTCGCCGACCAGCAAGGATGCGAGGACCCGTCCAACGCTGCTTGCAGCTTTAATTTTTAACTTGAGTTTGGACTCGACAGTTTTTGTCAGGAGGTTGGACTTTAGGCTTTGTGCTGGAGGGTTGAACCCTGATTTCCAAGATGTTCTAAGTGTACAGACCTCTTGAGTCCTGAGGAGATGAGCTTTCACACAGTGTGAGGGCTGAAATTTTCGAAGTTTCACAGTAGTTGTCTGTAAACTAGAACCTTCAGATAGTCCAAGGACTCGTGTCTTCTATGTCCATGTGTAGTTGTCTGTTAGTTTGAAATGTCAGATAGTCTGAGGACTGCAATGTGCAAAGTGTCTTAGTACTTCTCTGTTAGTTAGAAATTTCTGTTTAATCGAAGCCTTAAAAGTTGTGAACATGAGTCTTGATTTCACATTTAGAGTATCCATTTGAGTTTTGGTGAGACGTTCACCTGTGTGCTATTTAGAAATGGTCCAGAAACTTTGATTGTATTCAATGAAAAGTATAGTTAGTGGTGATCAGAAGGTAACATTAGTTTGATCAATGATTTCAACTATTAGTAGACTTTATGAGGGAAGCAGTTTTGAGAAAAGAGTTATTAGTAAATCAATTCATAGTGCAACCCAGAACATTGAAAGGGGAACTGTTTGAAGAAACATGTAGATGTATTTGTTTCAGAATAGAAAACGTTTTAAGATATGTAAATGTATTTGTTTTTTTGGATGTTGTGATTGTGTGTTCTGTGTAATTAGATATTCAAAAGTGTCACTGGTGTTTTTCAAATTTTTTGTTTGTTTTTAGATTAATCTTAAAACTTTAGTTTTGGTCTTTTGTCATTTTTCATGATTTTATAATATTAGATTAGATGTACAACTGTTTTGTCTTTTTAATGTGTAATTGTTGAGTGAAAAGTATTATTGGATGTGATGAGTTAAAATATTATTTTCAATATTAAAAGTTTAAACTCTTGTAGTTTGTAATGTGAAGAACTTGTAGTAGATTGTAATGTGTAATTGTATATTTAAATTTTTCATAGGAAATTGTGTTTAATTCCTAGTGAAAGTGTTATTGTCTTTAAGATGTTATTTTGTAAAGAAACATTGAACTATTTAAATAAGTGTAGTAGTTTCTTTCACTTTTTGTTTGGATAGGCGTAGTGAGAGACAGCCAGACAACGGGGTTAGAAATAAGAGGTAGGCCAGCTCATACAGCATGGGGTGTACAAGCGGGAGTCGAACCCGGGCCTCAGTGGTGGGGACCTAGTACATACGTTAGAGGCGTAACCCGTAGAGCTACATGAGCACACATGCTCTGTTCCTGAAAACGTGTATTAATCCAATAGAAAGTCTAGGGGTGGTGTTAGGGTTAATGAGCAAGGTCCTTACAGCTGTAAAAAAAAATCGGGAAATTTATTATGGCACATAAATATTTTTAATTTTAATACAAAGCAGCCGAATATTCCGAGAAATTAATTCGCGGTTTTTCCGTCCGCATCGTCGATATAGCTTACCTAAAGGTGTACTTTTTCAACCACGATGCGGACGGAAAAACTACAACATTATTTTAGGAATTTTTTGGTTGTAGTGCCTTATTATTAAATTATGAAAAAATTTTAATTTTTTAAATAATTCTTTTGGTACATTGCTACTGTCAATACCTTCCTCTCCAACCCCGAACCCTACCCCTAGACTTTCTATTGAATTGATACACCTTTGCTGAAAACCAACACGTGTGATCATATAGCGCTGCGGGTTAAGCCACTGACGTATGAAGTAGGTCCTCCACGCTGAGGCCCTGGTTCGAGTCCCGCTCGCAACTCCGTGCTGTATGAATTGTTCTTTTTTATTTCTACCCCATTGTCTGGCTGTCCCTCACTACACCTATCGATCAAATAAGTGAAATAGACTACAACACTTATTTACAAATTTCCTGTTTATTTATTAAATACAATTCTTTAATTTCTTACATCTTTTTTTTCCCCCATACTTTATACAAGTTTAATTGTCTTTACTTTTTCCCATTTACTTAATTGCTTCTTTTTTATGTCTTTTCTTTCTTTAATCTTCTTCTTCTTTCTAGAATTTAACACCAACCTTAAATTTTGGCTCATTTTTTGACATTTTGAAAAGCTATAAACTCAAACAGAGTACCACCGAGAGAGCTGAAATTCAGCCAGAATGTACTCCAGGCATGGGTGATCAAAAGTTATCAAAATACTCCGCAAAAGTCTGAGGGCGTGGCCATGGCAGACTCCTGAACTTTGATGCTTCAACGTGACACATCAACTGCTGTGTAACTGCCCTAAACATACTCTAATCTGCCTCAAACTTTACATGTATAATCAGAGTCCCGCCCTTATGACATTCACATGCTGAAATACACTCATAGCGCCACCTGGTGGATAGAAGGAAAAGCTCTATAACAAGCCTGTACATGGTCCGATCTGCCTGAAATGTTATATGTGTCATCAGAGTGCAGACGTGATCACATCCATAGGCCAATATACACTTTCGGTCACAGCGCCTCCTGGTGGACATGCGCGGATTCGCCAACCAGCAAGTATGCGAGGACCCGTCCAACGCTGCTTGCAGCTTTAATTAGATTTCTTCTTATTATTATTATAATTATTAGCACTTAGGAAAATGTCACTTATGCGTATCCCCATCAAAAGTGAATGGGCGAAAACGTTTGCAATTATCTTCCAAACTGAACATCCGAGGCGTTTGGTAGTTCGATCCGTCGACAGGACGCAGGACGACATGAGGGTTAAAAACACAAACCATTAGCCTTTATATCCACAAACTGTCTGAACGTCTCCTTCCATAACGAGTCGTCCTCCTGAACAAAAACAACAAAGATCACATTAAACTTCAAGTAGGACCAGTGCTATATTATAAATTGGACAGTGTTGTTGTTTTCTTACCTCACTACTGTGAGAAAAACAGCCCAGTGGAAAAACAGAAAAAGAAAAACCGCCTAATTATTCAATTCATGTGCAGGATTGGTTGGTTTTTGAGCATCTGTCAGCATCCCTGTAGACCTCACCTGGGAGGATCCTGCAGCGCCTCAAACCACAGCTTTCCTTTAGCGTTGAACGTAACTATGACTTTGTTCTCACACAGGATCTCCAGACGGAAAGGAAAATGCCAAACTCGGGCCTGGTGACGTCCAGAAGACCAGGAAAGAGTGACTGAGTCTTTGGTATGCTGGTCGACTCTCAACCTGCCAGATAAAGAGGGAAAAATCAGTCAACAGATGGAAGACAGCTGCAGAAATCACACGAATAAGGACGTAGTTTAAACAGTTCTAGCATTATTTGAAGACTAACTTTAAAAAACTACACTGACAAACCAGGATATAGAACTAAAGTTGGGAAAAACTATTCAAGTCCATGCCAAATTTTTATTAACCCTCGTGTCGTCCTGTGGGTCAAATTGACCCGTTTTAAAGTTTGAAAATGTGGAAAAAATAAATATTTTCACAGTGAAACTTCTGATGTCCACATTTTCAACATTTTTTGGAAATCTTTGAACATTTTTTTGGTGGAAAAAAAGAAATGTTAAAAATGTTTCTTAAGAACATTCACAAAAAAACAAAATCAACCAAAATCCAGCAAATTTCACTGGATTTTGGTTGATTTTTCTGTGAATGTTATTAAAGAAAATATGAGAAGTTTTACTGATATATATATGGAATCACTTTAGATATTTTATGCGGTTCTTACGGTTCACACTGCAGCTCTTCGGTTAGAACATCCGGAACTCGGTATCGAGCTTTAATGGGCTGCAGTTCATCTATTAATATCCTCACAGTGTCACGTTTACAAGGCGATAAAGAAAGCAGCAGTCTGGTCTGTGGGACAGAAGTTAAAATTAGAGCAGATTTAATCGACCACAAACACTCAAAGTGAGTTTGTGTTAAAGTGTGTTTGTCATTGAGATGCTGAGGGCAGATTTCATTTTTTAAACCGTGCCGAGAAATCACGATGATTTATGGCTTCATAACTAAACAAAAGACACTTTATAGTTCTCTCTACTTCCAGTCATGGTTGTTCTGTTTCCATAGAGGTGCAGGATTTTATATTGTAGAGGAAAATGAGCCCACAGTGGGTAAAAATGGGCATTGACTGATGGGAGTTCTACCCTCGTGTCGTCCTGTGGGTCAAATTGACCCGTTCTAAAGTCTGAAAATGTGGAAAAAATATTTTCACAGTGAAGCTTCTGATGTCCACATTTTCAACATTTTTGGGAAATTTTTGGACATTTTTTGGTGGAAAAAAAGAAATGCAAAAAACAAATGTTTCTTTAAGAACATTCACATAAAAATCAACCAAAATCCAGCGAATTTTGCGGGATTTTGGTTGATTTTTATGTGAATGTTATTAAAGAAAATATCAGAAGCTTTACTGATATATATGGAATTACTTTGGATATTTTCAAGATTTTTTGGGGAAGAATTTTACTAATTTTTGAAAATATTTACAAGACTTTTCTTGCCAAATTTGGGGGATTTTTTTTTTAAATAAAACTTTTAAGGGAAACTTTTGAGGAATTATTGGGATTTTCTTCCTGAAGGTTTTGCAAATTTTCAGAAATTTGGGGAATTTTTTTGCTAAATTTTTGGATTTTTTTCAGACAAGGAAACAATATTTTTTGGTGCTTGTAAATGAAGACAACAGGAGGGTTAATAATATCCCTCTTTTGCACAATCTACAAGTGTAAAGCTACTAAATATGACAGAATATAAGAAATATTTACTTTAAATAGTTTTACATCCACTGATTCACTGTTTAAATTGACCTGCTATTAGTGCACATGATCTTGTGTAGTCGTACTTTGTGTTGCTTTTTGGTACCACATGTTTCTTGCATATTGCACATATTTTTATTTTACTACAGACTCTGTTTATGGCTGAAATTAAAATGAAAAGAAACAAAAAGATCAGAGAGTCTGACCATTAATGCAGATTTAGGGTTTGGGTTATATTAAGGATTTTGTGAATTTTAGTTAATAAAAACCGTTTTAATGCAACCTAAATTTAAATCCCAAACATAAATCTGCTTTAATTTCAGTTTCAACATATTTATGACATGCCTTTCTCTTAATTTAAGAAAATATATACTGAGAAATCAAACTTACTTTATTTCAAACTCTACTATCAAGTATCTGTAAAGGTGTCAAATGTGATTAAAGAAGCAGAACATTCTTAATATATATTTTCAGTAACACTCACCTGTGTTTCTGGTTGCAATAATTCCAAACGAGCTCCTGTCTCAGTGAGAGCCATCGTGTCCAAAAGGGCTCGATGCTGCAAGTTTGGACCCTGAATCTGTCGCCTTAAAAAGTCACAATAAACACCAGAATTTCAATTTAAAAGACATTTTAATGTGATCCTGTGCAACTCTAAAGTTAAGTTCTGCAAAATCCACTTAATTGTGAGGATCGTAGAGACAGATGGGTGACAAATTAAAGGAAAACCAATTTAAACTGTCTTAACCCTCCTGTTGTCTTCATTTATGGCACCAAAAAATATTGTTTCCTTGTCTGAAAAAAAATCCAAAAATTCAGCAAAGAAATTCCCCAAATTTCTGAAAAATTACAAAACCTTCAGGAAGAAAATTCCAATAATTCCTTCAAAGTTTTGTTTTTAAAAAAAACCCCCAAATTTGGCTAGAAAATTCTTAGCATGAGCCACCTCACCTGAGTCATTCTGCTGAGTAATTCTTTTGGGGAGTTTTGAAAGGACCTGATTGTAAAATTACTCAGCAGAATGACTCAGGTGAGGTGGCTCATGCTAACGACCACCATGAGCATATGAGGGCGCGGTGAAACTCGCATTTCAATGACCCCCTTTGTCACTCCCTGGCTCCCAACGACCATCGTTGAGGAGCCAGGTGGGCCTTGGCAATGGTCGTCAGAATGTGAATAACACTGACCACACCTCACAGAGGTTATAAGCTGAGGCAACATCAACCACCACCAGAACTGAAGAAGCCTCTTGGATGAGAGGTGAAACGTCTTCAAGGAACCTTCTTAAAGTCCAGTTGGATTGATTTAAATAACTCTGGATAACCATGACCTGGATGAATGAGAAACTACACAGACGTCTCTCGTAACATAACAGAGACAGGATTTGCAAATTATTTAAGCGTCCTACATACCTGTAAAAAGCAACATGCTCGCTTTTCTTGAACTTGTCTTTGCCCTCATCTTCAGGGACGACACTAGAAACAAGCAAGAAGAAAATTAACTACGTTTTTATTATGACAAGTACAAGAAAAGACTTTCACACGTAATTTTACCCGTAAAGTTGTTTTTACAAGAATAAAATGCCTCAAATGATGGTAAAATTGATAGAATCTGACATAAAGCTCATAGCAGCAGCAGTCAGGTGGGTTTATAATCCTCCAACAAACAAACAGGCTGCCTTCACTACATGAACTGACTGTAAACACACTAACTGAGGCTCCATGTGAATGTCAGAGGTCACCGGGAGAGTAAACAGCTGTTTGTACCTGACAACATCCTGATTCTCCTCCATATTCAGCAGAATTAAAACCTCACAGTCGGTTGTCTTCTTCTTCTACCAGCAGCAGCTTCCTTATTCTTCAGGTTTAGCCTCTTTTATCCTCCTGACACCGGAGGAGCTGCACAGATCACATGCAGGAAGTGACACCATCAAGCCAGCCAGTGTGCAATACAACAGCACTTCTGTGTGGATTTCCAAAATAAAGTGCAGCAGCTGTGCGTTTTCAATGCACAAACTTTGATCCACCTGTTGTTTGCTACAGAATCTGAGTTTTTCCATCATTGCTAACGTCACCTAATGTTATACAAATTACAGAATGCAACAAGGTGAATATTTTATCCTATGAAGAACCAAAAAGAAATACTTTAGAAACATTTAAAATACAAGTCTGTTGACTAAAATCAATGCAATATCCCACATATTTCCACATATAGAAGAATCTGTACAATACCTCTATTTTTACCCACATGATGTGAAAAAATATGTTTTGAATGTTGGTTTGAAAACGTTCTTTCTTTGTTATGGTAGAACATTGGGACAATGTTTTACAGAAGAACATTCTACAATAGGTTTCCCTCAAAAACATTGCAGACAAAATGTTCCATCTGATAAAAAATAATGAGACCCCGATAACATCTTGAAAATATATATTTTTTAATGTTATATTGAGAACATACTTCCATTGTTACCACTGTGGAAACGCTTTATCAAAGAATGTTCCCTGAAAAATAAATGCAAAAAGTTCTACCTTTAATACATCACATTACAGGAACGTTATAAAACATTCTGCTATCTGAGGCCTCAATAACACCACTGTTTCTTTGTTCTTTGTTTTATTGGAACATTGTGAGAATGTTTTATGTAGAACACTCCTTAATAACATCCTCAAACATCCTCAGTCGTAAAGAGGTTAAGGCCAAAAAATAGGCCTTTGACTTCAAGTCGTGATGAAAAGGACCTTAGAGTCATACAAATACATTTATCCTAAGACACAAGTGAGATCACATTTTGTTCAAAGTGATTTTATTGGAAATCCACTCAGGCATTATATCAAGGTTACAAAACAGTTATCTTTTTAGTTTATAAACACCACCCACCCCCAAACAATCCCATCCTGTTGTTCCATGACAAAAAAAAGGAAAAATATAAATTACAATAATTTCAGCATTACTCATTAATAAGTGATGGACCCACCTCTTCAATCTGATCTAAAATAGGTTGCCAGATAAGATAAAATGTGTTAGCACAGCCTCTTAAGGAATATCTTATTTTTCCCAGAGTTAAATGATGTAAAAGGTCAATGAACCATAGTTTGAAAGATGGAGGGTATTTCTCTTTCCATTTAAGCAGCATCAACCTTCGAGCAATAAGTGTAGTGAAGGTAATCACATCTCTATACTTTTTGTTCAGGTTAGCAAATTGTGATACAGTGCCAAAAACTGCAGTGGTGGCCTCTGGTTCGATATCAATCCTAAATGTGTCAGAGAGATATTTGAACATAGACTGCCAAAACGGTGCCAATTTTGAACAATTCCAGAACATATGAGATTGTGTTGCTGTCTCAGGTTCACATCCATCACAGACTGGGTCTCGGTCTGGTTTAAATTTTGCCAGTTTTGCTTTTGACCAATGCAATCTATGGACAACATTGAATTGGATTACATCTTAAACAGATTAAAGATGAATATATATTTTTGGTCGCAGATGGCATTTTTCCTCAGACATTACAGTTCCAAGTTCCTCCTCCCACTTTCCTCGAACACGAGCCAGTGACTCCATTTTGAAGAAATTGATAGCAGCATACATTTTACCAATTATTCCTTTCAAATGTAAATTCAAGTCCAAGATAGTTTCAAGGAGTGAGTCAGGTGGCCGTGCAAGAAAATGGTTGAACGAGGTTGATACAAAACTGCAGAGCTGAAGATACCTGAAGCAATGAGAATCAGGAATTTGAAAGTTCGTTTTCAGTTGTTGAAACGAAGCAAACAGTCCTTCAACAAACATGTCTTTCAGTGACTTCAGTCCATGTGCTGCCCAAACTGTAAAGGAATCATCAATAATGGAAGGAACATACGATTTTTTACAATAGGAGCGCAAGTTGACAAATCATTTAGACCAAAACCTCTCCTGAATTGTGCCCAAATCTTAAATGAATGCTTAACAACTGGGTTTGTGGAAAATTTGCATAATGGTAGAGACAGAGGTAACCCTGAACATAGCAAGGAGTGCAGATAGGCAAAACTGCAAGACATATTTTCAAGTTTCAGCTATTTAGGACTACTAATATGCGATGCATGAGGCCAAAATAACATTGCACGGGTGTTGGATGCCCAATAATAATATTGGAAATTGGGAAGCGAGATTCCTGCATGTTCTGTGTGTTGTTGCAAAATATCTTTAGAGATGCGTGCAGTTTTCCCATTCCATATAAAAGAGGATACTAACTTGTCTAAGAGAATGAAAAGCGTTTTTGTCAAAAATATAGGTACAGCCTGAAATACATATAAGAATTTGGGTAACACATTCATTTTAATAATATTTATTCAGCCCCCTAATGACAATGGTAATGTATTCCAACATTCAAAATCCTGTTTTAAAGAGTTTAGTAGTGGGAGAAATTTTGTTTTGTACATGTGTTCAAAATTTTTTGTTATCCATACCCCTAGGTATGAGAGATCACTTTTTGTATCAGAAATAAACACGTTTTTTCAAAAATGTAGGCCAATGTGCTAAAAATATTCGAAAACCCATATCTTTGTTGTCAATGATTCCAATAAAATAGGTTTCAAATTTAAAAAAAAAAAAAAGTTTTCCCCTTACCGTGACAAATGAGGGTACATATGCACACTTCAAACAAAAAATTGTGTCATCAGAGTGACTTTGCTTATCTTTTCCAGGTGATAGGTGTTGGCGGAGTGGAACAGAATGGCGGCGGAGCGAGCGAACGGCGGCGGAGTGGAAGGGAACGTTGGTTTGCTGCGCCAACACCTTTCGACATGTTTTTTATTGATAACTTCGAACTGTTCTGGGACCTTCCCTCACTTTTTAAAAGCGAAGTGATCCAGCCCAACAAGCACTGTAGCCAAATGCAACACTTTGGCTGGAACACTTTGGCTGGAACACTTGCACATTAGTAGTACATTAGCTATAACACATTAGCTGTAACACACTAGATCTAATACATTAGCTGCGGTACAACAGACACAAAAAATGACCTCGTATACATTAGCTGCGCTACAATAGATGCAAAAAAATGAGCTCTTACACATTAGCTGCGGTACAATACACAGATGCAAAAAATAAGCTCTTACAGATTAGCTGCAGTACAATAGATGCACAAAATGAGGTCGTATACATTAGCTGCGGTACAATAGATGCGAAAAAATGAGCTCTTATACATTAGCTGCGGTACAATAGATGCGAAAAAATGAGCTCTTATACATTAGCTGCGGTACAAGAGATGACAAACATTAGCTCTTAGACATTAGCTGCGGTACAACAGATGTAAAACATTAGCTCAGACATTAACTGCGGTACAACAGATGCAAAACATTAGCTCTTAGACAGCTGCTGTACAACACATGCAAAACACTAGCTCTTAGGCATTACCTGCGGTTCAACACATGCAAACCATTAGCTCTGAGGCATTACCTGCGGTACAACACATGCAAAACATTAGCCCTTAGGCATTAGCTGCGGGACAATAGATGCAAAAATTGAGCTCAAACATTAGCTGCGGGACAATAGATGCAAAAAATGAGCTCAAACATTAGCTGCGGTACAATAGATGCACAAAATGAGCTCGTACACATTAGCTGCGGTACAATAGATGCAAAAAAATGAGCTCTTATAAATTAGCTGTGGTCCAATACATGCAAAAATTGAGCTCTTAAATATTAGCTGCGGTACAACAGATGCAATACATTAGCTCAGACATTAGCCGCGGTACAAAAGATGCAAAAAAATGAGCTCTATTACTTTAGCCGCAGAACAATACATGCACAAAATGAGCTCGTATACATTAGCTGCGGTACAATAGATGCAAAGAAATGAGCTCTTATACATTAGCTGCGGTACAATACATGCACAAAATGAACTCAAACATTAGCTGCAGTACAATAGATGCACAAAATGAGCTCCTAAAAATTAGCTGCGGGACAATAGATGCAAAAAATGAGCTCTTAAATATTAGCTGCGTACAAGAGATGCAAAACATTAGTTCTTAGACATTAGCTGCGGTACAACAGATGCAAAACATTAGCTCAGACATTAGCTGCGGTACAACAGATGCAAAACATTAGCTCTGAGACATTAGCTGCGGTACAAAAGACGCAAAAAAATGAGCTCTATTACTTTAGCTGCGGTACAATACATGCACAAAATGAGCTCGTATACATAAGTTGCAGTACAATAGATGCAAAAAAATGAGCTCTTATACATTAGCTGCGGTACAATACACAGATGCAAAAAATGTGCTCTGAAATAGCTGCGGTACAATAGATGCAAAACATTAGCTCAGACATTAGCTGCGGTACAACAGATGCAAAACATTAGCTGTTAGACGGCTGCGGTACAAAAGATGCAAAAAAATGAGCTCTATTACTTTAGCTTCGGTACAATACATGCACAAAATGAGCTCGTATACATTAGCTGCGGTACAATAGATGCACAAAATGAGCTCGTATACATTAGCTGCAGTACAATAGATGCAAAAAAATGAGCTCTTATGAATTAGCTGCGGTCCAATACATGCAAAAAAATGAGCTCAAACACCTGCGGTACAACAGATACAAAACATTAGCTCAGGACATTAGCTGCGGTACAAAAGATGCAAAAAAATGAGCTCGTATACATTAGCTGCAGTACAATATATGCACAAAATGAGCTAGTATACAATTAGCTGTGGTAAATAAGATGCAAAAACATTAGCTTCAGGACATTAGCTGCGGAACAATACATGCAAAAAAATGAGCTCATACATTAGCTGCGGTAAAATAGATGCAAAAAATGAGCTCGTATACATTAGCTGCGGTACAATAGATACAAATAAACGAGTTCTTATACATTAACTGCGGTACAATACATGCAAAAAATGAGCTCTTACACATTAGTCGCAGTACAATAGATGCACAAAATGAGGTCGTATTACATTAGCTGCAGTACAATAGATGCGAAACAATGACCTCTTATACATTAGCTGCGGGACAATACAGGCACAAAATGAACTCAAACATTAGCTGCCGTAAAATACATGCAAAACATTAGCTCTTAGAGATTAGCTGCGGTACAATATATGCAAAAATCGAGCTCTTAAATATTAGCAGAGCGAGCGAACGAGCGAGCGAAGGGCGGCGGAGCGAGAGAACGGATACCTGTGATCAAATAGCTTGAGCTGGATCCTCTCCCTACACAGCTTTCAACTTGGCTGGACCACTTTGGCTGGACAACTTTGGCTGGACCACTTTGACTGGAACACCTGGGCTGGAACACTTGGGCTGGAACACCTGCATATTAGTAGTACATTATCTGTAACATTAGCTCTTAAACATTAGCTGCAATACAATACATGCAAAAACAGAGGTCGTATACATTAGCCGTGGTACAATGGATACAAAAAAAGAGCTCATACATTAGCTGCGGTACAATAGGTGGAAAAAAATCGAGCTCTTAAATATTAGCTGCGGTACAATAGATGCACAAAAGGAGCTCGTATACATTAGCTGCGGTACAATACATGCACAAAATGAGCTCGTGTACATTAGCTGCGGTACAATACGTGCAAAAAATGAGCTCTTACACATTAATCGCAGTACAATAGATGCACAAAATGAGGTCGTATACATTAGCTGCAGTACAATAGATGCGAAAAAATGAGCTCTTATACATTAGCTGCTGTACAATACATGCACAAAATGAGCTCTTAAACATTAGCTGCGTTACAATAGATGCACAAAATGAGCTCATATACATTAGCTGCTGTACAATAGATGCAAAAAAATGAGCTCTTATAAATTAGCTGCAATCCAATACATGCAAAGAATGAGCTCAAACATTAGCTGCGGTACAACAGATGCAAAACATTAGCTCAGACATTAGCTGCGGTACAAGAGATGCAAAAAAAAAGAGGTCTTTCACATTAGCTGCGGTACAATACATGCAAAAAAATGAGCTCGTATACATTAGCTGCGGTACGATACATGCAAAAAATGAGCTCTTTAACATTAGCTGCGGTACAATACATGCAAAAAATGAGCTCTTTAACATGAGCTGCGGTACAATAGGTGCAAAAAAATGAGCTCGAATACAGTAGCTGCGGTAAAAGAGATGCAAAACGTTACCTCTTAGACATTAGCTGCGGTACAATACATGCAAAAAAATGAGCTTGTATACATTAGCTGCGGTAAAATACATGCAAAAAATAAGCTCTTTAACATTAGCTGCGGTATGATACATGCAAAAAATGAGCTCTAAGATTAGCTGCGGTACGATACATGCAAAAAATGAGCTCTTTAACATTAGCTGCGGTACGTTACATGCAAAAATTGAGCTCTTTAACATTAGCTGCAGTACGATACATGCAAAAAATGAGCTCCAACATTAGCTGCGATACGATAAATGCACAAAAAGAGCTCGTATACATTAGCTGTGTTACAATGGGTACAAATAAAGAGCTCTTATACATTAGCTGCGGTACAATAGAAGCAAATAATGAGCTCTTTAACATTAGCTGCGGTACTATACATGCAAAACATTAGCTCTTAGACATTAGCTGCGGTACAATAGATGCAAATAATGAGCTCTTATACATTAGCTGCGGTACAAAAGGTGCAAAACAATGAGCTTGAATACATTAGCTGCGGTACAAGAGATGCAAAACATTACCTCTTAGACATTAGCTGCAGTACAATACATGCAAAAACAATGAGCTCGTATACATTAGCTGCGGTGCAATACATGCAAAAAATGAGCTCTTTTACATTAGCTGCGGTACAATACATGCATAAACAGAGCTCGCATACATTAGCTGCGGTAAAATGGATACAAAAAAAGAGCTCATACATTAGCTGCGGTACAATAGGTGGAAAAAAAATCGAGCTCTTAAATATTAGCTGCGGTACAATACATGCACAAAATGAGCTTGTGTACACTAGCTGCAGTAGAATACATGCAAAAAAAATTAGCTCTTTAACATTGGCTGCGGTAAAATACATGCACAAAATGAGCTCGTATATATTAGCTGTGGTACAATGGGTACAAAAAAAGAGCTCATACATTAGCTGCGGTACAATAGGTGGAAAAAAATTGAGCTCTTAAATATTAGCTGCGGTACAATACATGCACAAAATGAGCTCGTATACATTAGCTGCGGTACAATAGATGCAAATAATGAGCTCCTTAACATTAGCTGCGGTAAAATACATGCACAAAAGGAGGTCGTATACATTAGCTGCGGTACAATACATGCACAAAAAGAGCTCGTATACATTAGCTGCGGTACAATACATGCAAAAAAATTAGCTCTTACACATTAGCTGCGGTACAATACATGCAAAAAATGAGCTCTAACATTAGCTGCGGTACAATACATGTACAAAAAGACCTCGTATATATTAGCTGTGGTACAATGGGTACAAAAAACAGCTCATACATTAGCTGCGGTACAATAGGTGGAAAAAAATGAGCTCTTAAATATTAGCTGTGGTACAATACATGCACAAAATGAGCTCGTATACATTAGCTGCGGTACAATACATGCAAAAAATGAGCTCTTTAACATTAGCTGCGGTACAATACATGCACAAAAAGAGCTCGTATACATTAGCTGTGGAACAATGGATACAAAAAATGAGCTCTTATACATTAGCTGCGGTACAATAGGTGGAAAAAAATCGAGCTCTTAAATATTAGCTGCGGTACAATAGATGCACAAAAGGAGCTCGTATACATTAGCTGCGGTACAATACATGCACAAAATGAGCTCGTGTACATTAGCTGTGGTAAAATACGTGCAAAAAATGAGCTCTTACACATTAATCGCAGTACAATAGATGCACAAAATGAGGTCGTATACATTAGCTGCAGTACAATAGATGCGAAAAAATGAGCTCTTATACATTAGCTGCTGTACAATACATGCACAAAATGAGCTCTTAAACATTAGCTGCGTTACAATAGATGCACAAAATGAGCTCATATACATTAGCTGCTGTACAATAGATGCAAAAAAATGAGCTCTTATAAATTAGCTGCAATCCAATACATGCAAAGAATGAGCTCAAACATTAGCTGCGGTACAACAGATGCAAAACATTAGCTCAGACATTAGCTGCGGTACAAGAGATGCAAAAAAAAAGAGGTCTTTCACATTAGCTGCGGTACAATAGATGAAAAAAATGAGCTCGTGTACATTAGCTGCGGGACAATAGATGCAAAAAATGAGCTCTTAAATATTAGCTGCGGTACAACAGATACAAAAAATGAGCTCTTATACATTAGCTGCGGTACAATAGGTGCAAAAAAATGAGCTCGAATACATTAGCTGCGGTAGAAGAGATGCAAAACATTACCTCTTAGACATTAGCTGCGGTACAATACATGCAAAAAAATGAGCTTGTATACATTAGCTGCGGTAAAATACATGCAAAAAATAAGCTCTTTAACATTAGCTGCGGTATGATACATGCAAAAAATGAGCTCTAAGATTAGCTGCGGTACGATACATGCAAAAAATGAGCTCTTTAACATTAGCTGCGGTACGTTACATGCAAAAATTGAGCTCTTTAACATTAGCTGCAGTACGATACATGCAAAAAATGAGCTCCAACATTAGCTGCGATACGATAAATGCACAAAAAGAGCTCGTATACATTAGCTGTGTTACAATGGGTACAAATAAAGAGCTCTTATACATTAGCTGCGGTACAATAGAAGCAAATAATGAGCTCTTTAACATTAGCTGCGGTACTATACATGCAAAACATTAGCTCTTAGACATTAGCTGCGGTACAATAGATGCAAATAATTAGCTCTTATACATTAGCTGCGGTACAAAAGGTGCAAAACAATGAGCTTGAATACATTAGCTGCGGTACAAGAGATGCAAAACATTACCTCTTAGACATTAGCTGCAGTACAATACATGCAAAAACAATGAGCTCGTATACATTAGCTGCGGTGCAATACATGCAAAAAATGAGCTCTTTTACATTAGCTGCGGTACAATACATGCATAAACAGAGCTCGCATACATTAGCTGCGGTAAAATGGATACAAAAAAAGAGCTCATACATTAGCTGCGGTACAATAGGTGGAAAAAAAATCGAGCTCTTAAATATTAGCTGCGGTACAATACATGCACAAAATGAGCTTGTGTACACTAGCTGCAGTAGAATACATGCAAAAAAAATTAGCTCTTTAACATTGGCTGCGGTAAAATACATGCACAAAATGAGCTCGTATATATTAGCTGTGGTACAATGGGTACAAAAAAAGAGCTCATACATTAGCTGCGGTACAATAGGTGGAAAAAAATTGAGCTCTTAAATATTAGCTGCGGTACAATACATGCACAAAATGAGCTTGTATACATTAGCTGCGGTACAATAGATGCAAATAATGAGCTCCTTAACATTAGCTGCGGTACAATACATGCACAAAAGGAGGTCGTATACATTAGCTGCGGTACAATACATGCACAAAAAGAGCTCGTATACATTAGCTGCGGTACAATACATGCAAAAAAATTAGCTCTTACACATTAGCTGCGGTACAATACATGCAAAAAATGAGCTCTAACATTAGCTGCGGTACAATACATGTACAAAAAGACCTCGTATATATTAGCTGTGGTACAATGGGTACAAAAAACAGCTCATACATTAGCTGCGGTACAATTGGTGGAAAAAAATGAGCTCTTAAATATTAGCTGTGGTACAATACATGCACAAAATGAGCTCGTATACATTAGCTGCGGTACAATACATGCAAAAAATGAGCTCTTTAACATTAGCTGCGGTACAATACATGCACAAAAAGAGCTCGTATACATTAGCTGTGGAACAATGGATACAAAAAATGAGCTCTTATACATTAGCTGTGGTACAATAGGTGCAAAAAAATCAGCTCGTATACATTAGCTGCGGTACTATACATGCAAAACATTAGCTCAGACATTAGCTGCGGTGTAAAAGATGCAAAACATTAGCTCTTAAACATTAGCTGCGGTGCAATAGATGCAAAAATCGAGGTCTTAAATATTGGCTGCGGTAGAATCGATGCAAATAATGAGCTCTTATACATTAGCTGCGGTACAATAGATGCAAAACATTAGCTCTTGGACATTAGCTGCGGTACAATAGATGCAAAACATTAGCTCTTAGACATTAGCTGCGGTACAATAGATGAAAAAATCGAGCTCTTAAATATTAGCAGAGCGAGCGAACGAGCGAGCGAAGGGCGGCGGAGCGAGAGAACGGACACCTGTGATCAAATAGCTTGAGCTGGATCCTCTCCCTGCACAGCTTTCAACTTGGCTGGAACACTTGGGCTGGAACACTCTGGCTGGAACACTTGGGCTGGAACACCTGCATATTAGTAGTACATTATCTGTAACAAAACATTAGCTCTTAAACATTAGCTGCAATACATGCATAAACAGAGGTCGTATACATTAGCTGGGGTACAATTGATACAAAAAAAGAGCTCATACATAAGCTGCAGTACAATACATGCAAAAAAAAGAGCTCGTATACATTAGCTGCAGTACGATACATGCAAAAAATGAGCTCTTTAACATTAGCTGCGGTACAATACATGCAAAAAATGAGCTCTGACATTAGCTGCGGTACGATACATGCAAAAAATGAGCTCTTTAACATGAGCTGCGGTACGATACATGCACAAAAAGAGCTCGTATACATTAGCTGTGGTAGAATGGGTACAAAAAAAGAGCTCTTATACATTAGCTGCGGTTCAAGAGATGCAAAAAATTACCTCTTAGACATTAGCTGCGGTACAATACATGCAAAACATTAGCTCTTAGACATTAGCTGCGGTACAATAGATGAAAAAATCGAGCTCTTAAATATTAGCAGAGCGAGCGAACGAGCGAGCGAAGGGCGGCGGAGCGAGAGAACGGACACCTGTGATCAAATAGCTTGAGCTGGATCCTCTCCCTGCACAGCTTTCAACTTGGCTGGACCACTTTGGCTGGAACACTTTGACTGGAACACTTTGGATGGAACACTTGGGCTGGAACACTCTGGCTGGAACACTTGGGCTGGAACACCTTCATATTAGTAGTACATTATCTGTAACAAAACATTAGCTCTTAAACATTAGCTGCAATACATGCATAAACAGAGGTCGTATACATTAGCTGGGGTACAATTGATACAAAAAAAGAGCTCATACATTAGCTGCAGTACAATACATGCAAAAAAAAGAGCTCGTAAACATTAGCTGCAGTACGATACATGCAAAAAATGAGCTCTTTAACATTAGCTGCGGTACAATACATGCACAAAAGGAGCTCGTATACATTAGCTGCGGTACAATACATGCACAAAAAGAGCTCGTATACATTAGCTGCGGTACAATACATGCACAAAAAGACCTCGTATACATTAGCTGCGGTAATATACATGCAAAACATTAGCTCTTAGACATTAGCTGAGGTACAATATATGCAAAACATTAGCTCTTAGACATTAGCTGCGGTGCAATAGATGCAAAAATCGAGCTCTTAAATATTAGCCGCGGTACAATAGATGCAAAAAAATGAGCTCTTATAAATTAGCTGTGGTCCAATACATGCAAAAATTGAGCTCTTAAATATTAGCTGCGGTACAACAGATGCAATACATTAGCTCAGACATTAGCCGCGGTACAAAAGATGCAAAAAAATGAGCTCTATTACTTTAGCCGCAGAACAATACATGCACAAAATGAGCTCGTATACATTAGCTGCGGTACAATAGATGCAAAGAAATGAGCTCTTATACATTAGCTGTGGTACAATACACAGATGCAAAAAATGAGCTCTTATACATTAGCTGCGGTACAATACATGCACAAAATGAACTCAAACATTAGCTGCAGTACAATAGATGCACAAAATGAGCTCTTAAAAATTAGCTGCGGGACAATAGATGCAAAAAATGAGCTCTTAAATATTAGCTGCGTACAAGAGATGCAAAACATTAGTTCTTAGACATTAGCTGCGGTACAACAGATGTAAAACATTAGCTCAGACATTAGCTGCGGTACAACAGATGCAAAACATTAGCTCTGAGACATTAGCTGCGGTACAAAAGACGCAAAAAAATGAGCTCTATTACTTTAGCTGCGGTACAATACATGCACAAAATGAGCTCGTATACATTAGCTGCGGTACAATAGATGCACAAAATGAGCTCGTATACATTAGCTGCAGTACAATAGATGCAAAAAAATGAGCTCTTATGAATTAGCTGCGGTCCAATACATGCAAAAAAATGAGCTCAAACACCTGCGGTACAACAGATACAAAACATTAGCTCAGACATTAGCTGCGGTACAAAAGATGCAAAAAAATGAGCTCGTATACATTAGCTGCAGTACAATATATGCACAAAATGAGCTAGTATACATTAGCTGTGGTAAATAAGATGCAAAACATTAGCTCAGACATTAGCTGCGGAACAATACATGCAAAAAAATGAGCTCATACATTAGCTGCGGTAAAATAGATGCAAAAAATGAGCTCGTATACATTAGCTGCGGTACAATAGATACCAATAAACGAGTTCTTATACATTAACTGCGGTACAATACATGCAAAAAATGAGCTCTTACACATTAGTCGCAGTACAATAGATGCACAAAATGAGGTCGTATATATTAGCTGCAGTACAATAGATGCGAACAATGACCTCTTATACATTAGCTGCGGGACAATACAGGCACAAAATGAACTCAAACATTAGCTGCCGTAAAATACATGCAAAACATTAGCTCTTAGAGATTAGCTGCGGTAACAATATATGCAAAAATCGAGCTCTTAAATATTAGCAGAGCGAGCGAACGAGCGAGCGAAGGGGCGGCGGAGCGATGAGAACGGATACCTGTGATCAAATAGCTTGAGCTGGATCTCTCCCTACACAGCTTTCAAACTTGGCTGGACCACTTTGGCTGGACAACTTTGGCTGGACCACTTTGACTGGAACACCTGGGCTGGAACACTTGGGCTGGAACACCTGCATATTAGTAGTACATTATCTGTAACATTAGCTCTTAAACATTAGCTGCAATACAATACATGCATAAACAGAGGTCGTATACATTAGCCGTGGTACAATGGATACAAAAAAAGAGCTCATACATTAGCTGCAGTACAATACATGCAAAAAAATGAGCTCGAATACATTAGCTGTGGTACAATAGGTGGAAAAAAATCGAGCTCTTAAATATTAGCTGCGGTACGATACATGCACAAAAAGAGCTCGTATACATTAGCTGTGGTACAATGGGTAAAAAAAAACAGCTCAAACATTAGCTGAGGTACAATAGGTGGAAAAAAATCGAGCTCTTAAATATTAGCTGCGGTACAATACATGCACAAAATGAGCTCGTATGCATTAGCTGCGGTACAATAGATGCAAATAATGAGCTCCTTAACATTAGCTGCGGTACAATACATGCACAAAAGGAGGTCGTATACATTAGCTGCGGTACAATACATGCACAAAAAGAGCTCGTATACATTAGCTGCGGTACAATAGATGCAAATAATGAGCTCTTATACATTAGCTGCGGTACATTAGGTGCAAAAAAATGAGCTCGAATACATTAGCTGCGGTACAATACATGCAAAAAATGAGCTCGTATACATTAGCTGCGGTACAATACATGCAAAAAATGAGCTCGTGTACATTAGCTGCGGTAATATACATGCAAAAAATGAGCTCGTATACATTAGCTGCGGTACAATACATGCAAAAAATGAGCTCGTGTACATTAGCTGCGGTACAATACATGCAAAAAAATTAGCTCTTACACATTAGCTGCGGTACAATACATGCAAAAAATGAGCTCTAACATTAGCTGCGGTACAATACATGTACAAAAAGACCTCGTATACATTAGCTGTGGTACAATGGGTACAAAAAAAGAGCTCATACATTAGCTGCGGTACAATAGGTGGAAAAAAATGAGCTCTTAAATATTAGCTGTGGTACAATACATGCACAAAATGAGCTCGTATACATTAGCTGCGGTACAATACATGCAAAAAATGAGCTCTTTAACATTAGCTGCGGTACAATACATGCACAAAAAGAGCTCGTATACATTAGCTGTGGAACAATGGATACAAAAAATGAGCTCTTATACATTAGCTGTGGTACAATAGGTGCAAAAAAATCAGCTCGTATACATTAGCTGCGGTACGATACATGCAAAACATTAGCTCAGACATTAGCTGCGGTGTAAAAGATGCAAAACATTAGCTCTTAAACATTAGCTGCGGTGCAATAGATGCAAAAATCAAGGTCTTAAATATTGGCTGCGGTAGAATCGATGCAAATAATGAGCTCTTATACATTAGCTGCGGTACAATAGATGCACAACATTAGCTCTTAGACATTAGCTGCGGTACAATAGATGAAAAAATCGAGCTCTTAAATATTAGCAGAGCGAGCGAACGAGCGAGCGAAGGGCGGCGGAGCGAGAGAACGGACACCTGTGATCAAATAGCTTGAGCTGGATCCTCTCCCTGCACAGCTTTCAACTTGGCTGGACCACTTTGGCTGGAACACTTTGACTGGAACACTTTGGATGGAACACTTGGGCTGGAACACTCTGGCTGGAACACTTGGGCTGGAACACCTTCATATTAGTAGTACATTATCTGTAACAAAACATTAGCTCTTAAACATTAGCTGCAATACATGCATAAACAGAGGTCGTATACATTAGCTGGGGTACAATTGATACAAAAAAAGAGCTCATACATTAGCTGCAGTACAATACATGCAAAAAAAAGAGCTCGTAAACATTAGCTGCAGTACGATACATGCAAAAAATGAGCTCTTTAACATTAGCTGCGGTACAATACATGCACAAAAGGAGCTCGTATACATTAGCTGCGGTACAATACATGCACAAAAAGAGCTCGTATACATTAGCTGCGGTACAATACATGCACAAAAAGACCTCGTATACATTAGCTGCGGTAATATACATGCAAAACATTAGCTCTTAGACATTAGCTGCGGTACAATATATGCAAAACATTAGCTCTTAGACATTAGCTGCTGCGGTGCAATAGATGCAAAAATCGAGCTCTTAAATATTAGCCGCGGTACAATAGATGCAAAAAAATGAGCTCTTATAAATTAGCTGTGGTCCAATACATGCAAAAATTGAGCTCTTAAATATTAGCTGCGGTACAACAGATGCAATACATTAGCTCAGACATTAGCCGCGGTACAAAAGATGCAAAAAAATGAGCTCTATTACTTTAGCCGCAGAACAATACATGCACAAAATGAGCTCGTATACATTAGCTGCGGTACAATAGATGCACAAAATGAGCTCGTATACATTAGCTGCAGTACAATAGATGCAAAAAAATGAGCTCTTATGAATTAGCTGCGGTCCAATACATGCAAAAAAATGAGCTCAAACACCTGCGGTACAACAGATACAAAACATTAGCTCAGACATTAGCTGCGGTACAAAAGATGCAAAAAAATGAGCTCGTATACATTAGCTGCAGTACAATATATGCACAAAATGAGCTAGTATACATTAGCTGTGGTAAATAAGATGCAAAACATTAGCTCAGACATTAGCTGCGGAACAATACATGCAAAAAAATGAGCTCATACATTAGCTGCGGTAAAATAGATGCAAAAAATGAGCTCGTATACATTAGCTGCGGTACAATAGATACAAATAAACGAGTTCTTATACATTAACTGCGGTACAATACATGCAAAAAATGAGCTCTTACACATTAGTCGCAGTACAATAGATGCACAAAATGAGGTCGTATATATTAGCTGCAGTACAATAGATGCGAAACAATGACCTCTTATACATTAGCTGCGGGACAATACAGGCACAAAATGAACTCAAACATTAGCTGCCGTAAAATACATGCAAAACATTAGCTCTTAGAGATTAGCTGCGGTACAATATATGCAAAAATCGAGCTCTTAAATATTAGCAGAGCGAGCGAACGAGCGAGCGAAGGGCGGCGGAGCGAGAGAACGGATACCTGTGATCAAATAGCTTGAGCTGGATCCTCTCCCTACACAGCTTTCAACTTGGCTGGACCACTTTGGCTGGACAACTTTGGCTGGACCACTTTGACTGGAACACCTGGGCTGGAACACTTGGGCTGGAACACCTGCATATTAGTAGTACATTATCTGTAACATTAGCTCTTAAACATTAGCTGCAATACAATACATGCATAAACAGAGGTCGTATACATTAGCCGTGGTACAATGGATACAAAAAAAGAGCTCATACATTAGCTGCAGTACAATACATGCAAAAAAATGAGCTCGAATACATTAGCTGCGGTACAATAGGTGGAAAAAAATCGAGCTCTTAAATATTAGCTGCGGTACAATAGATGCACAAAAGGAGCTCGTATACATTAGCTGCGGTACAATACATGCACAAAATGAGCTCGTGTACATTAGCTGCGGTACAATACGTGCAAAAAATGAGCTCTTACACATTAATCGCAGTACAATAGATGCACAAAATGAGGTCGTATACATTAGCTGCAGTACAATAGATGCGAAAAAATGAGCTCTTATACATTAGCTGCTGTACAATACATGCACAAAATGAGCTCTTAAACATTAGCTGCGTTACAATAGATGCACAAAATGAGCTCGTATACATTAGCTGCTGTACAATAGATGCAAAAAAATGAGCTCTTATAAATTAGCTGCAGTCCAATACATGCAAAGAATGAGCTCAAACATTAGCTGTGGTACAACAGATGCAAAACATTAGCTCAGACATTAGCTGCGGTAAAAGAGATGCAAAAAAAAAGAGGTCTTTCACATTAGCTGCGGTACAATAGATGAAAAAAATGAGCTCGTGTACATTAGCTGCGGGACAATAGATGCAAAAAATGAGCTCTTAAATATTAGCTGCAGTACAACAGATAAAAAAAATGAGCTCTTATACATTAGCTGCGGTACAATAGGTGCAAAAAAATGAGCTCGAATACATTAGCTGCGGTACAAGAGATGCAAAACATTACCTCTTAGACATTAGCTGCGGTACAATACATGCAAAAAAATGAGCTTGTATACATTAGCTGCGGTAAAATACATGCAAAAAATAAGCTCTTTAACATTAGCTGCGGTATGATACATGCAAAAAATGAGCTCTAAGATTAGCTGCGGTACGATACATGCAAAAAATGAGCTCTTTAACATTAGCTGCGGTACGTTACATGCAAAAATTGAGCTCTTTAACATTAGCTGCAGTACGATACATGCAAAAAATGAGCTCTAACATTAGCTGCGGTACGATAAATGCACAAAAAGAGCTCGTATACATTAGCTGTGTTACAATGGGTACAAATAAAGAGCTCTTATACATTAGCTGCGGTACAATAGGTGGAAAAAAATCGAGCTCTTAAATATTAGCTGCGGTACAATACATGCACAAAATGAGCTCGTATACATTAGCTGCGGTACAACAGATGCAAATAATGAGCTCTTTAACATTAGCTGCGGTACAATACATGCACAAAAGGAGTTCGTATACATTAGCTGCGGTACAATACATGCACAAAAAGAGCTCGTATACATTAGCTGCGGTACAATACATGTACAAAAAGACCTCGTATACATTAGCTGCGGTACTATACATGCAAAACATTAGCTCTTAGACATTAGCTGTGGTACAATATATGCAAAAATCGAGCTCTTAAATATTAGCCGCGGTACAATAGATGCAAATAATGAGCTCTTATACATTAGCTGCGGTACAATAGATGCACAACATTAGCTCTTAGACATTAGCTGTGGTACAATACATGCAAAAATCGAGCTCTTAAATATTAGCTGCGGTACAATAGATGCAAATAATGAGCTCTTATACATTAGCTGCGGTACAAAAGGTGCAAAACAATGAGCTTGAATACATTAGCTGCGGTACAAGAGATGCAAAACATTACCTCTTAGACATTAGCTGCAGTACAATACATGCAAAAAATGAGCTCTTTTACATTAGCTGCGGTACAATACATGCATAAACAGAGCTCGTATACATTAGCTGCGGTAAAATGGATACAAAAAAAGAGCTCATACATTAGCTGCGGTACAATAGGTGGAAAAAAAATCGAGCTCTTAAATATTAGCTGCGGTACAATACATGCACAAAATGAGCTCGTGTACACTAGCTGCGGTAGAATACATGCAAAAAAAATTAGCTCTTTAACATTGGCTGCGGTAAAATACATGCACAAAATGAGCTCGTATATATTAGCTGTGGTACAATGGGTACAAAAAAAGAGCTCATACATTAGCTGCGGTACAATAGGTGGAAAAAAATCGAGCTCTTAAATATTAGCTGTGGTACAATACATGCACAAAATGAGCTCGTATACATTAGCTGCGGTACAATACATGCAAAAAATGAGCTCTTTAACATTAGCTGCGGTACAATACATGCAAAAAATAAGCTCTTTAACATTAGCTGCGGTACGATACATGCAAAAAATGAGCTCTAAGATTAGCTGCGGTACGATACATGCAAAAAATGAGCTCTTTAACATTAGCTGCGGTACGAAACATGCAAAAAATGAGCTCTTTAACATTTGCTGCAGTACGATACATGCACAAAAAGAGCTCGTATACATTAGCTGTGTTACAATGGGTACAAATAAAGAGCTCTTATACATTAGCTGCGGTACAATAGGTGGAAAAAAATCGAGCTCTTAAATATTAGCTGCGGTACAATACATGCACAAAATGAGCTCGTATACATTAGCTGCGGTACAATAGATGCAAATAATGAGCTCTTTAACATTAGCTGCGGTACAATACATGCACAAAAGGAGCTCGTATGCATTAACTGCGGTACAATACATGCACAAAAAGACCTCGTATACATTAGCTGCGGTACTATACATGCAAAACATTAGCTCTTAGACATTAGCTGCGGTACAATATATGCAAAACATTAGCTCTTAGACATTAGCTGCGGTGCAATAGATGCAAAAATCGAGCTCTTAAATATTAGCCGCGGTACAATAGATGCAAATAATGAGCTGTTATACATCAGCTGCGGTACAATAGATGCACAACATTAGCTCTTAGACATTAGCTGTGGTACAATACATGCAAAAATCGAGCTCTTAAATATTAGCTGCGGTACAATAGATGCAAATAATGAGCTCTTATACATTAGCTGCGGTACAATAGATGCAAAACATTAGCTCGTGTACATTAGCTGCGGTACAATAGATGCAAAAATTGAGCTCTTAAATAATCGCAGACAGAGGGAGCGAAGGGCGGGGGAGCGAGAGAACGGACACCTGTGATCAAATAGCTTGAGCTGGATCCTCTCCCTGCACAGCTTTCAACTTGGCTGGACCACTTTGGCTGGAACACTTTGGCTGGACCACTTTGACTGGAACACGGGCTGGAACACTTGGGCTGGAACACTTTGGCTGGAACACTCTGGCTGGAACACTCTGGCTGGAACACTTTGGCTGGAACACTCTGGCTGGAACACTTGGGCTGGAACAAATGCATATTAGTAGTACATTATCTGTAACAAAACATTAGCTCTTAAACATTACCTGCAATACATGCATAAACAGAGGTCGTATACATTAGCTGGGGTACAATGGATACAAAAAAGAAGCTCATGCATTGGCTGCAGTACAATACATGCAAAAAAAAGAGCTCGTATACATTAGCTGCGGTACAATACATGCAAAAAATGAGCTCTTTAACATTAGCTGCGGTACAATACATGCAAAAAATGAGCTCTAACATTAGCTGCTGTATGATACATGCAAAAAATGAGCTCTTTAACATTAGCTGCGGTACGATACATGCAAAAAAATGAGCTCTTTAACATGAGCTGCGGTACGATACATGCACAAAAAGAGCTCGTATACATTAGCTGCGGTACGATACATGCAAAAAATGAGCTCTAACATTAGCTGCGGTACGATACATGCACAAAAAGAGCTCGTATACATTAGCTGTGTTACAATGGGTACAAAAAATGAGCTCATACATTAGCTGCGGTACAATAGGTGGAAAAAAAAATCGAGCTCTTAAATATTAGCTGCGGTATCATACATAAAAAAAAGGGCTCCTATACATTAGCTGCGGTACAATACATGCAAAAAATGAGCTCGTATACATTAGCTGCGGTACAATACATGCAAAAAATGAGCTCGTGGACATTAGCTGCGGTACAATAGATGCAAAAAAAAATTAGCTCTTTAACATTGGCTGCGGTATAATACATGCACAAAATGAGCTCGTATATATTAGCTGTGGTACAATGGGTACAAAAAAAGAGCTCATACATTAGCTGCGGTACAATAGGTGGAAAAAAAATCAAGCTCTTAAATATTAGCTGCGGTACAATACATGCAAAAAATGAGCTCGTATACATTAGCTGCGGTACAATACATGCAAAAAATGAGCTCGTGGACATTAGCTGCGGTACAATAGATGCAAAAAAAAATTAGCTCTTTAACATTGGCTGCGGTATAATACATGCACAAAATGAGCTCGTATATATTAGCTGTGGTACAATGGGTACAAAAAAAGAGCTCATACATTAGCTGCGGTACAATAGGTGGAAAAAAAATCAAGCTCTTAAATATTAGCTGCGGTACAATACATGCACAAAATGAGCTCGTATACATTAGCTGCGGTACGATACATGCAAAAAATGAGCTCTTACATTAGCTGCGGTACGATACATGCACAAAAAGAGCTCGTATACATTAGCTGTGTTACAATGGGTACAAATAAAGAGCTCTTATACATTAGCTGCGGTAAAATGGATACAAAAAAAGAGCTCATACATTAGCTGCGGTACAATAGGTGGAAAAAAAAATCGAGCTCTTAAATATTAGCTGCGGTACAATACATGCAAAAAATTAGCTCGTGGACATTAGCTGCGGTACAATAGATGCAAAAAAAATTAGCTCTTTAACATTGGCTGCGGTATAATACATGCACAAAATGAGCTCGTATATATTAGCTGTGGTACAATGGGTAAAAAAAGAGCTCATACATTAGCTGCGGTACAATAGGTGGAAAAAAATCAAGCTCTTAAATATTAGCTGCGGTACAATACATGCACAAAATGAGCTTGTATACATTAGCTGCGGTACAATAGATACAAATAATGAGCTCTTTAACATTAGCTGCGGTACAAGATATGCACAAAAGGAGGTCGTATTCATTAGCTGCGGTACAACACATGCACAAAAAGAGCTCGTATACATTAGCTGCGGTACATTAGGTGCAAAAAAATGAGCTCGAATACATTAGCTGCGGTACAATACATGCAAAACATTACCTCTTAGATATTAGCTGCGGTACAATACATGCAAAAATGAGCTCGTATACATTAGCTGCGGTACAATACATGAAAAAAACGAGCTCTTTAACATTAGCTGCGGTACAATACATGAAAAAAATGAGCTCTTTAACATTAGCTGCGGTACAATACATGAAAAAAATGAGCTCTTTAACATTAGCTGCGGTACAATAGATGTACAAAAAGAGCTCATACATTAGCTGCGGTACAATAGGTGGAAAAAAATTGAGCTCTTAAATATTAGCTGTGGTACAATACATGCACAAAATGAGCTCGTATACATTAGCTGCGGTATATTACATGCAAAAAATGAGCTCTTTAACATTAGCTGCGGTACAATACATGCACAAAAAGAGCTCGTACACATTAGCTGTGGAACAATGGATACAAAAAATGAGCTCTTATACATTAGCTGCAGTACAATAGATGCAAAAAAATGAGCTCTTATACATTAGCTGCGGTACAATACACAGATGCAAAAAATGTGCTCTGAAATAGCTGCGGTACAATAGATGCAAAACATTAGCTCAGACATTAGCTGCGGAACAACAGATGCAAAACATTAGCTGTTAGACGGCTGCGGTACAAAAGATGCAAAAAAATGAGCTCTATTACTTTAGCTGCGGTACAATACATGCACAAAATGAGCTCGTATACATTAGCTGCGGTACAATAGATGCACAAAATGAGCTCGTATACATTAGCTGCAGTACAATAGATGCAAAAAAATGAGCTCTTATGAATTAGCTGCGGTCCAATACATGCAAAAAAATGAGCTCAAACACCTGCGGTACAACAGATACAAAACATTAGCTCAGACATTAGCTGCGGTACAAAAGATGCAAAAAAATGAGCTCGTATACATTAGCTGCAGTACAATATATGCACAAAATGAGCTAGTATACATTAGCTGTGGTAAATAAGATGCAAAACATTAGCTCAGACATTAGCTGCGGAACAATACATGCAAAAAAATGAGCTCATACATTTGCTGCGGTAAAATAGATGCAAAAAATGAGCTCGTATACATTAGCTGCGGTACAATAGATACAAATAAACGAGTTCTTATACATTAACTGCGGTACAATACATGCAAAAAATGAGCTCTTACACATTAGTCGCAGTACAATAGATGCACAAAATGAGGTCGTATATATTAGCTGCAGTACAATAGATGCGAAACAATGACCTCTTATACATTAGCTGCGGGACAATACAGGCACAAAATGAACTCAAACATTAGCTGCCGTAAAATACATGCAAAACATTAGCTCTTAGAGATTAGCTGCGGTACAATATATGCAAAAATCGAGCTCTTAAATATTAGCAGAGCGAGCGAACGAGCGAGCGAAGGGCGGCGGAGCGAGAGAACGGATACCTGTGATCAAATAGCTTGAGCTGGATCCTCTCCCTACACAGCTTTCAACTTGGCTGGACCACTTTGGCTGGACAACTTTGGCTGGACCACTTTGACTGGAACACCTGGGCTGGAACACTTGGGCTGGAACACCTGCATATTAGTAGTACATTATCTGTAACATTAGCTCTTAAACATTAGCTGCAATACAATACATGCATAAACAGAGGTCGTATACATTAGCCGTGGTACAATGGATACAAAAAAAGAGCTCATACATTAGCTGCAGTACAATACATGCAAAAAAATGAGCTCGAATACATTAGCTGCGGTACAATAGGTGGAAAAAAATCGAGCTCTTAAATATTAGCTGCGGTACAATAGATGCACAAAAGGAGCTCGTATACATTAGCTGCGGTACAATACATGCACAAAATGAGCTCGTGTACATTAGCTGCGGTACAATACGTGCAAAAAATGAGCTCTTACACATTAATCGCAGTACAATAGATGCACAAAATGAGGTCGTATACATTAGCTGCAGTACAATAGATGCGAAAAAATGAGCTCTTATACATTAGCTGCTGTACAATACATGCACAAAATGAGCTCTTAAACATTAGCTGCGTTACAATAGATGCACAAAATGAGCTCGTATACATTAGCTGCTGTACAATAGATGCAAAAAAATGAGCTCTTATAAATTAGCTGCAGTCCAATACATGCAAAGAATGAGCTCAAACATTAGCTGTGGTACAACAGATGCAAAACATTAGCTCAGACATTAGCTGCGGTAAAGAGATGCAAAAAAAAAGAGGTCTTTCACATTAGCTGCGGTACAATAGATGAAAAAAATGAGCTCGTGTACATTAGCTGCGGGACAATAGATGCAAAAAATGAGCTCTTAAATATTAGCTGCAGTACAACAGATAAAAAAAATGAGCTCTTATACATTAGCTGCGGTACAATAGGTGCAAAAAAATGAGCTCGAATACATTAGCTGCGGTACAAGAGATGCAAAACATTACCTCTTAGACATTAGCTGCGGTACAATACATGCAAAAAAATGAGCTTGTATACATTAGCTGCGGTAAAATACATGCAAAAAATAAGCTCTTTAACATTAGCTGCGGTATGATACATGCAAAAAATGAGCTCTAAGATTAGCTGCGGTACGATACATGCAAAAAATGAGCTCTTTAACATTAGCTGCGGTACGTTACATGCAAAAATTGAGCTCTTTAACATTAGCTGCAGTACGATACATGCAAAAAATGAGCTCTAACATTAGCTGCGGTACGATAAATGCACAAAAAGAGCTCGTATACATTAGCTGTGTTACAATGGGTACAAATAAAGAGCTCTTATACATTAGCTGCGGTACAATAGGTGGAAAAAAATCGAGCTCTTAAATATTAGCTGCGGTACAATACATGCACAAAATGAGCTCGTATACATTAGCTGCGGTACAATAGATGCAAATAATGAGCTCTTTAACATTAGCTGCGGTACAATACATGCACAAAAGGAGTTCGTATACATTAGCTGCAGTACAATACATGCACAAAAAGAGCTCGTATACATTAGCTGCGGTACAATACATGTACAAAAAGACCTCGTATACATTAGCTGCGGTACTATACATGCAAAACATTAGCTCTTAGACATTAGCTGTGGTACAATATATGCAAAAATCGAGCTCTTAAATATTAGCCGCGGTACAATAGATGCAAATAATGAGCTCTTATACATTAGCTGCGGTACAATAGATGCACAACATTAGCTCTTAGACATTAGCTGTGGTACAATACATGCAAAAATCGAGCTCTTAAATATTAGCTGCGGTACAATAGATGCAAATAATGAGCTCTTATACATTAGCTGCGGTACAATAGATGCAAAACATTAGCTCGTGTACATTAGCTGCGGTACAATAGATGCAAAAATTGAGCTCTTAAATAATCGCAGACAGAGGGAGCGAGAGAACGGACACCTGTGATCAAATAGCTTGAGCTGGATCCTCTCCCTGCACAGCTTTCAACTTGGCTGGACCACTTTGGCTGGAACACTTTGGCTGGACCACTTTGACTGGAACACGGGCTGGAACACTTGGGCTGGAACACTTTGGCTGGAACACTCTGGCTGGAACACTTTGGCTGGAACACTCTGGCTGGAACACTTGGGCTGGAACAAATGCATATTAGTAGTACATTATCTGTAACAAAACATTAGCTCTTAAACATTACCTGCAATACATGCATAAACAGAGGTCGTATACATTAGCTGGGGTACAATGGATACAAAAAAGAAGCTCATGCATTGGCTGCAGTAGAATACATGCAAAAAAAAGAGCTCGTATACATTAGCTGCGGTACAATACATGCAAAAAATGAGCTCTTTAACATTAGCTGCGGTACAATACATGCAAAAAATGAGCTCTAACATTAGCTGCTGTATGATACATGCAAAAAATGAGCTCTTTAACATTAGCTGCGGTACGATACATGCAAAAAAAGAGCTCGTATACATTAGCTGCGGTACGATACATGCAAAAAATGAGCTCTAACATTAGCTGCGGTACGATACATGCACAAAAAGAGCTCGTATACATTAGCTGTGTTACAATGGGTACAAAAAATGAGCTCATACATTAGCTGCGGTACAATAGGTGGAAAAAAAAATCGAGCTCTTAAATATTAGCTGCGGTATCATACATAAAAAAAAGGGCTCCTATACATTAGCTGCGGTACAATACATGCAAAAAATGAGCTCGTATACATTAGCTGCGGTACAATACATGCAAAAAATGAGCTCGTGGACATTAGCTGCGGTACAATAGATGCAAAAAAAAATTAGCTCTTTAACATTGGCTGCGGTATAATACATGCACAAAATGAGCTCGTATATATTAGCTGTGGTACAATGGGTACAAAAAAAGAGCTCATACATTAGCTGCGGTACAATAGGTGGAAAAAAAATCAAGCTCTTAAATATTAGCTGCGGTACAATACATGCACAAAATGAGCTCGTATACATTAGCTGCGGTACGATACATGCAAAAAATGAGCTCTTACATTAGCTGCGGTACGATACATGCACAAAAAGAGCTCGTATACATTAGCTGTGTTACAATGGGTACAAATAAAGAGCTCTTATACATTAGCTGCAGTACAATAGGTGGAAAAAAAAATCGAGCTCTTAAATATTAGCTGCGGTACAATACATGCAAAAAATTAGCTCGTGGACATTAGCTGCGGTACAATAGATGCAAAAAAAATTAGCTCTTTAACATTGGCTGCGGTATAATACATGCACAAAATGAGCTCGTATATATTAGCTGTGGTACAATGGGTACAAAAAAAGAGCTCATACATTAGCTGCGGTACAATAGGTGGAAAAAAATTGAGCTCTTAAATATTAGCTGTGGTACAATACATGCACAAAATGAGCTCGTATACATTAGCTGCGGTATATTACATGCAAAAAATGAGCTCTTTAACATTAGCTGCGGTACAATACATGCACAAAAAGAGCTCGTACACATTAGCTGTGGAACAATGGATACAAAAAATGAGCTCTTATACATTAGCTGCAGTACAATAGATGCAAAAAAATGAGCTCTTATACATTAGCTGCGGTACAATACACAGATGCAAAAAATGTGCTCTGAAATAGCTGCGGTACAATAGATGCAAAACATTAGCTCAGACATTAGCTGCGGAACAACAGATGCAAAACATTAGCTGTTAGACGGCTGCGGTACAAAAGATGCAAAAAAATGAGCTCTATTACTTTAGCTGCGGTACAATACATGCACAAAATGAGCTCGTATACATTAGCTGCGGTACAATAGATGCACAAAATGAGCTCGTATACATTAGCTGCAGTACAATAGATGCAAAAAAATGAGCTCTTATGAATTAGCTGCGGTCCAATACATGCAAAAAAATGAGCTCAAACACCTGCGGTACAACAGATACAAAACATTAGCTCAGACATTAGCTGCGGTACAAAAGATGCAAAAAAATGAGCTCGTATACATTAGCTGCAGTACAATATATGCACAAAATGAGCTAGTATACATTAGCTGTGGTAAATAAGATGCAAAACATTAGCTCAGACATTAGCTGCGGAACAATACATGCAAAAAAATGAGCTCATACATTAGCTGCGGTAAAATAGATGCAAAAAATGAGCTCGTATACATTAGCTGCGGTACAATAGATACAAATAAACGAGTTCTTATACATTAACTGCGGTACAATACATGCAAAAAATGAGCTCTTACACATTAGTCGCAGTACAATAGATGCACAAAATGAGGTCGTATATATTAGCTGCAGTACAATAGATGCGAAACAATGACCTCTTATACATTAGCTGCGGGACAATACAGGCACAAAATGAACTCAAACATTAGCTGCCGTAAAATACATGCAAAACATTAGCTCTTAGAGATTAGCTGCGGTACAATATATGCAAAAATCGAGCTCTTAAATATTAGCAGAGCGAGCGAACGAGCGAGCGAAGGGCGGCGGAGCGAGAGAACGGATACCTGTGATCAAATAGCTTGAGCTGGATCCTCTCCCTACACAGCTTTCAACTTGGCTGGACCACTTTGGCTGGACAACTTTGGCTGGACCACTTTGACTGGAACACCTGGGCTGGAACACTTGGGCTGGAACACCTGCATATTAGTAGTACATTATCTGTAACATTAGCTCTTAAACATTAGCTGCAATACAATACATGCATAAACAGAGGTCGTATACATTAGCCGTGGTACAATGGATACAAAAAAAGAGCTCATACATTAGCTGCAGTACAATACATGCAAAAAAATGAGCTCGAATACATTAGCTGCGGTACAATAGGTGGAAAAAAATCGAGCTCTTAAATATTAGCTGCGGTACAATAGATGCACAAAAGGAGCTCGTATACATTAGCTGCGGTACAATACATGCACAAAATGAGCTCGTGTACATTAGCTGCGGTACAATACGTGCAAAAAATGAGCTCTTACACATTAATCGCAGTACAATAGATGCACAAAATGAGGTCGTATACATTAGCTGCAGTACAATAGATGCGAAAAAATGAGCTCTTATACATTAGCTGCTGTACAATACATGCACAAAATGAGCTCTTAAACATTAGCTGCGTTACAATAGATGCACAAAATGAGCTCGTATACATTAGCTGCTGTACAATAGATGCAAAAAAATGAGCTCTTATAAATTAGCTGCAGTCCAATACATGCAAAGAATGAGCTCAAACATTAGCTGTGGTACAACAGATGCAAAACATTAGCTCAGACATTAGCTGCGGTAAAAGAGATGCAAAAAAAAAGAGGTCTTTCACATTAGCTGCGGTACAATAGATGAAAAAAATGAGCTCGTGTACATTAGCTGCGGGACAATAGATGCAAAAAATGAGCTCTTAAATATTAGCTGCAGTACAACAGATAAAAAAAATGAGCTCTTATACATTAGCTGCGGTACAATAGGTGCAAAAAAATGAGCTCGAATACATTAGCTGCGGTACAAGAGATGCAAAACATTACCTCTTAGACATTAGCTGCGGTACAATACATGCAAAAAAATGAGCTTGTATACATTAGCTGCGGTAAAATACATGCAAAAAATAAGCTCTTTAACATTAGCTGCGGTATGATACATGCAAAAAATGAGCTCTAAGATTAGCTGCGGTACGATACATGCAAAAAATGAGCTCTTTAACATTAGCTGCGGTACGTTACATGCAAAAATTGAGCTCTTTAACATTAGCTGCAGTACGATACATGCAAAAAATGAGCTCTAACATTAGCTGCGGTACGATAAATGCACAAAAAGAGCTCGTATACATTAGCTGTGTTACAATGGGTACAAATAAAGAGCTCTTATACATTAGCTGCGGTACAATAGGTGGAAAAAAATCGAGCTCTTAAATATTAGCTGCGGTACAATACATGCACAAAATGAGCTCGTATACATTAGCTGCGGTACAACAGATGCAAATAATGAGCTCTTTAACATTAGCTGCGGTACAATACATGCACAAAAGGAGTTCGTATACATTAGCTGCGGTACAATACATGCACAAAAAGAGCTCGTATACATTAGCTGCGGTACAATACATGTACAAAAAGACCTCGTATACATTAGCTGCGGTACTATACATGCAAAACATTAGCTCTTAGACATTAGCTGTGGTACAATATATGCAAAAATCGAGCTCTTAAATATTAGCCGCGGTACAATAGATGCAAATAATGAGCTCTTATACATTAGCTGCGGTACAATAGATGCACAACATTAGCTCTTAGACATTAGCTGTGGTACAATACATGCAAAAATCGAGCTCTTAAATATTAGCTGCGGTACAATAGATGCAAATAATGAGCTCTTATACATTAGCTGCGGTACAAAAGGTGCAAAACAATGAGCTTGAATACATTAGCTGCGGTACAAGAGATGCAAAACATTACCTCTTAGACATTAGCTGCAGTACAATACATGCAAAAAATGAGCTCTTTTACATTAGCTGCGGTACAATACATGCATAAACAGAGCTCGTATACATTAGCTGCGGTAAAATGGATACAAAAAAAGAGCTCATACATTAGCTGCGGTACAATAGGTGGAAAAAAAATCGAGCTCTTAAATATTAGCTGCGGTACAATACATGCACAAAATGAGCTCGTGTACACTAGCTGCGGTAGAATACATGCAAAAAAAATTAGCTCTTTAACATTGGCTGCGGTAAAATACATGCACAAAATGAGCTCGTATATATTAGCTGTGGTACAATGGGTACAAAAAAAGAGCTCATACATTAGCTGCGGTACAATAGGTGGAAAAAAATCGAGCTCTTAAATATTAGCTGTGGTACAATACATGCACAAAATGAGCTCGTATACATTAGCTGCGGTACAATACATGCAAAAAATGAGCTCTTTAACATTAGCTGCGGTACAATACATGCAAAAAATAAGCTCTTTAACATTAGCTGCGGTACGATACATGCAAAAAATGAGCTCTAAGATTAGCTGCGGTACGATACATGCAAAAAATGAGCTCTTTAACATTAGCTGCGGTACGAAACATGCAAAAAATGAGCTCTTTAACATTTGCTGCAGTACGATACATGCACAAAAAGAGCTCGTATACATTAGCTGTGTTACAATGGGTACAAATAAAGAGCTCTTATACATTAGCTGCGGTACAATAGGTGGAAAAAAATCGAGCTCTTAAATATTAGCTGCGGTACAATACATGCACAAAATGAGCTCGTATACATTAGCTGCGGTACAATAGATGCAAATAATGAGCTCTTTAACATTAGCTGCGGTACAATACATGCACAAAAGGAGCTCGTATGCATTAACTGCGGTACAATACATGCACAAAAAGACCTCGTATACATTAGCTGCGGTACTATACATGCAAAACATTAGCTCTTAGACATTAGCTGCGGTACAATATATGCAAAACATTAGCTCTTAGACATTAGCTGCGGTGCAATAGATGCAAAAATCGAGCTCTTAAATATTAGCCGCGGTACAATAGATGCAAATAATGAGCTGTTATACATCAGCTGCGGTACAATAGATGCACAACATTAGCTCTTAGACATTAGCTGTGGTACAATACATGCAAAAATCGAGCTCTTAAATATTAGCTGCGGTACAATAGATGCAAATAATGAGCTCTTATACATTAGCTGCGGTACAATAGATGCAAAACATTAGCTCGTGTACATTAGCTGCGGTACAATAGATGCAAAAATTGAGCTCTTAAATAATCGCAGACAGAGGGAGCGAAGGGCGGGGGAGCGAGAGAACGGACACCTGTGATCAAATAGCTTGAGCTGGATCCTCTCCCTGCACAGCTTTCAACTTGGCTGGACCACTTTGGCTGGAACACTTTGGCTGGACCACTTTGACTGGAACACGGGCTGGAACACTTGGGCTGGAACACTTTGGCTGGAACACTCTGGCTGGAACACTCTGGCTGGAACACTTTGGCTGGAACACTCTGGCTGGAACACTTGGGCTGGAACAAATGCATATTAGTAGTACATTATCTGTAACAAAACATTAGCTCTTAAACATTACCTGCAATACATGCATAAACAGAGGTCGTATACATTAGCTGGGGTACAATGGATACAAAAAAGAAGCTCATGCATTGGCTGCAGTACAATACATGCAAAAAAAAGAGCTCGTATACATTAGCTGCGGTACAATACATGCAAAAAATGAGCTCTTTAACATTAGCTGCGGTACAATACATGCAAAAAATGAGCTCTAACATTAGCTGCTGTATGATACATGCAAAAAATGAGCTCTTTAACATTAGCTGCGGTACGATACATGCAAAAAATGAGCTCTTTAACATGAGCTGCGGTACGATACATGCACAAAAAGAGCTCGTATACATTAGCTGCGGTACGATACATGCAAAAAATGAGCTCTAACATTAGCTGCGGTACGATACATGCACAAAAAGAGCTCGTATACATTAGCTGTGTTACAATGGGTACAAAAAATGAGCTCATACATTAGCTGCGGTACAATAGGTGGAAAAAAAAATCGAGCTCTTAAATATTAGCTGCGGTATCATACATAAAAAAAAGGGCTCCTATACATTAGCTGCGGTACAATACATGCAAAAAATGAGCTCGTATACATTAGCTGCGGTACAATACATGCAAAAAATGAGCTCGTGGACATTAGCTGCGGTACAATAGATGCAAAAAAAAATTAGCTCTTTAACATTGGCTGCGGTATAATACATGCACAAAATGAGCTCGTATATATTAGCTGTGGTACAATGGGTACAAAAAAAGAGCTCATACATTAGCTGCGGTACAATAGGTGGAAAAAAAATCAAGCTCTTAAATATTAGCTGCGGTACAATACATGCACAAAATGAGCTCGTATACATTAGCTGCGGTACGATACATGCAAAAAATGAGCTCTTACATTAGCTGCGGTACGATACATGCACAAAAAGAGCTCGTATACATTAGCTGTGTTACAATGGGTACAAATAAAGAGCTCTTATACATTAGCTGCGGTAAAATGGATACAAAAAAAGAGCTCATACATTAGCTGCGGTACAATAGGTGGAAAAAAAAATCGAGCTCTTAAATATTAGCTGCGGTACAATACATGCAAAAAATTAGCTCGTGGACATTAGCTGCGGTACAATAGATGCAAAAAAAATTAGCTCTTTAACATTGGCTGCGGTATAATACATGCACAAAATGAGCTCGTATATATTAGCTGTGGTACAATGGGTAAAAAAAGAGCTCATACATTAGCTGCGGTACAATAGGTGGAAAAAAATCAAGCTCTTAAATATTAGCTGCGGTACAATACATGCACAAAATGAGCTTGTATACATTAGCTGCGGTACAATAGATACAAATAATGAGCTCTTTAACATTAGCTGCGGTACAAGATATGCACAAAAGGAGGTCGTATTCATTAGCTGCGGTACAACACATGCACAAAAAGAGCTCGTATACATTAGCTGCGGTACATTAGGTGCAAAAAAATGAGCTCGAATACATTAGCTGCGGTACAATACATGCAAAACATTACCTCTTAGATATTAGCTGCGGTACAATACATGCAAAAAATGAGCTCGTATACATTAGCTGCGGTACAATACATGAAAAAAACGAGCTCTTTAACATTAGCTGCGGTACAATACATGAAAAAAATGAGCTCTTTAACATTAGCTGCGGTACAATAGATGTACAAAAAGACCTCTAATATATTAGCTGTGGTACAATGGGTACAAAAAAAGAGCTCATACATTAGCTGCGGTACAATAGGTGGAAAAAAATTGAGCTCTTAAATATTAGCTGTGGTACAATACATGCACAAAATGAGCTCGTATACATTAGCTGCGGTATATTACATGCAAAAAATGAGCTCTTTAACATTAGCTGCGGTACAATACATGCACAAAAAGAGCTCGTACACATTAGCTGTGGAACAATGGATACAAAAAATGAGCTCTTATACATTAGCTGCAGTACAATAGATGCAAAAAAATGAGCTCTTATACATTAGCTGCGGTACAATACACAGATGCAAAAAATGTGCTCTGAAATAGCTGCGGTACAATAGATGCAAAACATTAGCTCAGACATTAGCTGCGGAACAACAGATGCAAAACATTAGCTGTTAGACGGCTGCGGTACAAAAGATGCAAAAAAATGAGCTCTATTACTTTAGCTGCGGTACAATACATGCACAAAATGAGCTCGTATACATTAGCTGCGGTACAATAGATGCACAAAATGAGCTCGTATACATTAGCTGCAGTACAATAGATGCAAAAAAATGAGCTCTTATGAATTAGCTGCGGTCCAATACATGCAAAAAAATGAGCTCAAACACCTGCGGTACAACAGATACAAAACATTAGCTCAGACATTAGCTGCGGTACAAAAGATGCAAAAAAATGAGCTCGTATACATTAGCTGCAGTACAATATATGCACAAAATGAGCTAGTATACATTAGCTGTGGTAAATAAGATGCAAAACATTAGCTCAGACATTAGCTGCGGAACAATACATGCAAAAAAATGAGCTCATACATTAGCTGCGGTAAAATAGATGCAAAAAATGAGCTCGTATACATTAGCTGCGGTACAATAGATACAAATAAACGAGTTCTTATACATTAACTGCGGTACAATACATGCAAAAAATGAGCTCTTACACATTAGTCGCAGTACAATAGATGCACAAAATGAGGTCGTATATATTAGCTGCAGTACAATAGATGCGAAACAATGACCTCTTATACATTAGCTGCGGGACAATACAGGCACAAAATGAACTCAAACATTAGCTGCCGTAAAATACATGCAAAACATTAGCTCTTAGAGATTAGCTGCGGTACAATATATGCAAAAATCGAGCTCTTAAATATTAGCAGAGCGAGCGAACGAGCGAGCGAAGGGCGGCGGAGCGAGAGAACGGATACCTGTGATCAAATAGCTTGAGCTGGATCCTCTCCCTACACAGCTTTCAACTTGGCTGGACCACTTTGGCTGGACAACTTTGGCTGGACCACTTTGACTGGAACACCTGGGCTGGAACACTTGGGCTGGAACACCTGCATATTAGTAGTACATTATCTGTAACATTAGCTCTTAAACATTAGCTGCAATACAATACATGCATAAACAGAGGTCGTATACATTAGCCGTGGTACAATGGATACAAAAAAAGAGCTCATACATTAGCTCTTAGA